>NC_080690.1:7069604-7372643 GCF_030445035.2 Dasypus novemcinctus
ATGCACACTGCTGACGGGTGCAAGGAGTGCCTTGCCACAAAGGGGTGTCCCCCACGTAGGGGAGCCCCACACGCAAGGAGTATGCCCGTAAGGAGAACCGCCCAGCGCGAAAGAAAGTGCAGCCCGCCTGGGAGGGGCACCACACACACGGAGAGCTAAGGCAGCATGATGATGCAACAAAAAGTGACATAGATTCCTGGTGCCGCTGACAAGAATATAAACGGACACAGAAGGACCCACAGCGAATGCATACAGAGAGCAGACAACTGGGAGGGGAGGGAAGGGGAAAGAAATAAATAAAAATAAATCTTGAAAAAAAAAAGCTAGGTTAAAAACTTTATGTGGATTATTTCATTAAGGTTTAGAATGCCCCTATGCAGCAGGCACTCCTATTTCCTCCACTTTATGGAGAAGACTGCAGCTCAGAGAGGCCATGTGAGCCCAGTCCCCACCCCAGCATTCCTCACTTGGCCATAGGGCCCAGAGGACAAGGTGAGCATCTTAGTAAATCAGGAAGAGGGAAGCCTTGGACAGGAAGGAGTTGCAGGTTTGATAAGGAATCTTGCAGGGAGCAGTGCCCTGGGTAGAATGAAAGGCTCAGAAAGAGAGAAAGAGTTAGCAGAAGGAAGAGGGAATGGAGCAGAAGAGGAGCTGGATTTAAGACAGCAGGGGAGCAGAAGTTACTAATAGAGAAGTTCACATGGGATGGCTTCAGTTTGTAAAAGTTCCAGGGAACTCACTTTCTAAGGAAGGTCCTGTGAGAGTATTTGTTTATTGAGCTGCTAGAATGCGTATGTGAGAAGAACATGCTGGACACAAAGAGAAGGAAAGAGATGGAAAGAGGAGAAGGAGAAAGACAGGAGAGATTGCTGCCAGCAGAGAGGGTAAAGAGGAAGGAAGACCAGCTCCCCAAATAGCATGAAATTGGGAAATATTTCAGGGTTCCCTTACAAATTAAAACATAACACTCACTGCTCCTGACCACCCTAGACTAATCCTCTCTCCCCCTTCCTCTCCTTCCCCCCCCTCCCTCCTTTCCCTCCTTTTTTTCCTTCCCTCCCTCCCACCCTCCCTCCCTCCCTTCCTTCCTTCCTTCCTTCCACATACCTACCCACTTCCATCCTTCCATCCTTGTGATAGTTACATGTATGTCTCAACTTGGTAAAGTTTTGGTGCCCAGTTGTTTGATCGAACAAGTACTGGCCTGGTAGTTACTGTGAGGGCATTTTGTGGATTTAGATCATTAGCCAGTTGATCATGTCAATGGCCGATTACATCTACAATCAACAAAGCAGATGGCCTTCGGCATTGGGAGAAGTCTCAGCTAATCAGTTAATCAATTGAAGGCCTTAAAGGGAGAATGGATGACTTCAGCAGCCAGGGAGGAGAATTTCTATCTCTACTCCACACAGCTAGCTTCTCCTGGGGGATTCAGTGGTATCTTGACCAGAGTTTCCAACTCACATCCTGCCCGACAGAATTCAGACTTGCGCAGTCTGACAGTCGTATGAGCCAGTTCCTATAATAAATCTCATAATGTTGATATATATATACATACATATATCTCCTGTTAGTTCTGTATGGAAAACCTACTATAACCTGCCTTTCCTTCCTCCCTCCCTCTGTCCTTCTTTCCCTCTTTCTTCTTTTCTTGCCTTCCTGCCTTCCACTCAGACCAGCCAATGACCCAGCTCCCGTAGCAGGGGGTTCCAAGGAAGCTGCTGAGTTAAAACCAGGGAAGGGAGCATGAGGAACTGCAATTGTCCAGGAAATACCAAGGACCTCCTAATAGGAAATTCTTCTAGAACACTTGTTCACCTTTAAAAACAAATTTCAAAAAAATGAGTTGGACCCTTCGTTATTTTTCTTTAAATCTTACTCAGAACCAATCAACAAAGCATGAAGGATGGCACTCCTCTTTTTGGCTGCTCTGTCACCCAGGCAGGGGCCCAAAAGACAACACCCAGATGTTACTTAAAGCTGAGGAGGGCTCTGAAGAACCCTACTTTGAAAATGTCTGTCCTGGAAGAAGGAACACATAACAAAGGTTTTGGAAAGGGAAATTGTTAAGGCCTTGTCTGAGTTGTTTAGAACAGGGAAAAACAGGTGATCCAAATGTCACATCCAGATTCAAGGGCATTAAGATAGCAAAACACTAGTGATAACCTCACAGAAAACACTCAGCGAGCAGCGGACGGGGATACGGGACTTAACTGTGGAAATAAGGGCGAAGGCATTTGCCTACTCATCTTATAGGGAACAGATATGCCAAATTCAGGGAGGGTTGAACACTGGTTACCTGTGATGCTGCCAAGTGGAATTTCCCGTTAAAATCGGGAGCATTTTTGTGTTGGTGGTTGCATTGTAAAGATATTTAAGAATTCTAGGGAAACGGAGTTGGCCCAGTGGTTAGGGCATCCGTCTACCACATGGGAGATCCGCGGTTCAAACCCCGGGCCTCCTTGACCCGTGTGGAGCTGGCCCATGTGCAGTGCTGATGCGCGCAAGGAGTGCCCTGCCACGCAGGGGAGCCCCACGCGCAAGGAGTGCACCCCGTAAGGAGAGCTGTCCAGCGCGAAAGAAAGTGCAGCCTGCCCAGGAATGGCGCCGCCCACACTTCCCGTGCTGCTGACGGCAACAGAAGCGGACAAAGAAACAAGATGCAGCAAATAGACACAGAGAACAGACAACCAGGGGTGGTGGGGATTAAAAATAAATAAATAAATCTTTAAAAAAAAAAAGAATTCTAAATCCCCAGGAATGACACACGTTGGAAGGTAAATAAGAGCTCGCACATGAAGGGATTTGGAAGGAGAAAAAGGTTTTATTGTATGAAAGTGTGGGCAGTGAATGCACAGCCTTGCATGAACATGCCTGCCTTCTCGTTCAGCCCACAATGAAAGCAGTGAGCCAGGGTGGGCGTGGCGGACAACCCTGACCTTGTGGGGAAGGCAAACTCACCTGCCATGCTGCTGACGTTCACTAGCCTGCCCTTGGATATCCTGAGCAGAGGCAAAAATGCCTTCGTGACTTCCACGGTTCCAAAGAAGTTCACGGCCATGCATTGTTTGTAGTCGGCCATGGGAATGAGCTCCCCATCGGCTGGGTAGCCAAGGACTCCTGCGTTGTTGATCAGGGCCCACAGTCCTGAAGACAGAAGGAATGGCTGTGAGGCTGGGCAAGACAGGGGCGCATAAGGAGTTGTGACCCTTAGGGCTCTGGAGCTGGAAGGCCCCGCTGAGGTCTAGGATGCTAAGCAGAAGCTTCAGCCCTGGACCCTCCGCCCCACTGGGGACTGGAGGCCACGTACCTTGAGCGGGAAGCAAACCTCTGGGATATCAGGCCATAGTGTTTTGGGGGTACTGTCTCTTGCCTCCAAGCCCTTTCCTCCACCCAGGCAGCTAAATATTTGTGGGATCTAGGAGGGAATGACCCAGCAGGAGGAGAGCAGTAAGTCTTTGCCTGGCTCTGCCAGCTCAAGCCTACTTTCTGATTCTCCCCCCAAGGACTGTGTAGAGATAGCGTAAGCCCTTTAGGACAATGCGTGCTGACACAAGAGCCTGGCTTTCCTGATCTCTAGACCAGAAAATATTCCTTAGTCAGGGAAAGAGAAAAACTCGAGGGAAATGGCAAGAGCTAAAATGATTTTGGGGTCCTGGCTAAGGAGTTCCTGAGCCCTCTTCCCTTCCCCAACCAGCCTGCACTCTTTGCGCAGGCATCAGAATCACCAGGAGGGCGTGTTAAAATGCACATCCTGGGTCCCAACCTCCAGAAATTATGATTCAGCAGGTCCAGAATGGGGCCCAAGAATCTGCATTTCTAACAAGTTCACAGGTGATGCTGCTGTGGGGGGTCCAGACCATAGTCCGAGCACCTTGGCTGCCCATCACACCCCCCTGGGGAGCTTTACAGAACCCCAATAGCCAGGCCACACCCCAGGCCTGTTAGATCAGAAACTCTAGGGAAGAGAGTGGGGTCCCAGGCATTGGGAGTTTAAAAAAATTCCCCAGCTGATTGCAATGCACAACCAAATGTGAGAACCACTGCCCAAATTGGTAGGAAAGAGGTCATTTTTTTTAAAACTCCAGATATGCTGGGGATCTAGAGCAGAAGTGGGTGACGGCTCCTCTTTACCGGGGAGAAGTAGAGGTGCCAGGAGCTGGGGCGTGTTTGGCTAGGCAGACCTGACACAGAGTCTCTGACTTCCCAGAGCCCCCACACGAGAGAGCAGAGGCTCCCAGGGTGTGGCCCCCAAACGACTGTGCCAGCATCCCCCGAAGCTGTTGTTCAGAAACGGTTGTTGGGGTCCAGCCGCCTGTGATTCAACAAGTCCCCCCACCCCCAGGGGCCTGGGAGCCCCGGCACGGACACAGCAGGACGGGCCTTAGAGCTGGAAGAGGCCCCAGAGGAGCCGCACAGGGACTGGACAGAGGGCGGGACCGCTCAGCAGGGTCAGCATGAAGCGTGGACAATCCAAACCTACCCAGTGACCCCCCTCCAGGAATTCCCAGGCTCCCCGGGGGAAGGAGGAGTTGCTGAGGTCTAGGAAACAACATTACACGTCTTGCACGTCCGAGTTTACGGTCAGACATTTATTCACATTCAGGACTGGGAGCACTAAGCCGAATGACTCCTGGTACCGAGTAAGGGGTGGAAAGGGGTCTCTTTCCCAGCAAGCGATGGTTTTAATTCACACAGCTGGATACACCCCTCTGGCCCGTCAACATTCAGGAGACAGTTTGAGAATGCCCTAGAATGGGGGTCGGCAAACTTTTTCTATAAAAGACCAGACTGTAAATATTTTGGGTTCGGTAAGCTCTATGGGCTCCGTCTTCTCATCTCCCCAAATTCTGGTGTTGCTACACACAAGCAGCCACACGCAATACTGAAATGAACCAGCATGGTTTACGCCAATAAAACTTGATACACGGAAATTGAAATGTGTCAAAAATATTCTTCCTTTGATTTTTCTTCCAACCATTTTAAAGTGTAAAAACCATTCTCAGCTCTCAGGCTGCACAAAATTAGGAAGCAGTTATGGAACATTGTTTACGTAACAAATTTATAGAGATGAAGAATAGACTAATGGTTCCCAAGGGGTTAGGGACAGTGAGGAAAGTGGGATGTGTGGCTCTAAAAAGGTAGCATGAGAGAGGCTGGTGGTGATGGAACCATCATGCATCTTGATTGTGGTGATGGCTACACAAAGCTACACATGTGATTAGTCTGCAGAACTGTGCGCATGTAAACAGACACAAAGATATGAATGCAAGTGTAACGGGTGAAATCCGAATAAGCACTATGGATGACACCAATGTCACTTTCCTTGTTTGATGTTATGCTTCAGTTATGCAAGATGAGGGGAAGTCTGAGTGCAGGGTGCACAGGACCACCCTGTATATTTCTTAGCAACCTCCTATAAATCTATCATTATTTCAAAATATAAATTTTAAATATAAAACAGGCAGGAGTCCAAGCTATTAATTTGTCAACTCCTGCCCCAAAATGCTAAGCCAGCCAATGAGCCCATTATTCCTGTAGGATTTAATAATATTTCAAATTAATTAATTAACAATGAATGTTATAATAATAATTAAACCATATGTGGTATAGGAACACAGCACAGTTGCAGACCCTCGTACAGGAACTGAGGTTTTCTGGTTTGTAGCAGAAAATGTAATGGATTCTCAGGACAGCCATACAAACATGCAAAGGATGTTCCGTTCTGTTGTGCCTGTGGGAGCAGAATGTCTTAGAAACAGGGGGTGGGGAGAGGGAAATTTCAGTAAGAAGAAGCTGTATGTGAAAAGGTGTGAATTAGCACATTATCTACCGCAAACTATTCAGAGGCTACTGAGTGGAGCAGCAGGCAGCGTGGCTACCAGGGTTGGCAAGAGCTGCCCGTCCTGCTTCGATTGTATTGATAGGGAAACACTGACTCCTGAAATGAGGCAAAGCAAACCCCACACTACAGGCCTGGCTCATAGGAGGAGCCCCGTCCACAAAGGCCACGTGTGCAGCAGAGCATTGAGGGATGTTAGCCACGCAGGTCATGGAGATCCCTCTCCGCTGGGCAAGCAATGGGGAAGGAAAGAATGGCAGCCAGGAGGCCATTGCTGAGGCCCCGGCCAGAGACGGTGAATGGCCTGAGCCGCGTCATCGCTGCCCGGAGATGGTGGAAGGCGTTGGGATATGACATATCTTGGGACAAGTAGGATGCAGGGAGTAAGGATAAGCTGGGGTTCCAAGTGACCCCTAGGTTGCTGGCTCAAATGGCTGATGAGGTGGCAGTGACAGAGTCTGAGCTGTGGAACTCAGGAAGAGAAACATTTGCAGAGTGGCAGCAGTGAAAAAGGTAATGAGGTCAGTGTTGACAATTGCGGTTGAAGCATATCTGGGATAGGAGGGGTCATGTCCGGAGGACAATTTTATCACATACAGCTTTGGATGTCGGGAAGGATGGCTGGGTGGTAATATCGATTTGGAAGTTATTGGCTTAAAACACAGTGCTTCTCAACGCTGGCCAAACATTAGCATCACCTGGGAAGCTTGAAAGACGTGAGGATGTCTGGGATCCCCTTCCAGAGATACTGATTTCATTGGACTGGGGGAAGGCACCCAGGCAGGGCCAGCTTCATGGCATGTGACCTGTGCAGTCACACAGGGCCCTGTGCTCAGAAGATCCAACGCTTGGTTTACCTCCCTGCAGTCACCATCTATAATTCTTCATTATTTAACAAGGGATCCTAGGCTTTCATCATTGGGCCTCCCAAATTAGGGAGCCCATCCTGGGCCCAAGCATGGGCATTTTCAAACACTGCCCAGGTGCTGCTAATGCTCAGCCAGGGTCAAGAACCACTGTTCTAGGGAGAGAGCAGTGTAGCCCAGGAAACACGTTGAGTGGGAAGTTGGGGGACAGAGTCCTCAGGGGCATTCACATTTATGGGGGAGATGGAGGAAGAGGTCGAGAAAGGAGTAGCAGAAAGAATGACCAGAGAGCTAGAAGGACAACATGGCCAGGAAGGATGACCACTGCTTTTAAATACTACAGAGAAGTTAAAAACTTCGCAGTTAGGCTAATGCTGATTGACATTGCCAGGTCAGTTAGGGGGAAGGATGGGGGCTGATGGCAGACGGAAGGTGAGGAAGAGAAAACCAAGGGCAGCGAGGGTCTCAAAGAGCTCGACCATCAAGGAAAGGGAAGGGAAAGGGCAATAGTAAAGGAGAACAGTGAATGTGAAATTGTATTTGTTGAAACTGGGAAAGTCTAACACCTGTTAGTATTGGTGAGAGGACAGAAATGACCCGGGGGTGAGAGGAAAGTAATGGGAAAGTAACCTAGCTGATGTCAGAGGAAATGGGATGAAGATTCTTCTAAGTTCTGTGAGGCTAGGACAGATTGGATTCATCACTAAAAGCTTCACGTCCAAGAGAGCCCCTGGCATATAGTGGCCGCCTCGTGGATGCCCCTGCAGTTCAGGCAGCAGCCAGCGTGGAGAAGAGGGTATAAGCAATGAGAACTGGGAACCAGCATTCATGAGGAGGGCTCAGGGGAAGCTCCAGGGCAATCCGGGACACTGGGAGCAGGCAGCAGTACCTCTGCCCTGCAACTTTTCCACAAGTTTGCTACGTGCGTCTTTGATCTGCGCTGGGTTGGTGATATCCAGCTGGAGCACGGAGAGGCGCTCGGAGCAGGTCCGTCGCAGTTCCTCTGCTCCTGGTCCTTTCTCGTTCAAGACTCCAGCAAACACTGTGAATCCCAGCTGGTCCAGATACTTGGACAAAGCATGGCCAAAACCAGAATCGCTACCTGCAAAGGGCCAAAGCAATACAAAGTGGGCTGAAACCAAAGTGACGACACCTTAATAAGGAAAACATATTATCTATATGTGATTTATAATCACCCTTGTTCTCGGAAAAGAGTAAGTCCCAAGGAGGTTTCTAAGGGAAGTGGCGGTGATGAAGCCAAGACAGACCCGTTTTTCCATATTACAAAAAAAGGGAGGTGAGGTGGAGTTTAGCGGGGTGGGCAGAATGTAGGAGGAAGGGGAAATTTGGTGGGGAAGAGATATCCAGGAGTGGTTGGTGGCCAAAGAGGAACTTCAAAGGGAAAATCAAGACATCTAAAACAAGTTTTTTAAATTAGTCTTTGCTGTTTAGTGCCTGATGTAACTATATCACTACATAAAGTGGTCATTTAATACAGTCTAATGTGTCAGAGTTGGTTTTTGTTTTTGGAGATGTAACAAAATTCCAAGTCCTGCTTCAAAATTAAGACAGAGGCTGCCCATTGGAGCCAGTTTTATAACCTCCGGGTTATAAAAGACGAAGGCTGGGACCCTCGTGCAAAGTGCTGGTGGGAATGTAAAATGGTGCAGCCACTGCGGGAACAGTTTGGTGGTTCCTCAAAAAGTTAAAAATAGAGTTACCTTATGACCCAGCAATTCCACTCTTAGGTACAGACCACCCTCCAAAATTGAAAACAGTGATTCAAATGGATATTTGTACCCCGATGTTCATGGCAGCATTATTCGCAATAGCCAAAAAGTGGAAACAACCCAACTGTCCACTGACAGATAATGGATAAACAAAATGTGCTCCATCACACAGGGGCATGTTATTCGGCCATGAAAAGGAAGGAAGTTCTGATCCAGGCTACAACATGGATGAGCCTTGAAAGAAGCCGACCGCAGATGCCACAGATGGAAGGGTTCTGCTTATATGAGGCATCTGTGATAGACAGATTCATGGGGACAGAAAGTAGAATCATGGTTTCCAGGGGCTGCGGGGGAAGGAAATGGGGTTATTGCTTAATGGGTACGGACTTGCTATTTGGGATGACTAAAATGTTTTGGAAATAGATAGTGGTGATGATTATACCATGTTGTGAATGTACTTCATGCCACTAAATTGTAAACTCAAAAATGGTTAAAATGGGGGAGCAGATGTGGCTCAAGTATTGAGCACCCACCTCCCACATGGGAGGTCCCGAATTCATTTCCCAGTGCCTCCTAAAGAAGACAAACAAAGAATGAACAAAGAGTAAAAACAATGAGCAGACAACGAGAGAAAAAAAAAGAGCAGGGAATGGATATGTCTCAAGCAGTTTAGTGCCCACCTCCCACATGGGAGGTCCTAGGTTCGGTTCCCAGTGCCCCCTAAAGAAAAAACAAACAGACAACGAGCAGACAATGAGCACAAACAAGGAACACAAACAACAATAAGCAAAAACAGTGAGCAAATGAGGGAGCCATCTCAGGGGAGGAAAAATGATCAAAATGGTGAATTTTGTTATATATATTTACCTCACAGAAATGCTAAAAAATAATAAAAATAAGGTGCTGATTAAGGAAACAAAAAAGATGAAGGCTCAAAGCCACCTGTACTTCTCACCTCCCCAGACCTTCTGTAGCCAGGGGCTCCCCAGTCCATGAAATAGACTTCATCCTACAAAGACAGTTTGCAACAGAACCAGAGAGAAACCCCTAAGCTAGGGGCTCTTGATCTTTTTTGTTCCACAAACCCCTTGGCCGGTCAGGTGAAAACCACAGACCCCTTACTAAGTCTACACTGTCTTTTGTGTAATTTAATAAATAGATCACACCCACACCAACACATCCTCACAAGAACAATGTTTGTTTTTTTTAATTTCAATTCAAGCTCATGGACCCCTTGTTAAGAACCCCTGCCCTAAGCCCATTACTTTGTGAAAGCCAAGGAGAACGTAACATTTAAAATATCTGTCAGACCTCTAGAATTTGAGATGGGAGTTTATTCAACCCAGTCTAGAGCATATTATAGGTCCTGGAAAAATGCTTTGCATGCACAAGTGCAAAACTTTGCTTTCAGACATTCTGGCATACAGCTGGCCATCCTCTTTGAGGCCCACCATGATAAACTTACAACATGCACCGTGTCTCTACAGTATTAGAGATCCAGAATCATTTCCATGTTGACAGCACTGCGGGACTGTCCCTGCACACCTTGAGGGATCTCTCTTGTCAGTATTTGGGGTTACAGACAGGGATCCCCCAAGAATTGGGGAATTGGGCATGCTGAGAATCAACTCAGAGATCAGTATGTGAGTGATCAGAAAAGAGGTCTGACTTCCAAGCCCGGCCTGGGATCTGACCTCAGATGTCATGAAGTGCGAAGAGAGAGGCAAAGGACAGAGGTGGGCTCTCCAGGGCTGACTCTCCAGGCTGGCCCGGGGCTAGGTAAATGGGCACTGACATATAGTGTTGATGATGCGTGAGTTACTCCAACATTGCAGAGGTCCAAAAATCTACTACTGCTTGACTGTGATGTCCTTTAACCCCCAAATCTCAGCTAGCTGCCCTAGAGAAATATATATATAGATACAGACATAATGATGTTCTCTACAGCATTGCATATGATGGTAAAGAAGGGAAATAACAGAAATGTCCATGAAGAGGACAACGGTTATATAAATTAGGGTACATCCAATGGGATATGATGCAGCAATTTTAAAAGGTGAGGTAGAACTATAGAAACTGACATGGATATAGTTCCAGACATTTGATGACATGAAATAAAACAAGTTTCAGTTATAATAGTTATGCATATGAGCATTGTGGCTGTTTTATTGTACTGATGAATTCCAAAAAGAAATGCTGATTATGTTTGTAAACTGGTCTGTTCTTCTGGGCTTGTGATACACTTTGATTGTGTTAAATCCAGAGGTTTCACTTTTACTTAATTAAATTAAGATTAGGGCTTTGATTCAGCCACATCAGTAGGATGTGGAGTCCCTGCCCCCTTGGTGGGTGGACACTCACACAGAAAATGACAGGGCAGAGGAGAGAGCTGAATTTTGATGCTAGAGCCCCAGGGAGAGCCAAGTCGTTAACCTGACAGTTTACAGGTGGTCTTGTGTCGATTGCAGAGCAGCTCAGCCTGGAAAAGATGAGCCCCAGGAAGAAAGGCTAGCCTTATGCCGGCCCACAGCTGAGATCACAAGAAGCTAGGACCGTGGAGCCTTAGGAGGAAGGGGAAGGCTGAAGCCTGGTAGAGACCGGCAGTCATCCTGCTCCAATACGTGGCAACAAACTTTGGTGAGGGGAGTGACTTACTCTTTATGGCTTTGTGACTGTAAGCTTCTACCCCAAATAAATACCCTTTATAAAGGCCAACAGATTTCTGGTATTTTGCATCAGCACCCGTTTGGTTAACTAATACAGACATTAATAGAAATATTTATATTACTCATAATATAAAATATGAATTTACACTATATCTTTTTATAAAATTGATATACTTTTACGAAGTGAAATATTGATACAATTTATGCCCCATCCAAAAGAGGGACCTACCTGTGAGTAGAAATGCAAAGGACAGGATTCAGATGAAGAGATAGCAAAATGATAACAGCAGCTACCCTGGGAGGAGAGGCACAGTAGAGGGGACTTTCATTTTCATTACAGGAAACAACTTATTTTCCTTGTGTCATTTTTCTCTCTCTTAAAGGTCATGCCAGTTAGCATGGAGATTGGCCAGCCCTGCAAGTGGAGGGAGGGTGCAGTAGAGCCAGCCACGGCCGGGCATCTGCAGAGGCTGCCCACGACGGAGCGACGGCCGCAGCACGTGGGCTGGAGCTCCCCATCCTGCGGCCACCCCTATGGTGCGGTAAAGGCCCCTGGTTGCTGTGGCTGGTTCCATTTCACTTCTGATTCATCTGCTTCCTTACAGTGCACCCATGCCTGGGAACCGGCCCTCTGCCTGGGCTTCATTTTCTGCCTGGACCAGGCCAGAGGCAGAGACGGTGCCCGTGGAGGCAGCCACGAGGGTCCAGGCCACGGCCAGATCCCCACCTGGGTGTGTCTGAACCCGTTAAATTCCTGGCCCTATCACAGGTGTGCCCGTAATGGTTGTGTGCTTCTGGATCGATCTTGTGGGAATGAACTGGTTGGTGGACAAATCCAACGTTTGGGTCTGCGGTGCTGAGGCCAGCTACTGCACGGTGGCAAATGCAGCAGATAGTGGACGTGATACATGCGGCCTCTCCCTGGACACCCCCAAACACCACCCAGGGTCAAGTTGTAAAATGGGTCGTAAAATTATTCCCCAAATGTCTACAGTTGTGATGATCACGCTCATTTCACAGAGGAGGGAACTGAAAGTGAGAGCAGTCAAGGTCATGGGGATGGTAGGGATGGGCTCTTTGCCAGGTCCTAAATCCAAGTGCAGGCTTTTTCCTCATGCTGAGTGGGCAGTGAAGGGAGGCATGCATCAGCAAGACCCTGAATGAGCCTCTTGGCCCAGTAAAGCGGAGAGGAATTAACCTGAGCATAACGAAGGTAGCACAGGTGGCAGTGAAACACGTTCCAGGGTGAGGCCAGGTATTCCACGGTGAGTACTTCCCATTTGTGATGTACCACACCCTCCTCTGCTTTGGCCTCATCTTCAGCACAGCCGGACAGCTGGGGGCTCTGGATTTTAAAGCCCACAGATGCCCCTGGAGTTTCTGTGTTATCAGGAACCAGTGTGCTCCCCGACTCAAAAGTCCCTTCTGCACTGAGAGAGGCCTCCTGCAGGGCAGGGATGACTGCTGCGGCCCGGCTCTGTGCAGCAGATGAGCTCAGCCAGCGCCCCTGCCTCTCTGGAGAGCTGGAGGGAGAAACGCTCAGTCCCTACTGGACCATCACCTGCACCTAAAGCTGGAGTCTGGGGTCTGCGCCCAGTCCAGGTGAGGAACATGAACTCTGGACCCTCCAGGCCTTCTTCTGGCCATGCATCCCACAAGGCTCTGATTTGGTCAACACTGTGGCATGCGTGCCCCACTCATGACCGCTGAGAGCTGCCCTTTCTCACTGAGGTTTCATGGGGCTATAATTGTCCCACACAACCCCACCCCTACACCGCAGCTGATTGCACCAGGGTCAACTAGTTTTGCTCACCCAGAAACATGGAATTTTCCTTACTTTTGGCCCAGGATGGCATTTAAGCCCAAGAGTAGTAGGTGGTCTTCTACCACGTGCATGAAGACGTAGGGCAAGACCTTCTGGAGGGTAATACGAGGCCAAGCCACAAGTAAGGGCAGAGTTTCAAGGTCAAACAGTATCAGACGAAGCAGGAGAAGGGTCTTCTCAGCTAAGGACAGCATTTCAGTCTCGGGCACACCTCACGCGAGCTCCTGTATATGGACACCTTCAGAAACCCCACATCCTTATGTAATCCCCTTTTTCCTAAAATCAGCTCGCCTACATGTCATCTGTTCACTTATTAGAGACACTAGAACTGTTGACTCCTGCTTTTGGAGCCAGCCTGGCAGTTCCTCAAAAGGTTAAACACCAAGTTGTTATATGACACAATTTCACTCCTGGGTACATACTCAAGAGGACTGGAAGCATATATCCATGCAAAAACGTGGACATAAGTGTTCATAGCAACATTTTTTCATAAGAACCAAAAAGTGGAAACTACCTCAATGCCCTTCAAATGAAGAATAGACAAGCAATAGGTGGCCTGTCCATACACTGGAATATTATTCAGCCATGAAAAGGAGTAAGTCCTAATCCATGCTACAACATTGAAAATGTTATGCTGAGTAAATGAAGCCAGACACAAAAGGCCATCAATTGTATGGTTCCATTGATATGAAATGGTCAGAATATGCAAATTCACAGAGACAGAATTAGACAGGTTAGTGGTTTTTCCAGGAGCTGGGGGAAGGGGAAATGGGGAGTGACTGCTAATGGATACCAGCTTGCTTTTGGGAATGATGAAAATGTTCTGGAATTAGACCATGACAATTGTTGCACAACTTTGTGAATGTACTAAAAACTGCCAAATTCTGTACTTCAAAAGGGCAGATTTTATGGTATACGAATTATATCTCAAAAAGACCTATTTACCTCCTACTAACAATGCCTCAGAGGTGCCAAAGGGTCGTTCAGATCCCTCTCCAATCTGCACCAGCCTTCCAGAGCTGCCCCAAATAAGCAATCCAGGGAGAACAGTTCCCTTGCTATGCCAAAGCAGCTTCTACTCAGCAATTGCCACCGGCTCCCTTCCAGCCAAACTGCTCTGCCACATTCCCTTCCTTGTGGAGATCCTTAGGCCCCAAGATGCTGCACCCCAAATGTGCTGCTCCCCCAGACTCTTCCCAGCCCCACTGTCAAGGTGCCTCTCCTCCCCCAGGGGCCCCTGCAGTCACCAGCCATCAATAGGGAACATACTTAGTTCTTTGGGGAGGGATAAGTGAATGGAGAAGCATACTGCTGGCACATTACCTGAGCCTTGTCTCAGGTGGGTTTCCCTGGTAACAGACTCTGATGAGGAGAGGATGAGCTGGAACGACCGGGAAGGTGAAGGTGTGAAGGAAATGGGCAGAAGGAGACACTGGGCTGCTGTTTAGGAGCAACAAAGAGCTCGGCTGACCCCATGGGAGCTCTGGAACTGGGGGAACCTTCAGAATTGTCAATACCTGAGGCAAGGGGGCCGAGCCTCTGTACCCTATGTGCACCCATCATGGATGCAGGCTTCCCCTTGGGCAAGGCAGCTCTCTCCTGCTGAGTGCGATTCTAGAAGGGATGCATACAGCAGAGCTGTCAGCAGGCAATGCCGCTTTGGTCCCAAAGGGGGCAGCACCTACCATAGAGGTTCTCACTTAATCCTGACAATTGTCCTTGGAAAGATGTGGAAACTGAGACTCAGAGGGCTCATTGATTTGCCTCTATCATGAAAGAAGGAGAGAGCTGAGCTGATATATAAACCCAAGTCTGCAGACTCTAAAACCTGCCTCTCTTTGCTTGGGCAAAAGCGCCTTCTTTGGGAGCGGGTGGTGGTCATGGCGGTTGGGAGCAGTGAGCTGAAAAGTCCGGGCAAGGCTGGAGAGGGTGCAAGGCACCTGGCAGGAGCAGTGCGTGGGCTCGTTGGCCCCGCTTCCTCCGCCGCTCGCGGTCTGGGGTGCCGTGTGCAGCTGTGGGCCTTCTCTAGAAAGCCCATTTCAAGTTGGCGAGGGTGTTCCTGGTCGCCTCTGCCTCTCATCAGGGCCCAGAAGCTTCTGGAGTCAGTGGTGCTGCCAAAAGTGTCCACTGGGCTGTGACTCCCTTGAAGTGACCCCGGAGCCCCTGCCGCCCTGACCGCCTTTGCCCCAGTGGCAGCAGAATTCGGGGTCCCCCCCAGGGGGGTGTATGGACCCACAGTGAGGAAGCAGACAGGGCCAGGCCACGGGAGGTGAGAGGAGCAAGGCACGATGCCTGACCCCTGGACCTGAGGAGAGAACCACCGGGCAGACGTTGGGAAGGCGGAGACTGACCCATGCCGTGATTCTAGGCTCCAGCCTTAGGAAAGAGCCCAGGACGGGCTTGGCGCACGGTCGGCCAGGCCGAACGGTGAACCCAGCCAAAGTCCACGAACCACCTGCTCACCTGCACTTGGCAGGGGCCTTGAGGCGGGCTCTGCCACGCCTCCCTGGGGTCCCCAGGCCAGTGATTTCACCTCCCTGTGCCTCAACATCCTAGTCTGCAAGACACGCGCACGAATATGCTTCCCGCCTTAGTTAGCCTTTGTGAAGGGCTTAAAACCGTGCCTGTTATAAATCTTTTTTTTTTTTTTAATAAAACCATTGTCCCTCTTGATTTTCAGGCCTCCACAAGCGCGGAAGGGGAGGTGGCACCTGTGCCTTTCCAGTCCGTAGGCATCTTGGTTCAGTCTGCCGGAGCCCGTCCCCTCCATTACGAACCTTTTCAGAAAAGTCACCTGTAAGCGTGCTCAGCCAGGTAATAGCACATCCCTCCAGGAGTTCCCAGGATTCCGAGACGGGGCCAGTGGGCCTAAGGTTATCAGCAGCCTCGAGGCTCCCAGGCGCCCTGGAGTCTAGGCAGGCTGGCGGGCTGGGCTGGCTGAGGCCTGGGGAAAGTATGTGGCTGGGAACCACTCCCTGTCAAGACAGATAACCCGGGTGCACTCCCGGAGCCCAGCCTCTGAGAAGGCAGGTCTTCCTAATGCTCACAAGAGCGGCTCTCAGAGTGTGGGCTATGGTGTGGGCCACTGGCCAGGAGGTGCAGCGGGGCTCAGAGCTGTAGTCGCCAAGTGCAGTCAATGTCTCATGATGATGGAGGAGGTTGTTGTGATGGGGAGAGGAGCAGGGGGAGGGGGTGGGGGGGTATATGGGGACCTCATATTTTTTTAATGTAACATCAAAAAACAAATAAAGACAAACAAACAAACAAAAAAGAATGACCATGGGGAGAGCCAGTCCCCGTCAACCTCCACGTCTTCACTCGCTCTCACCCCCTACCACCCTGGAGGTAAGCCATGGTGTTCTGTTTTGGTTTTTCTTTTGTTTCCCATTGTGGTAACCTATCTACAACACAAAATCCCCGCGCTTTAGCCACTTGCACGTCTACAGTTCGGGGATAGGAGCTCCATTCACCATACTGTGCCGCCCACCACCACCGTCCCCCACTGAAACCTCCATCACCTCACCCAGGCCGGAGCTCCCCAGGTCCACCCACCTCCGGCTCCTGGAACCTTTCTGTCTCTACGAATTCACTTAGTCCAGATATTTCAGATAAGTGGAATCCTACAAGATTTGCCCTTTTGCGTCTGGCTGACTTCGCTCCACGTGTCTTCAAGGTTCATCCACGTGCTGAGAGCATGGGTGAGCGCGTCTCTCTGTTTTCTGGCTGGATAATATTCCATTGTATGGCTAGACCACATTTTCTTCATGGGTTCATCTGGGGGTGGACGTGAGTTGAGTCGTTTTATGATCACCAGTGTACAGAGGAGGACAGGCAGACACAGAAGGGTTAAGTCATTCAGCTAAGACATGGCAGAGCTGAGGTTAACATCTGCCATAGAAAATATTTAAATGCCGCTGAGCAGAGGGCCTGGCGCCTGGTAGGCGGTCGATAACTAGCATGTGTTGAGTGAACAGGCATTCTACAGAAGAGAGCACTGGAATGTGAGCACCTGAAGAGACAGGTGAGCCCTCCGCCTCCAGTGTCGAGGGTTCCTGACTCAGGAAACCTTGGCTGATTTGGATGGCTGGCCCAGCAGAAGAGGAGGGTGAGGCTGGACTTGGCTCCCACTCTGCCCTTGGCAATCCTGCTATCTCTGTGGCCGGGACACCTCTTACCTTAGCACCAGTGATGATACCAGAGTCCCATTTATGCATGATTGAACAGAGTGGGTTTGAAGTGGTACTTCATGATAAAAATCCTAATTGTCTCATTTTATGTGCAAAATTGAAATACTGTGAATCACCTTGAATTTTTAAAAAATTAAGAATCGTATTGTCTCCAAACTGAAGTATATTGATACTTTGCCACATGGGGGCCCCCTATTCGCTAGTGAACAGAAATGGAGCCCACATTTATTAGGCCTTGGCTTAAATTGAGCAAGTTGCAAGTAACATAAGTTCTGGAGTTCTTGGAGCCCAGGTCCTGACAATAAAACACACCTACCCTATAAAACTAAGACAAGGCAATGCAGAGGCTGTGGACTTTGGCACAAGCCAAGCCCCATTCAGAGAGGAGGAGGAAGGTGAAAGAAACTACAAAACTGTAAGTGATTTCTTGTCAGGATTAGAACATTAGCTAAGTAATAACACCTCATGGTGAGCAGCGTGATGAAAGAAGAAACAATCCACAATCTCACCAGTTTTTTATAACTTTGGTGTGTTTTTTCTCTTCAAGTCTCTTCTTTTTTCTATATTCTTTAACAATCAGAGTTACAGCACATATGATTTGACAACCTATTTTTTTTTAATTAATATTATATAAAGCAGTCTTCCATATGACTGTAGTCTTCAAAACCATCCTTTTTCATTACTAGCAACGAATTCTCCCTGTTCTTTAAAGTGACAAGGGGCCAGAGCCTGGATCCTGGAGTCTCTTGGGCTCAATTCCCAGCTCTGCCCTTAACCCATTCTGTGATCTTTGGCAAAGTCACTTCACTTCTCTGTCCTTCAGTTTCCTTCTCTATAAAATGGGGTGATACGAGGACCTGCCTCCTAGGCTTTTGAGAAGGACTAAATGATTTGATACGTGAAAGCACGTGAAACAGTTCCTGACATGTGGCTGTCACTATCCAAGTGTGGGCGCTACAAATGGCAAACTTTTCATCCGTGATAGTCCTTTCATCGGCTTCTCCTCGTCCCTGGACTCTGACAGGGTGTCCAGTTGAGTCTCATCTAGAAGGACTTCACCACAGCCATGGACCAGCCCAGGACCTGGGCTCTGCTTTCTGACAGTGGCTCCTTCTCTCCTCCACCCTGTCCCAAGAGCTGCTCTGAGCGCCCCATTCACCAGTAGTGTCTCCAAGGGGCGAAGCCACTCAGGGGTGAGTAGAGAGGCCCGCAGCCCTTTCTGGTAGTGACTTCTGCTTCTGGCAGTGGGATGGACAAACACAAATGGGAGCCCTACCCTGTACTGGTAAGAGGACGTGGTCTGAACAAGCATTTCATTGGGCCCCAATGGGATATTTTGTAAAAAGCTGAATTAACATTTAGAATCGGGAGACTGCACCTGAAAATCTGGATCAGTGGTTTCTCTTGATGAACAGGGAGATGGGCCAACTCCTGACACACACTCCCCCCGGGCTCCCCACTGAGGCTGAGGCTCCTCCTGGCTGTCGGTTAGGGACGAGGCCCTACCCTGGACAGTGTGCGCAGGCCACTTCCACCACCTGCTAGAGCCCCTCTCCCTGTGGGCTGCCACCCTTGTGGCCTATTGAGCACGAGACCCCCGATGGACATTGCCCCGGTCACACAAGGTAGCTGGCTCCAGACTTGTTTGTCCAGGAAACTGGACGTTAGTGGGAAACTAATGCAGAAGTGACTTCACCCTCCCTCATTGAACACTTGGGCAATCCATCAGATTGCCACCCTCCCCTGATGTCGAAGGTATAATAAAGTGGTAAGTAAATAAAATAAAACTCCAGTGCACTTGAGACTTCCCTCGTGGCCAAACAAGGCTCAGCTTCTGATCCAGGGAGGGCAAAGATGTGACTGCTGTGGCCCGGGCACCCCAGCTCCCTTGCCTGAGGCTCTGGGAACCGGCTAGATCTTTTCCGTCCATTTTTAAACAGAAGTCATTGCATTTCTCATGGAACGTGACCTTCACGAACACTTCTCCCATATTATCGCTATTCCTATAAGAAGATGGGGCACCTGAGGTGCCAAGAATATGCAGCCAGGACGTGTTAGAGGCCAACCTCAAATCCAGACTTGCTCTTTCTAACCCACATTCATTAACTCCTCTGCTTCATTGCTTCCTCAAGCGCCCCGGGCAGGAGGGGAATGCACAAAAGGGACCACGTGGGAGCTCCCTTCTGGATGGGGTTCCCACCGCTGACACCAGCTCCCTGCAGTGAGGATGGCTTCCCAACTTCCACAATAGCACACACCGCTCTTGCCGAAGGGACTGTGCAATGGATTTGTTCTCTGTGGCATCTGAGAAAGCAGTTCCTTGCTTGGCTGCGGAGCAGGCAGAGAGTCAAAGTAGCCCAGTGGGGGCTGAGCACCTGGCTGGACTCCCAGTCCACTGTCCAGTCCTGACACCTCTTCCGACCTCCACCTGCTCCACCACCCCCAAACAGAACCCATCACTCATTACCCCGATTGCTCTGCTTCCTGGAATTCCTTATTTCCTGTCCCCTTCCCTCCTGGCACCCTGGACTGATGCCATCTTTCTCGGTTCCTCCCATCCACTCCATCCTCACGCCTTACCCCAGGTTCTGACATCTGTCTCCATGCTTCCCCTTCTGCAACTCATGGCAAAAAAGCCAACTAAGCCTCACCTGGGCTTCCCGGGTCCCTCTTTTATCCCCTGTGCCAGAACAGTGCTGGCGCATAGTGTCTGCCCAGGAAACATTTCAATGAAAGGACCCTTGCTGGCAATTTGAGGTTCTTGCTTCTAACTGGTCTCCTGGACCCACTGCTCCCTTCTCCTCCTCACAATGGCCGTGGCTCTGCCCCTGTCTGGCCCTCAGTGCCCAACTTTGCATCCCAAGGGTGTTTCCAAGTCTCCCTGTCCTCTGTTCCACACCCTGACCCAGAATAAAATTCAAGTTCTCAACCTGGCATCGAAGGCTCTAGGATCTGATTCTGAGCTACATGTCCAGGTTTCGGGCTTCCTTTTGCCACCCTACCCACATCTTTGGCCATATCAGACTTCCTGTCTGGAATGTTCATTTCCTCACCATTAGTTTCCATTCCAATTTCAAAATGAAACAAAAACAAAAACTATTTCCTGGGGAGCGTATGTAGCTCAAGTGGTTGAGAGCCTGCTTACCATGGACAAGGTCCCAGGTTCAATCCCTGGTACCTCCTAAAAATAAACAAGCAAATGGAAAAAACAAACTTTCATTGGGGAACAGACATCACTCAAGTGGCTGACCACCTTCTTCCCATGTACAAGATGCTGGGTTCAAACCCTGGTACCTCCAAAAAAAAGAAAGAAAGAAAAAGCAAAACTATTTACTACAAAAGAACAGAGAATAATGTAACTCCAGCCGTGATCACTTCCAAAGCTGCCAGTGATTTAACAATCGATCTCGGGAAACAGACTTTGGCCCAGTGGTTAGGGCGTCCGTCTACCACATGGGAGGCCCGCGGTTCAAGCCCCGGGCCTCCTTGACCCGTGTGGAGCTGGCCCATGCGCAGTGCTGATGCGCGCAAGGAGTGCGGTGCCACACAGGGGTGTCCCCCGCGTAGGAGAGCCCCACGCGCAAGGAGTGCACCCATAAGGAGAGCTGCCCAGCGCGAAGGAGGGAGCAGCCTGCCGAGGAATGGCGCCGCCCACACTTCCCGTGCCGCTGACGACAACAGAAGCGGACAAAGAAACAAGATGCAGCAAAAAGACACAGAAGACAGACAACCGGGGGAGGGGAGGGGAATTAAATAAATAAATTAATAAATCTTTAAAAAAAAAAAAACAATCGATCTCAAATTCCTGAATACTTAATGATTAGATATTGTTAATTGTGTCCATGCAAGTCAGCTCCAGAACACCTCTGGAAAAGCAGAGAGTCATGAGGAAAGGTGCAGTGGGGTCTCAGGTACCTGGGGAAGACAACCTCAGGAGGGAAAAGGACTATCACCTGGGTGCCCAGCCTGTGCTCAAGTCAGCTCACATCCGAGGTGCGAGGGTCACGTCCTTTCCTCCCTAAGGTCAACACCCTCCCACTGTTCTTCCTCTTTCTCTTTGCCGCACAGCTAATTCTCATGCTCCAAGCCTTAGTGTGAATATCACCACCATCTACTTAAAGGGATGTACCACCCCCAACCCCTTCTAGGAAGGAGGCTGCCCAGCTGCTGGAAGTGCTGTCAACAGCTGACGTCCAGCAGTCCGTGCAGCCAGAGAGGCCCCTCTCCCTGGAGGGGTCCCCAAGCAATAACTGATCCATGCAGGAGCGCCTCATTTCAGCCTAACTTAGGATAAACCAAAAGGGTCGTCCAGTTTTAGAGCTCCCCATGGGATTAGCCGAGGCTGGCCTTGGGCTGCATTGCAGCTCGACTTGGCCCGTTGCCCATTCTGCTTGCATGGGTGTGGATTCAAGGGCACACCTAATGCACACACTGCATGCTCATTTTGGCCTCCGAGACTGTTTCCCAGGGAATCCAACCTGCTCCATCCCCCATCCCAATACCCCATGGCCCTTTATTCATTATCTCGCCCCTTTGGTGGATTTCTTCTATTAAAAAGTAATTTTAGGAAAGCAGACTTGGCCCAGTGGTTAGGGCGTCCGTCTGCCATATGGGAGGTCCGCGGTTCAAACCCGGGCCTCCTTGACCCGTGTGGAGCTGGCCCATGAGCAGTGCTGATGCGCACAAGGAGTGCCCTGCCACGTAGGGGTGTCCCCGCCTAGGGGAGCCCCACGTGCAAGGAGTGTGCCCCGTAAGGAGAGCCACCTAGCGCAAAAGAAAGTGCAGCCTGCCCAAGAGTGGTGCTGCACACACAGGGAGAGCTGACACAACAAGATGATATAACAAAAAGAAACACAGATTCCCATGCCACTGACAACAACAGAAGCGGACAAAAACAAGAACACGGAGCAAATGGACACAGAGAAGAGACAACTGGGGCGGGGGGAGGGGCGGGTTGGAGAGAGAAATAAATAAAATAAATAAATCTTTTTAAAAAGAGTAATTTTATTTGTTAGTTTTGTTTTTTTTCGGAAATCCTTCCTAGTTTATTTTTTTCTGAATCCCCATAAT
Source organism: Dasypus novemcinctus (assembly GCF_030445035.2). Taxonomy (NCBI): domain Eukaryota; kingdom Metazoa; phylum Chordata; class Mammalia; order Cingulata; family Dasypodidae; genus Dasypus; species Dasypus novemcinctus. Next base: position 7,091,791 of record NC_080690.1, read on the forward strand.
GTGGTAATTTATGAGCAGAGACTGTGTTTTCTCTTGTCTCTCTATTTAGTCACAGAATATGGCATTGTAGTAGTTATTCAATAGTTTTTAATAAATTAAATTATCAAAGTGTAGCCAACAGTGCACTGATTGGCCACAAACAGATCCAAAAAAAAAATTCAGACCCTTTCTTTTTATTCTTCATAGCCATTCTTTCATTTCAACATACACCTAACTTGAAGGTTTCTCAACATTTAAATTCTCAAATGAATTTAGAGTATACGGATGACTGGAATTCAATATTCTACTAAGAGCTGCTCACCATGCAAATGTGCATCATTTTTACCACACCTGTGAATGAACACAAAGCCGATATGGGAATGGGTGGGGTGTGTGGGCACTAATGATTTTTGCCCCTTCTCAAAAAGCTTGAGTGCCTCAGGTTTATATATGCTACCTCATTTCATGCTCCAAATCTTTTTTTTTAAGCATATGTAGTTTTAATAGATATTGCCAAATTTCTTTCTCATTTATTTTATTTATTTATTTATTTATTTATTTTTAATCTCTCTCCCCTTCCCCCCGTTGTCTGCTCTCCATGTCCATTTGCTGTGTTCTTCTGCATCCACTTGCAATGTCAGGCGGTACCAGGAAACTGCATCTCTTTTTTGTTGTGGCATCTTGCTGCTTCAGTTCTCCGTGTGTGTGGCGCCAATCCTGGGCAGGCTGTGCTTTTTTCATGCAGGGTGGCTCTCCTTGCAGGGTGCACTCCTTGCACGTGGGGCACCCCTATGTGGCACAGCACTCCTTGCGCACGGCAGCACTGCACATGGGCCAGCTTACCACACAGGTCAGGAGGTCCTGGGGATCAAACCCTGGACCCTCCATATGGTAGGCGGATGCTCTATCAGTTGAGCCACGTCCACTTCCCCATGTTCCAAATCTTGAGGTAAAGCGGATCTTTCCTTAATATATACTTTATTTTTATAGTGGTGTTAGATTTACAGGAACAGTAAGAAGATATAGAGTTCCCATATACCACACACACTCACACAGGCACATATTCCCTGCTGTTAACATCTTACATTAGTAGGACCATTTGCTACAATTAACAAATTGATGCTGCTACATTATTATTAACTCAAGTCCATAGCTTGTTCAAATTTCCTTAGGTTTTCTCTCATGTCCTTTTACTGTTTAAAAATCCAATCCAAGATTCCACATTGCATTTAGTTACCATGTAGTCTTAGGGTCCCCTTGACTGGGAAGGTTTCTGAGACTTTTCCTTGTTTTGTTACATTCTTGACATTTTTAGAGAGTACTGCTCAGATGTCTTGTAGGATGCCCCTCTACTGGAATTTCACTGATGTTTTTCTCATGATAATTTCTCACAGAATTAGTGTCACTTTCACCATATCACATATCAACATGATAAATGAATACTTGACCATGGGGATGAAGAAGTATTTGTCAGGTCTCTCCCCTGTGGAGTCACTCTTCTCTTCCCCTCTCCCCCTTCCATTTTCCACACTGTCCTTTTTGGAAGGAAGTCACTAAATACAGCCCACCCTTAAGAAGTTTTTTAAGATTTATTATTTTATTTATTTCTCTCCCCTTCCCCCCTGTTGTCTGCTCTCTGTGTCCATTCGCTGTGTGTTCTTCTGTGTCCACTTGCATTCTTGTTGTGGCACCAGGAAATTGTGTCGCTTTTTGTTGTTGTTGTTGCATCATCATGCTGCATCAGCTCTCCGTGTGTGCAGCGCTACTCCTAGGCAGGCTGCACTTTTTTCATGTGGGGCGGCTCTCCTTGTGGGGTGCACTCCTTGCACGTGGGGCACCCCTACGTGGGGGACACTCCTTTGTGGCAGGGCACTCCTTGCATGTGGCAGCACTGCGCATGGGCCAGCTCCACACAGGTCAGGAAGCCCTGGGTATTGAACCCTGGACCCTCCAGGGTAGGCAGATGCTCTATCAGTTGAGCCACAAGCATTTCTTTCCCCCTTCTTTAAAATAGAGTATCTCCATAAATTATTTGGAATCCTTCTGCCTGGGATATTTGTCTCTCTCCCCCCATTTATTAATTTATTTACTCACTTATAGCAATATTGACTCACAGATATTTATTTTCTATATTATGTTATAGTACAAAACAACTTTATTTTGATGCTCAAAGTGATCCTGCTTTGGCCATTTGGAGCTTTCAGTTGGTTCCTGTGAACGTTTTCCTTTTTTAATCTCCATGTCATAGGTGAGGAAGCAAAGCTTCAGAAAGAAATATAAAATTTTCCCATTGTTACCCAACTAAGAACAGAGGTATGACTTGAAACTACATCCATGATATTCTAGAAAAAGCACGAGTTTAGTTCTTTTTTGTTATCCACCATGTTCCATTAGAATATAGTCAATCTTTGTAAATTCAGAAATAGTATATATTTCGCTTGATGGAGTCATTTAAGGCAATATCAATTTTGAGACTATCAATCTGCTATGTATAGTATAGAGGAATTTCCACAGTTTTTTTTTCAAATTTTTATTAAAATAAATGTACATTCATAAAAGTACCCAAAGCATAAGTGTACAGCTTGATGAATTTTCAGAGTGAATCCATACATGCAGCCAGCCCCCAATCAAGAAAAAAGTCATTACCAGCCAACACAAACGCCCTTGTGCCTGCTTTTTACTGTGAATACAGGCAATTGTACATTAGCCCTCTCCGTGGCTGGCTCCTTTTGTTCAGTCTCTTATGTCTGAAGAGGTTTGATCAGTGGACATTTTTATTAAAGGTTACAACTCCACATTTCACAAGAAGGGTTCTTAGCAAAGTAACACTTATAAAAACAGGTTAAGCTACTAGTAAAAACATAGCACACTGCTGAATGAAAAGTCAATTTATTTAAAAGTAGCATAAATCAAAAGAAGGGGAAACTACTGGAAGGCAGAGCCAAATTGCCCCATTATCCAAAGGTGGCTTCATGCCTCCCTGGCCCTATCTGGAGTTTGATCTGCAATCGCTGTTCTGTTAGTGCCCCTATGAGTCTTTTCCACAGTAAAGGCATTTCCTGGCTGACAGGACGTCATTCTTGCCAACATATGGCCAAACACTCCCTAGGCTGCTTCTAAGGTGTGATGGTGCAAGGTGCTACCTGCTAAATTTAGCTAAAATATTGCCCAAGGGGGAGGCGGGGCAAGATGGGTTCTGAGAGAGTGCACCTCACGGTCTCTCCTGTGAAGAGGCGGCCGAGTGGGGTTGGAGTCTTGCCGGAGCGGGCTGTCTTGGGGGCTTGCAGGGCAGAGGGTGTGTGGACATCGATTTGGAGAGAGAGCAGCGGAGGTGGTGCTTGCTAAAGGTAGAATTGCGGCTTGCAAGTACAGAGGTTGGAAGCTGTGGGCTGGCTGGACCCTTCCCCCTGGGGCTGGCGGCTGCAGTGTTTCCTGAGAATTGTCAGTTGTGCGGTGGCATTCCTGGGCCCCGTGGTCCCCGGATGCATGGTCCCCAGGTCAGTGTCCCCTGAGCCCCCATAGCCTGTGTTCCACGGACCTACGTGCCCTGGGTCTGCAGAGTCCCTGACTTCCCTTTTCCAAGACCAGCGCTCCCTGAGGTCCGGGATTGCCCTAGCCCTCTGGTTCTCGACTGACTCTGTGGGTGGGAGGGATTCGGTAGGGGATGCAGTAGGGGGGACTGGCTAGTGTGGGTTCAATTTTCTGGTGTTCCCCGCCCCCTGCTTTTTTCTTTTCTTTTTTTCTCTTCTTGCACTTAGAGGAGCATACCAGCTGGCTTGGGGAGAGTCTGGGAAGAGAGGAGTGGCGAATCTGCTGAGAAAACCCGAGTCACCTAAATACCCTGGGATAGGAAACTTGGCCTGGGAGAAGATGGAGTCAGAAAATCAACAAGCCCTCTCATAGCACACCTAAAGGAGAGAGACTGTAGGAGCTGCTTCCAAGCCTCCAATAGCATACTTGGGGTTCCTGGTGAGGTGTGGGTGCTCTCTCTGGAAATTAAGAGTCATTGTTTTCTGTGCAGAGCTGATTCAACAAGAACCCACTTGAATCTCCTACCAGACCTCTCAGGCAGCTTTCCTGCTGCTTCAGAGAGAGGGAAGTGAGAAAGGGAGAAAAGGGGGAACGTCAGATCCCTAAGCGTTTTATTTAACTACAAACAGGAGTCCTTGCTTGAAACTTTTCCCTAGTATTTGGTTGGTTTTTCTTTGTTTTTCCTTCTTCTTTATCCCCCCAAGGCCCTTTTTTCTTTCTTTTTTCTTTCTTGCTCTTTTTCTTTTTCCTGCTTACTTCCCCACTCCCTTTTGTCTCTTTTTTTTTTCTCTTTCTTTCTCTGCTTTCTTATTCTTCTTACATTAGGTGCTGCAGGGAGAGCTTCACATTTGCTGTATTTCCTCATCCTCCATTTACTCTTTTCTGTGTGTATTGATTTTGGCCACCAACACTATTCCCTTTCCTCTACATCTTTCTATCCTCCATCATTGATTGTTTCTCTTACATTACACCTCACTTTGTTTGCCCCCCTATTTTTTTGACTTTTTATTACTAATACCTTTGTTCTGTTTTCTGCCTTATATTCACTCTTTATATTATTGTCCTCTCTTTTCTCTTTCCCTCTCTCCTGAACACACAGGCCTTTTAATTCACACTGTATTCCTCCCCATATTCAGATTTTTACGTACTCTACTTTTCTTACTGTTATAACTCTACATACCTTACATGTGTCTAATATCCATTTTCCTATATCTCACATGGTTCCTCTGTTAATATTTACTATCAATACTACTATTATTCATTTTCTTTTCTTACTCCTTTTGCTTTCTCCAGTCCTGATATTTTCCTTCAAGTGAACTTAGCCAACAACAAGGAAATAGAATAAGAAGAACAAAGTGACAAAGAGAAGACTTAACACGCATACAAAAACAACACCTAATTAAACTCCAAACTAGACAAAGAAGCTATGCAACTGACTAAACCTGTCGAGATAAAATGATGACCAGACAGCAACAAAAAACTACAAATCAAACCAATAATCAGGAAAACATGCCCCAATCCAATGAACAAACTAAAAACCAGGAAGAGGAACAGAACATCAAACAAGTAATTAAAGATCTCAAAACATATATTAGGGACCAATTTGATGAGGTGAAGGAAGTGATTAAGAATATGAAGAAAACAATTGGAGAGAATACAGAAGAAATTGCAATCATATACAAAAACATAAGGGATATGATGGTGATGAACAGCGCAATTCAAGAAATCAAAAATACACTCTCAGCAAATAACAGCAGACTCGAAGAGGCAGAGGAGAGATTAAGTGATGTGGAAGACAGTACATCTGAAATCAAACAGATAGTAGAACTGGTCGATAAAAAGATTTTTAAAATCCAGCAGGGGCTTAGGGACCTGAATGACAATGCAAAACGCACAAACATACGTATTATAGGCATCCCAGAAGGAGAAGAGAAGGGAAAGGGGACAGAAGGAGTGTTGGAGGAAATAATTGCTGAAAACTTCCCAAACCTATTGAGGGAGATGGATGTACATGTCCAGGAAGCACAACACACCCCAAACAGCATAAATCCCAACAGGCCTATCCCAAGACACATATTTGTCAAGTTATCCAACACTCAAGACAAAGAGAAAATACTAAAAGCAGCAAGAGAAAAGAGAACCATCACATACAAGGGAGGCTCCATAAGATTAAGTGCTGATTTCTCATCTGAAACCATGGAGGCAAGAAGACAGTGGTATGACATAGTCAAGGCACTAAAAGAAAAAATTTCCACCTGAGAATACTCTATCCAGCAAAGTTAGCATTCAAAAATGATGAAGAGTTCAAAATATTCACAGATAAACAGAAACTAAGAGAATATGCCAACAAGAATCCTGCCTTTCAAGAAATACTAAAGGGAGTTCTGCAGGAAGAAAGAAGAAAACAAGAGAGAGTTGGAAGAGAGTGTAAGAGCAACTAAAAAGACAAAAACAGAAAAAGAAAATCAAACAGAATATGACAAACACAAATCCAAAGAAAATATGGCTAATATAAGTAATTCCTTGAAAGTAATAACACTGAATGTCAATGTATTAAACTCACCTGTCAAGAGACTCAGACTGAAATATTGGATAAGGAAATATGACCCATCTATATGCTCTCTGCAAGAAACACATCTTAGACCCAGGGATTCAAGGAGGTTGAAAGTGAAGGACTGGAAAACAATCTTACAAGCAAACAGTAACCAAAAAAGGGCAGGAGTGGCTATATTAATATCAGACAAAATAGACTTTAAATGCAAAACAATTGTGAGAGACAAAGATGAATACTACATATTAGTGAAAGGGATAATCTTTCAAGAAGAAGGAACAATCATAAACATTTATGCTCCTAACAAGGGTGCCTCCAAATACGTGAGGCAAACACTGGAAAAACTAAGTGAAGGAATAGATGCCTCTACAATTATAGTGGGGGACTTTAATACACCTCTATCAACTTTGGACAGAACATCTCAAAAGAGAATCAATAAAGAACCAAAGACTTTGAACAATACATTAGAGGAGCTGGACCTAATAGACATATACAGAACATTACACCCAAATACAACAGCATATACATTCTTATCAAGTGCACACGGATCATTCTCCAAGATAGACCACATGCTAGGCCACAGAAAAAGTCTCTTTGAATTCAGAAAGATAGAAATCATACAAAATAATTTCTCTGACACAGTGGAATGAAGCTGGAAATCTGCAAGGTCCAGAGACCCAGATTTGGCACCAAGATTTGGAAGTTAAACAACACACTTTTAGAAAAACAGTGGGTCAAGGAGGAAATCTCAAAAGAAATTAATAACTACCTTGAAATAATGAAAATGATAACACAACATATCTAAACTTATGGGATGCAGCAAAAGCAGTACTGAGAGGGAAATTTATAGCCATAAATTCATACATCAAAAAAGAAGAAAGAGCTAAAGTTGAAGAACTAAATGCACACTTGGAGGAATTAGTTTAAAAAAACAACAAACTAACCCCAAAGGAAGAAGAAAGAAAGAAATAACAAAGATCAGAGCAGAACTAAATGAAATAGAAAATAAGAAAGCACTTGAAAAAATAAACAAAACCAAGAGCTGGTTCTTTGAGAAAATCAATAAAATTGAAAAACCCTTAGCTAGATTAACAAAGAAAAAAAGAGAGAAGATGCAAATACACAAAATAAGAAATGAAAAAGGAGATATCACCACTGATCCCACAGAAATAAAGACTATCATAAGAGGATACTTTGAAAAACTATATTCCAACAAAAACAACAATTTAGAGGAAATGGACAAATTCCTAGAAACACATAAGCAGGCTACATTGACAAAAGAAGAAATTGACAATCTCAACAAACCAATCACAAGTAAACAGATAGAATCAGTAATTAAAAACTTCCCAACTAAAAAGAGCCCTGGGCCAGATGGCTTCACAGGTGAATTCTACAAAACATTCCAGAAAGACTTAACACCAATCATGCTTAAACTCTTCCAAAAAATTGAAACAGAAGGAACATTGCCTAACTCATTCTATGATGCCAACATTACTCTAGTACCAAAGCCAAACAAAGACACCACAAGAAAGGAAAATTACAGACCAATCTCTCCAATGAATCTTGATGCGAAAATCCTCAACAAAATACTTGCTAACTGCATTCAACAACACATTAAACAAATTATACACCATGACCAAGTGGGGTTCATTCCTGGTATGCAAGGATGGTTCAACATAAGAAAATCAATTAATGTAATATACCACATACACAGATTGAAGGGAAAAAATCACATGGTCATATCTATAGATGCAGAAAAAGCATTTGACAAAATACAGCACCCTTTCTTGATAAAAACACTGCAAAAGATCAGCATAGAAGGAAACTTTCTGAACATGATAAAGAGTATATATGAAAAACCCACAGCTAATATCATTTACAATGGTGAATTCCTAAAATCTTTCCCTCTAAGATCAGGAACAAGACAAGGATGCCCACTATCATCCCTCCTATTTAACATAGTCTTAGAAGTACTTGCTTTAGCATGAGGCAAGAACCAGGCATAAAAGGCATCCAAATTGGAAAGGAAGAAGTCAAAATTTCACTATTTGCAGATGATATGCTCCTATACATAGAAAACACTGAGAAGTCTACAACAAAGCTTCTAGAACTTACAAATGAGTTCAGGAAAGTTGCAGGTTACAAGATAAATGCACAAAAATCAGTGTTTCTGTACACCAATAATGATCAATCTGAGAAGGAAATCAGGAATCAAATACCATTCACAATAGTAAATTTAAAAATCAAATACCTAGGAATAAATTTAACTAAAGAGGTAAAAGACTTAAACACAGAAAACTACACAACACTGTTCAAAGAAATCAAAGAAGACCTAAATAAATGGAAGAATATTCCCTGTTCATGGATAGGAAGATTAAATATTATTAAGATGTCTATCCTACCAAAACTGATCTATACATTCAATGCAATCCCAATAAAAATCAACACATCATTCTTTAATGAAGTAGAGAAACTAACTATGAAATTTATTTGGAAAGGAAAGAGGCCCTGAATAGCCAAAGACATATTGAAAAAGAAAAATGAAATTGGAGGAATCACACTACCTGACTTCAAAACATACTACAAAGCTACTGTAGTGAAAACAGCATGTATGGGCACAAGGATAGACACACCGACCAATGGAACCAAATTGAGAGTTCTGATATAGATCCTCATAAATACAGCCATATGGTATTTCACAAAGCCAACAAACCCTCTCAACTGGGAGAGGATGGCCTCTTCAACAAATGGTGCCTGGAGAACTGGATATCCATATGTAAAAGAATGAAAGAGGATTACCAACTTACATCTTATACAAAAATGAATTCATGATGGATCAAAGAGCTAAATATAAAACCCAAGACCATAAAGACCTTGGAAAGCAAAGTAGGGAAGCATCTACAGGACCTTGTAATAGGAAACAGCTTCATGAACATCACAGCAAAAGCATGAGAAGCAAAAGAACAAATAGATAAATGGGACTTACTCAAAATTAAACCCTTCTGCACCTCAAAGGAGTTTGTCAGGAAAGTAAAAAGAAAGCCTACACAATGGGAGAAAATATTTGGTAACCATTTATTTGATAAGAGATTTATATCTTGCATATATAAAGAACTCCTATACCTTGAAAATAAAAAGACAAACAGCCCATTTAAAAAATGGGAAAAAGATTTGAACAGACATTTCTCCAAAGATGATATACAAATGGCTAAAAAACACATGAAAAAATGCTCAAAATCCCTAGCTATTAGGGAAATGCAAATCAAAACAACCATGAGATACCATCTTACTCCCATAAGACTGGCAGTTATCAAAAAATCAGAAGACTACAGTTGTTGGAGAGGATGTGGAGGAATGGGAACACTCATCCACTGTTGGTGGGAATGCAGAAGGATCCAGCCATTCTGGAGGACAGTTTGGCGGTTTCTCGAAAAACTAGCTATAGATTTGTCATATGACCCAGCAATTCCACTGCTTGGTATATACTCAGAAGATCTGAAAACAAGGACACAAACTGATATATGCACACCAATGTTCATAGCAGCACTATTCACTATTGCCAAAAGTTGGAATCAACCCAAATGCCCATCAACAGATGAATGGATAAATAAAATGTGGTACATACATACAATGGAATACTACTCAGCTATAAGAACAAATACAGTACAAACACATGTGATAACATGGATGACTCTTGAGAACCTTATGTTGAGTGAAGCAACCCAGTCATTGAAGGACAAATACTACATGACCTCTGTGATATGAAATAAGTAAACCAAGCTGTCTCAGAGAGCTAGAGACTGGATGATAAACTTTAAGGTAGTTGGAGGGTAGAGGAAGGTTGTGAGCTGACAGCTACTTGGGTGAAATCTATGATAAGCTGGAGGTTAGTATTTGTACAGGGAAGGGATAAAATGGGGGCATAGGGATAACTTTGGGTGGGGCTGCGTGGGCCTTAGGGGCACTAGGGATGGGAGGAGGGGTCAGATTGCCCAAGAAATTGGGGAGAGTGTGAGGGGAACATTAGATCATGGGAGATTGTCAAGTATGTGGTTGAAACTGTGGTGCAGAGAAAACTCTTTAGAGAATGTCATATGGAAGGTCGCCTGTTTGGGATGCTTAAGGAGGGGGTTGCATCTGACACAGGGCAGGCTTCTGGGGAACGTGTGAGTGCTCATTTTGTCATAGTGGATTATATCATTGGGTGGAGACCCATACAATAAGAGTGAAGGTATACCCACATCCTGGGGAGGACTGATGTTCTCAAACAGAGGGAATTATATCTCTTGAGAGAATTAATGGCTCCCAATGGGTTAGGGCAGTCAAGTATGTCAAGTTCTCAACATTTTTGCAAGTATCTCTGAATATGGTCCCTCAAGTAATGAAGATTGATTGTCATGGTGGGTCCTGAGGGGAGGCAGAGAGAAGTGTTGAATACATGGAATCAGGGTAACTGTGGGGCAATGGAAGTGTTCCACAAGATCATGCCATGATGGATATAGGTCATGTGAAATTACACAAAAAATGTAGAAAGGTCTATAGGCTAAAATGTAAACCATAATGTAAAACATAAGATAACTAAAAATTTAGAAAATTGTATAGTCTAAAATATAAACCATGATGTAAATCCAAATGGAACCATGTTTGAAAGCTATCGTTTCAATATCTGTACATTAGCTGCAGTAAGTATAATATGAACATGTAAAAAGATCACTTTGGGGAAGGGACAAAGGGTTTGATGTTGGATATGTGGGAGTACCATATATTGTATATGTGAATTATTGTGACCTAAAACTTATGTCAAGAGAAACTTAATAATCAGGAAAAAAAAAAAAAAAAAGAAAGAAAGAAAGGAGGCAGACCCTGAGGAAGAAATGGAAGAAATTGCCTTGCCACTGTACATACAGGGCAACACCTGTAGCAATGATGAAAGGTAAAATGTCAAAAACAAAGCCTTTTCATTTTTTCATTTCTTTGATACTCCAATTTATTTTTCCTTTATTTAATTTTTCTAAATTTCTATGTATTCTCTATCTAACCTTTAAACCCATCACTATATTCCATTTTTCTATTAATGGAACCTGGCAATATTGGGCTTCCTTTTTGAAGAAGTTTTGGACTACAGAGAGGTTCAGTTATGGTGGGGGAGGAGCACTTATGTGGGTTGTCATTAGTGGGGGGCACATGGTTGGGAGGGAGTTCTCCAGGCCATGTATACAGGTACATAGAAAGATTTGGATATTTTCATAGTGGTTTCAGCTGGAAACGACAGATGAGAGAGTGCTGAATTCCTGACCAGGGGAGCTCTATCACATTCCGCAATGGAAAAACAACCATCCCCCAAGTGCAATGGCAAAGACCAATAAAGATGGATGGTCCAACAATGAGCCCTTGACACTGATGGCTCTGATTATGAGCCTGTGTGCCTGAAATATGAACTAGGCCTATAGCTGTGGGGTGCCTAAGAGTTACCTCCTGAAAGCCTCCAAGTTGCTCAAATGTGGCCACTCTTTAAGCCAAACTCAGCAAGTAGATGCATTGCCTTCCCACCAGTGTGGGACATGACTCCCAGGGATGAGCCTCCCTGTCACTGAGGGATTACTTCCAAGCACCAGCTGATGATGTAATTACAAAAAGACCATGAACAAAGAGGTCAACGCAGACCAGCAGAATATCTCAGCCTACATGTACTATCAGGTGTTAAAAACTGCTTTTTGACTTTGGATAAAAAGGGGGAAATGGCAAAGACAAGTGAGTTTATATGGCTAAGAGTCTCCAAAAAAAGAGTTGGGAGATCATCAGAGGGTGATGCTTATGCATGCCTCAGCAGGGTACCAGAGACAGCCAAGGTAGATGGAAACCCAGGTGCTGGTTCTCCTGAAGGCTGCAGCGACCCACAGGTTCTATGATCAAGGCAGATGGCTCTGGAGTTCAGGGCCATGTCAGTTGGCCCTACTTTGGAGTGTGTGTTCCTGAGTGTGATGGAGTTGGACTCAGATATAACCTTTCTACACATGCCTGTTCTGTTACTTTTACCAGACGTATGGTTGGCGTTTGGGTTGGTGTATGCTCATGAGACCTGAATCTCTGAACTGTCCATGTGATGGCCAGGCCCTGGGCCTCAGAAGACTTGCAGCTCCTACCTTCTGGTTTCTTGGACTTACCCTGGCCAGATGACAGGGAGGTGAAGAGGGTCAACCACCACACCAGGGAGCCAAGAGTGCCTACAGCTGCAAGCAGGAGAATTGCATCCATCATCCATGTAGAATCTAAACCCCCTCTTGATGTAGAGGGGAACTGGACATAGCCATCCCAGGTCTACAAGATGGAGGAATAGAGTATGGATTAGAGTGGACTTACTGGTGTGCTGCTGGGGAACTATTGTGATTAGTAAGGGAAGAAATTGTAGTAGCAATGTGGAGAGGGTGGCCACGGTGGCTGCTGATGGTCGGGAGAGGGAAGAATAGATATGGTATGGGGGCATTTTCAGGATTTGGAGTTGTCCTAGGTAGTGCTGCAGGGACAGATGCTGGATGTTGTGTGTCCTGTCGTGGCCTACTGGCTGGACTGGGGGAGAGTGTGGACTACAATGTGGACCACTGTCCATGTGCTGCAGCAGTTCTCCAGAATGTATTCACCAGGTGCAGTGGATGTGCCACAATGATGGAAGAGTTTGTTGATGTGGGAGGGGTGGTGTGGGTGGGGTGGGGGGTATATGGGGACCTCATATTTTTTTAATGTAAAATTTAAAAGAAAATAAAGAAAAAGAAATAAAATAAAAAATAATGAATGAATGAATAAATAAACAAACAAACAAATAAAATATTGCCCAAGAGGCCTCTGATTTATCCGAGTTCTCAAGCAGTCATTGCCATTGCCCTAGTCCCTTGGTGTCCAGGCTACCACACCCCTCTTTTTTGTCACTATGGACATTTTTCAACCAAAGCACTTTTCCTCAGCACTTGCTCACCCCAGCACTCTAAATCAATCAGAGAAGGCACCAAAGAGGACACCTCTGCACCATCCCATTCCCATCTGGCTGAATTCAGGTTTTCATTTCATTGATTTCTATTGGGTTCACACTTGAATTTCTATGACATCTTTACCACATCTCACCCCTACTCATGAACATCCCCTGGCTCCCACTTTCCTGTAGGTCATGAATGAAGGGCTCTGCCTGGATTTCAAAAACTTCTATAATTTTCCCACACCCAGCCAAGCTTTCTGTATTTCCCAATCTCAGGAGCCACCTTCCTTTCCAGTCGGGCTGTCTCCATCATCTCACACATGTCCTGCTTTGCCCAGTTCGTGGGCTCCTATGTGTTATCCTAACAAATGTTTCTTCACTCTTTCAATAGCTATTTATTAAACACCTTATTATGTGCCATCCATTATTCTAGACCATGGGAAACAGCAGTGCATAAAACTATCTGAGTCCTTGTCTCATGGAACTTGCATTGTAGAGGGAGAATGGGATACCCTTGCTAAACAAAGGCATCTGGTGACAAGTGGTGATAAGTACTGTGACGAATAGAGAGTGGCAGGGTAAGACAACACCACGTTCTGGCTGGGGGTCTGAGGGGGTAAGAGATAGCCCAGTGTGTACCAGACAAAGGAAGGAGCCAGCTCAAAGGCTATAGGACAGGAACGTAATTGTTAGTGGAAGAAGTAGGCGGCCATTGTAGCCAGAGCAGAATAAGTGAGAGGAAAAATAGGAGGTTAGTCCAAGCAGCAATTCGAGGTGGGTTCATGTGGGTCTGTCAGGCCAATGGAGCTCAAACGGGGGCAATCTTATCCCCAACCTGGGGGACATTTGGCAATCTCTGGAGACATTCCTTTTTGTTACAACTGGGGAGGGGGTGCTGCTGGCATCTAGTAGGTAGAGGCCAATGGTGCTTCGAAATATCCCACAATGCACAGGGTAGTCCCCTGCAGCAAATAATTATCCAGCCTCACATGTCAATGGTACTGTGAAACCCTGCTTTAAGCCATAGTGAAGACTGTGGGTCTTATTTTAAGTTTAGTGAGATGTCATTAGAAAGTTTTGAACAAAAGAGTGATATGACCTGACCTAGGTGTATTTAAAGGATCATCTTAGATACCATGTAGTAAATCAAACCTGATGGATAAGAGTGGCATCACTGAGCAATTGCCATATTTGAAACACTGTGCCAAACACCTTACCTAAGAGACCTCAGGTTTTCTTCATTGTTCCTCCCACAACCTGACACTGGATTACAGATTTATCCATTAATTTTAAATATTTGACTCCCTCAATAGAATGATGTTCAATGAGGATGACTTGGTTTTCTTATCTGTTGAATCTCCAGCATCTAGCACAGTGCCTGGAGCATACCGCACACTCTGTACATGTCTGTTGGATGACTAAATGGCTCCTTGAGGTCGAGCTGTTTATCCCCATTTCACAGACAAGGTCAACTGAGACTCAGTGTCTGTTGCTTAAACCACAGCTAAGAGCAAATCTGTGTTTTGAGGCCCATTCCCAAGAGAACAATCTCCAAGTTTTGTGGCACTCCCCAGAAAGGAAAGTTCTCTGTGCAATATTCGGGGTGAGTTGTCTAGGTAGTTATTGTTACTGCTACCTTTCACCTCCACATGGATCTATGCATTCATTCACTTACTAAGCCTTCACTGAGGCTTGGCTATGAACCAGGTCCTGGGTCAGGCCCTGGCAATGTACAGGTGAAGAAGACAGGCGAGACCCCTGGCCACACAAAGCTCACAGTCCAGTATGGGAAATAGACAGCACCTGCGGGGTATGCCCAAGAAAATGATGGACTGTGGTGAGTGTTGCAATGGAACTGAGAGGAGGGATGCAATGAGTACTCCAGGGGGAGGGTGGAACTGCCTCGAGGAGCCTGATCACAGAGGGTTTCTTGATGGAAGAACAGATGAGCAGAAACAGCGAAAGCATAGTACAATAAAGAGAATGAAAAATAACTATATATTTATGTTGACTGCATGTTTAAATAATAATATTATGGATATATCACATTAGATAAAATATATTGAAATTAATTTCACCTCTTTCTTTTTCACTTTTTTAATGTGACTACTAGAAATAATTTTAAGCTACTCATGGGGCTTGCCTTATATTTCTAATGGATGGTGCTGTTCTACACTATTCCCTTCCCACCCAAGATACCAGTGGGCAAGGAGAAGGATTTGACACCCAGAAGAGCTGAAATCAGCGTAGGGGATGGAAAGCAATATGTCAGGAGGCTGGAACTCAAATTGCAGAGATGGCTAAGTGACATTTTAAGACTAGAGCAGTCCGCTAATGGGTATGGGGTTTCTTTGGGAACTGATGAAAATGTTCTAGAATTAAATTGTGGTTATAGTTGCACAACCTTTTGAATATACTAAAAACCAGTGAATTTTATACATTAAAGGCATAGATTGGGGAAGCAGACTTGGCCCAGTGGTTAGGGCATCCATCTACCACATGGGAGGTCCGCAGTTCAAACCCCAGGCCTCCTGGACCCATGTGGAGCTGGCCCTTGTGCAGTGTTCATGCATGCAAGGAGTGTCCTGCCACGCAGGGGTGTCCCCCATGTAGGGGAGCCCCACGCACAAAGAGTGGGCCCCGTAAGGAGAGATGCCCAGCATGAAAGAAAGTGCAGCCTGCCCAGGGATGGCACCGCACACATGGAGAGTTGACACAACATGATGACACAACAAAAAAAAAGAAACACAGATTCCCGTGCCGCTGACAACAACAGAAGCGGACAAAGAAGAACACACAGCGAATGGATACAGAGAACAGACCACTGGGGCAGGGGGTGGGAAGGGAAGAAAAATAAATAAAATAAATCTTTAAAAAATAAAATAAAGGAATAGATTTTATCTTGGAATTAAATCTCAATAAAAATAAGCTTACAAAGAAGACAGTCTAAAATTATTTACAGAGTCTGCTAGGAGAGAAGACTCCTGAATTTTCTAGACAACCTGTTCCTTTTTCCTAATCTGCATACAGGGAATTCTAAAAATGTGTTTGTTGAAGAAGAAGAATTAAAGAGAAGGGGTTCTTACATGTTTTGGCTGATACCAGATGGATAATGAGAGTTCAGCTTCAGTAGAAATCAGAGCCAGAGCTGACTTGGAGAAGATAAGTTCAGGAATTTGCAAAAATGTTGTAGAGGGCATGGGAAGACCTCCCTCAGGGTGTAGGATAGGGGTTTGAGCAGATGGTAGTACAGTCTCATGGGGCAGGATGACCCTAGCTGATAAATCTGAGTCACACTCATTATTGGGAAAAACTGATTCATTAAGTCTAAATATGAACGTTTGTCTATGGTCTTGTGGCCTGTGTGAGAACCTCCCTTATGCAGTGTAAAATTGTGCTCCCTCCCCATTAACTGCCCTCCGGGTCAAGCTTTCTGTTGGCCCCCAGGAGCACAATGAGCTGAGCTTGCTCTCCAGGAGCAAGGACACAGGGGACCACGTTTTCTCTGGGCACAGTCTCGGAGTTGATTTACAACACCTTTGAGACAGCCCAAACCAAAGAGACTCATTAATTCACTCAGCTTTTCTCTGCCAGGCACCGGGCTGGGTGTTGAAGGTAGGCTGATGAGCAAGACAGGCTCAGTTACTGCTCTTAAGGGACCTAGAGTTTGCTGGGGAAGTTAGAGCCCATGGCCAGCCCAAAGGTCCTTTCCCAGTTCTGCTAAATCTAACATTGGCTAAGCTGGCATTCCCTATCTCGGTTTGCAGTCTGTCATTTTTTTTTATTCAGGAGAATGAAAGATGTTGCTTATTCCTATGATTTCTTATCTTCTCTACACAAGGGGAGAATCAACCTTCGTTGTTTGGAATGTGTGCCTCTTCCAAATCTTCCCCACACTTAATGCTTTTTGGTTTGGTGTCTTTTCCCCGCAGGCCACTCACTCTGGTCACCGATTCCCTGATTTGGCACAGACTTTGTGGGGCCCTGCTATTGACTTCTGCCCCTGCCATGTGCTCATGCCTGCATTGCAAGGAAAAGAAGTTCTTGAAAAGCATTGATCATCAACGAGGTAGGATTCCATGCAGTTTCCATGGCCTACTGAGAACCAGAAGCCATGAGCAAGAGTCATCAGCCTCACTTCGGCAAGATGTTCACTTCATTGGGAAATAACAGTAGAAGTAACATCTCTTAGAAGTAGGGAAGCGGATTTGGCTCAACTGACAGGGTGTCCGCCTACCACAGAGGAGGTCCAGGGTTCAAACCCAGGGCCTCCAGGCCCGTGTGGTGAGCTGGCCCATGCGCAGTGCTGATGCATGTAAGGAGTGCCCTGCCACGCAGCGGTGTCCCCCGCGTAGAGGTGCCCCATGTGCAAGGATTGCACCATAAGGAGAGCCACCCCATGTGAATAAAGTGCAGCCCACCCAGGAGTGGCGCCACACACATGGAGAGCTGACGCAGCTAGATGACCCAACAAAGAGACATACGTTCTCAGTGCTGCTGACAAGAATGTGAGTGGACACAGAAGAACACACAGCGAATGGACACAGAAAGCAGATGGGGGAGGGGGGAAGAGAGAGAAATAAAAAAAGAAGTGTCTGTGGCCATCTGTCGTTTTTGCTGCTGTAGCAGTCAGGACCCCCAGGATAGAGACAGCACCCTCAGATTGGGTGGTTTGAAGAACGTTTAATTAAAGGTGTGGAAAAGGACAAAGGATGGTGGAGTGCCCCAGGGCAAGGAAAGCCAGGGTTACCTCCCCTAGCCTGGAAGGGGCAAGAGCAGAGAAGAGTTAAAGAAATCCAGGAGGACTGAGCCCCACCCCTGCCCCGCCCCTCCCCCACAGTCACCGTGCCCTCCAGGCAAAGCAGATGGCAACCCAGAGCCTGCCTGCAGCCAGGGTGCCTGCCATGGGTGGTAATTCGCCTAACTTCGCACACCTCCCTCCCTCCAACTTTTGGCCCTTGTTCCCACTGACTGAGAACAGAGGGAGAGGAGGTTGCTGAGGCAGTCGGCAATCCACCCAGGTGCAGGAGGAGGAGCTGGGCCTCTGTCCACACCATCAGGTCTCTCAACCCACCCCCCTCCTCCTGGCAACAGGTTCTTCGTTGGTTTGCAGCAACTACCCCTCCCCTGGTACACGTGGTCTGGGAGAGACTGCCCACCCCCGCCCCAAGCTAGGGGAAAGGAGCGTTTACCCCACAAGGTCAATTTTGAGCTTGAAAAGAGCAAAAGCCTGCTCCTGTGAGGGCAGCTCCTTGCCCTGTGGCTTCTGTGCCCTGCTGTCCTCCAGCCACCGGCTCCCACCCTGCTGGAATCCCGACTCCAGGCTTTTGGAGAGCTAGAACCTATCTTCCCGATGCAATCCTTAGGTTAACCTGAGTCTGTTTTGTGACCTAAACAAAGAAACCGAACCAAGACAGGAGGGTCCTTGAAGTCTTGTTTAAGGCAAATATGCAAAGGGGTGGAGGGACCGAGACCCCTCCCCCCCACCCCACCCCCGCCTCAGTGCTGACTAGGACACATATGGTTCCATGCTGAAACACCACTCCACAGCAGGGGTCCACACCAAATCCCTAAACACAGTTCTGAAGTGACGGAACTGGAGGACACCCTCTCCTGGGTGAGTGCTTTTAGCTGAGCCTGAGGGAACACGGGCTATCGAGGACAGTTGGGTATCTACTTAGGCCAACACTGCCCAGGAAAATGTTCTGCAATTGTGGAAATGCTTATCTGCACTGTCCAATATGGTAGCCACTGGCCACTCGTGGGCCTTTCGATGAGGCTAGTATGATTAAGGAACTTGATTTTTAACTTGATTTCATCTTAATGAACTTAAATTATTTATGGCTAGTGGCTGCTGTATCCAATTGCATGCGTTTAGGCTATTGACCCCCTGGCCCCTTTTCAGGACCCAGATCTGAGCCCTCTGGGGAAATGGGTTTCAGGCAGAAGCTGAAAGATCTGTTTTGCCAAGAACTCTGAAGTCTAAAACCTCAGGTGGCACTGCCTTGGGGACCTAGGTGAGAGAGTGTTGCATGGCATGGTAGAGAAAGACATTTTCTCATTGACAAAGCCGAATACATGGAGATAAAGGAAACTTACTATTTGCTGGAGAGAGGAGAACCCAAGTGAAGAGGGTGGTGAAAGGGAGGACAAAGTAGAACGTGGGAGAGGAAGTGCAGCTGCCCTGCCTGGAGACCAGGACTGGGCTAGTGCCATCAAGTGGGTGACCCAAGGCATCAGAACTCCAGAAGGAGGTGACCTTGACAAGGAGAAGAGAAGCAGAGAAATGGCCTCACCCCAGGAAGAGGCTCTGAATAAGTGTGGGACCCTCATCTTTGCTTTGGAAACTTCTAAAGAGACAAGATGGGGGTGGGGGAGGGGTGTTCACACATGGAAGCACATGGACAAACTTGTTCAGCAGACTGTGGTCCTGACCTGTCCAGGACCTCTCCTCATCTGGCAGCACAACCTTCTCCTCACTCCCCACCAGCCAGCCCAGGGCCTGTTAGCCCCTCTTAGCCCTGTATGGAGAATCTCGTCATCCCCATTTCACTGAACAGAAAAACAAAATTCTGAATGAATACGTGAGCTGGGACTCAAACCCCATACCAGTTATGAGCACTCTTTTCTACTCCTCTACCAAGAAATCTTCCCAGAAGAACAGAAAGGGGTAAACCAGAACCCTTGCTACCAAGTGTGGAAAGAGGTTTCGCATGAATCTTAAAAGGCAGAGGACTCCAGAAAACTGCAAAGTCAATATAGAAGAACAATCCTGGGGGCTGCAAGCAAAGCTGAGTCATTTAGTAAACACCAGGGAACACAGAAGCAATTAGAAGTACATGCCCCATGGTTAGCCTCCTCAGAAAGTTCCAGAGCTGGTGGAACACCTCGGTGAGACACACCCTAAGAGAGCTTCCTGCTGTGAGTAAGCTAGAACTCAGTGGAAGTTCCACGCATGTTTCCCCCTCAGCTCCCCTTGCTCTGGCCAAGGTGTAGAAGCTGAGTGTTACTGCCCACTTTCAGTTCCTTGGACCTACGGCCAGTGGGACAAAAATCACATTACACTCATCATTCACAAAGCCCATGGCAGAAAGAAACAGAAAGAGAGGAAGAGGACCTTGGCTTAACTTCCAGTTTTCTGCAAAAACCCAGAAATGCCACCTCATGAGAGGAGGATGCCTTCCCAGTCCCATGTCCCACCAAGGGGAAACCTGTAACTGGCCACTTTTCCTAGGGACCACCTCGTGAGGAATTGCCAAAGACTGCCCATGAGCATTGTCATGGAAGCTTAGACGTGGCTTGACCGCTGGTCATGTTACATGGAGGTCATTTACTGAGCACCTTCTATGACCATGTAAGTTACAGCCTTGATTCCTGTCCTTGGCAGCCATGAACTTCAAAGAAGACCTGCCCAGGTGCCCAGGGCATGGAGAGGAGCATCAGAATCCCCTGGGTGCTAGGAGAAAGCAGGGAAGACTGCACAGCTGAGCAAAATCTCCAGGGTGGGATCCCCATTCTGCAGAGGAGCAAACAGAGTCTCTGAGATGTTAAGAAAGCTCTACCAGGTCACACAACTAGTAGGTGGCAGAGCTGGGAAGCTGAAACTCACAGACTCTAAGGTCTATGCTCTTCCTACTATGGTAGATCATCCTTTTGCATACCCAGCAGTCCAAACTTGCTCGTTCATTCACTCATGCTCTTTAGACATATTAATTGAGAATCTACCATGTACCAGGAACTGTATTAAATGTTCATAATATAGACCTGGGTGAAATAGTGAAGGTAGTCCAGTAGGGTACTCAGAGAATTTTCTACCTTCACTATTTACTTTAATATATATATACTTTTAATATATATTTACTTTTAATATATTTATACTTTTATATTTATATTATACTTTTATATTTAATTTATATATATATTTAATATATATATACTTTTAATATATATTTACTTTCAAGGTGAGAAAAGTAGTATGAAAGTAAGAAGTAGGATATGAGGATCAAGAATAACAGCTGAGACTTAAAGCCTAATGATCAAGGGAACTCCTGTCTAAGAAGGTACTATTTAGACTAGTGATTCTCAACCAGGGGCAGTTTTGCCCCCATGGAACATTTGGCAGTGTCTGGACACATTGCTTGTTCCAACTTGGGGGGATGCTACCAGCATCTAATGAGTAGAGGCCAGAGATGCTGCTAAATATTTTACAATGCACACAAGAGCCCCCACATCAAAGAATGATCTGGCCCCAAATGCCAATAGTGGCAAGATTGATAAACCCTGATCTACAGTAGGACATGAAATGAAAAAAGAGACAGACCTGTAAAAGATGGGGAGAAAAAGCAATCTCATTAGAAGAAACACATGCAAGGACTATCATGCCAGGAAAATCTTAGTGTTCTAAGCTAACAAGGGGAGAGGGCTACAAGATGAAGGGACCAGATTGTTCAGGGCTTCGTGGTCTTGGGCAGTTTGGGTTTTGATTCCTGATAGAGTGGAAAGCCCTTGATGGATCTTAAACCAAATGGGGCACTCTGGGAAGAATGGATTCAAGAGGCAAGAGTGGAATCCAGGAGGCCAGGGAGCAGCCCACGAAAAAATTATGGCAGCTTTGACTAGAGTGGAGATGGCAGAGATGGAGAGCAATAGGCATATCAAGATGAATTTTGAAAGTAAAAGTTACAGCACTGGGAATGAATTGGGTATGGGAGGACAAGGAGAGAGTAACAGGAATTGAGGGTGACTCTGGGCTGGCCCCGTACAGTGTATCTGGTAGTGCAATTTACCAAGAGGGAAGAGACTAAGCAAAGTCCAGGTTAGGGCAGGAAGGAGATCCCAAATGAAAAGGTCATTTCCAGGACTTGGAGGTCATTTCCAGGACTCCAAGTCCCATTGCAGAGACAGATGCTGGACATTATATATCCTGCCATAACCCACTGAATGGACTGGGGGAGAGTGTAAACTACAGTGTAAACTCTTATCCTTGTGGTGCAGCAGTGCTCCGAAATGTATTCATCAAATGCAATGAATGTGCCACAATGATGAAAGACGTTGTTGATGTGGGAGGAGTGGGGTGGGGGCGGGGGTGGGGGGCATATGGGAATCTTTTGTATTTTTTAATGTAACATTTTTTTGTGATCTATGTATCTTCAAAAAAATACAAATAAAAAATGATGGGGGTGATGGGGTAGGGAGTGGGGTATATGGGAACCTCGTATGTTTTTTTTATTTTAACGTTTTATGTGATCTATTAACTTTTTAAAAAGATAATTAAAAATTAAATTAAATTTTTAAAAAAGAGGTCACTTCTAGACACGTAAATTCTGAGATGCCTTGAGGACATCCAGTGGAGACAGGTACAGGAAGTGCTGAAGATAGGAGTTGCTTATAAAGGTTTTGAACAGTGAGTGATTCTCAATGTAGGGATATGCATTAGTTACACCTGAGGAGAGGTGGTTTCCTAAAAAATGATGCCTGTGTCAAGCCTCAGAGCAGGTAAACCTGACCTCTAGGGATGGCGCCCAAGCATTGTTAATTTTCCAAAGCCTCCCAGGTGATTTTGATGCATAGCAATGGCTAACATCCACTGGACTCAAGGAATCAGAGGCAGTGGTCGTCTCTGAATGCATAGATGTCCCCTCCCTCCAGTGGGGAGCCTCACTTCTATTACTAATTGTGTACTATGAAAGGAACTATGTCTATCTAAAATTCTCTGCTCCTTCAGTGGTTGCCTGCATTCTTGGATGTTCCTAGGTTTCCTGCAATTCCAGACCTTTCATTCCATGGTGCTTTTGTTTATAGCAATGTCTATCTTCCAGTGAAGCCCCAGGGCTGCCTCATCACTCCCATCCTTTTGGGGGCAGAATATTTACAATCTCCTTTGTGAACTTTCTTTTCAAACATCTCCCAGCAACCTCTGCCACTGTGAACCCAAAGCACAAGATGCATTCAGACCTGGCCTATTCTTCAAGGTCCAGTTCAATCCCCATTTCCTTTGATTATTATTGGGCACCCACCATGCAACTAGCTTTGTACCTGGCACTTGGAGATACCACAGTCAATGACAATGACATGGCCCTGCTCTAGGGAACTTACACTCCAGCACAGGATGTCTCAACCACAGCACAGTTAACATTTGGGTCAGATTATTCTTTGAGGTGGGGGCTGTGCCTCCCTGGCCTCTACCCACTGTTATCAGTAGCACCCTCTGCCCAGTGGTGACAACCAAAAATGTCTCCAGACTTGGTCAAACGTTTGGGGAGCAAAATTAACCCCAATTGAGAGCCACTGCTTTAGAGGAAAGAAGATATTAAACAAATACTCATAAATATTGAAAATGGTGGTGAAAGGGGAGTAAACTGGAGGTCTAATTTAACTGGGTAAGAACAGAGAGATAAAGAGCTCAACATGGAGTTCCAGCCCAGAAGATAGGTGCTATTATTTCCGTCACAATGCTTTCTCTGATCACTTTATTGTCTTTTGTTTTCTCTGATTTCCTACAGCAGAGATGGGAACAAGAAAGCACCCATTCCCTGAATGTTCACTATGCAGCCAGGAACAGCACTTAGTGTTTAGCATGCTTTAGTTCATTTTATTCTTGCAATGACCCTATAACCATAACTGGCTCCATAAACTATTGAAGATTCGCTATATCAGTAAATTGCTTTTTTAATCAATAACTTCGCATATTAATTTTACAAATCAACTAGAATGGAAACTCAGACACTTCTTCTCTTGTACCTTGAACAGCAGCCATCCACTTCAAATATCACAATCCCTTTTGCACAATGTCTTCTTCATTGAATCCTCACTTTTGGACCTCCAAAATCAACCCCCGAAATTTCTTCTCTTGGTCTTACTCTTCCCTAAAGCTAATTTCCCATCTTGCTCCTTCCTTTACCCACCAGGGTTTTCAGACCTTCTAGAGTTGTCCATTAGTGCCATCTCCTCACTGCCTTTGCACTGGGCTCCTAACCACGCCCTCCACTAATCAGTTCCCCCAAGGCACCCAGTGCAGGGATCATCCCACTTGATCCCTCTTCCATCCTGCACACTCTTTAGAACTCTCTCCCTTTGGACTTTCTTCTCTTCGCTGGAACTCTACACCATCCAGATCCACCTTCCACTGCCTATCCTGTAGATGTGGGTGGACTCCACTGCCCAGCTCTTGGTTGCCCTAATTTCTGTCTATAGTCTCCCCTCAGATGTCTGTTTAGCTTCTAGAGCTTCCTTTGTCCCACCTATGTGAGAGACAAACCTAATTGTGTCTCTTATCTTGGACTCTTTCTTGTATTTCAGCCTCACTTCTCCAAATGCCATTCAGGCATCTTCAACTGGATGCAACCCTGGCACCTCACATTCAAGGTGTCTCTCCAAAAAAGGCACTATCCTTTTCCTCAAAGTCAGTTCCTTCCCCTCAGCCTCCCAAGATGTTTTGTTTCTTTTAGAGGTAAAAATTATTTTCAGACCCTTGGAATAATTCTCTGCATTCATTCATTCATGCATTCACTCCTTGAGCCTGTGTTGTGTACCTGCTTTACACAGGAATACAGAACAAGGGTCTCTATAAAGACAGGGCCCCAAAGACTCTCTCCTTTCTGTAGCAGAAGAACCAAAAGAACGACTCAGAGAAAACGACCCAACTGTGAAGCAGAAGGGAAGAACCTGCAGAATGCTCCCACGGGAAACTCTCAGATGAGGCCAGGGCTTAAAAGGCAATTAAGGTAGACATGGAACAGAACCATAGGTCTCCTCTTCACACCAGGCAGCCCCACCCGCCTGTGAGAAAAACATCTGTCAGGGAAAACAGATGACGCTGAGGCCTGCAGAAACAAGTTAACTACAAAGAAGGCTTGTCAGCCAAGTAATGGCCAGAATGCAAAAGAACAAAAGTGGCTGGGCACCATTGAATCAGTCCAATGAGTTGACATTAATGAATGACGCAGAAGGCAGAGCTATCCGAATCCCACTTGGCTTTTGTGCTCTCCATCAAGGGATTACTGGACTGGGAAAGATAGGGGAAAAGTAAGAGTCATTTTATCTCATGAAGCTTTTATGTGCCAGGCAGATGTATATACACAATCTTGTTTAATCCTTAGAAGAGGGATCAGTCATAGTTCCTGTTTAGTTTAGTTTAGTTTTGTTTTTGTATAAGGAAAATCAGCCTTTGGGAGATGAAGCAGCTTGCCCTAGGGCCCAGTGGTTGTGTGCAGTCTAACGTCTTCATTTAGATACTGAGCATCTTATGAGTGAAGTTTAAAATTGTATGAGCATGTTTGCGGGAGGGAGCTGGGAGAGTGGAGTTCTGGGCAAGCAGCTCATACTTAACCCCACTGAAGGTTGTAGTCAGGCCTCCTTGGATCTGTCACAGAAGCTGAAGTTTAGACACAGCATCCTCCATCCAGAGAGTGGGTTTTCTCAACCTAATGTTGGGGGAAATACTACTTCCCCGCTCCTAATGTTTTCTGCAATATGGAGGG
Organism: Dasypus novemcinctus; assembly: GCF_030445035.2. Lineage (NCBI taxonomy): Eukaryota > Metazoa > Chordata > Mammalia > Cingulata > Dasypodidae > Dasypus > Dasypus novemcinctus. Next base: position 7,117,298 of record NC_080690.1, read on the forward strand.
ATATTAGTCTGTGTGTCACTCAAAGCTGCAATCTGTCCTCTCACTCTCTCCTCCCCTGGGGAGTCAGTAGAATGGTGAATGTTCTGGAAACCAGGCCATGGAGGAAGGAGAGTTTTGGCTCAAAGAAGACTTGGCTGTGATGTGACATAGTCTTCACATTTGTCAAGGGCTATCATACAAAAGAGTGCTTTAATTACCTTAAAGGGTAGAAGTAAGTGCATTGATGGATGTTCCAAGGACTATTTTAGCTTATTATAAAGAAGATATCTCTAACTATCCCCATTCTATAAAAATGGAATGATTTTCCTCAAGAGGTAGTGAGAGCTCCATGCCAATGGGGTTGTTCAAACAACCCCCCTGGGTGAAACCGGCTGCTCCTAAAAGGGCACTCAGGTATGAGGATATGGTTATCTAAACTGAAGTTTATCTTTGACTTTTGCAAACATCAAAGTGCAAACTGGGTAGGACAGAGGAGGCCCCATGTACGTGGTCAGACCCTACCTAGCAAACAGGATGGATGCCGTAGAACCCTCCCCGCCTCCACCCCACACACACTCCCTAAAAGGAGGGGCTATGGAAGGCTCAAAGCACCACATGCTCCACGAGGGAAACGTCTGACAGAAGAGGAGCATCTTCCTCCCTGATCTCACTCTTGAAGAAGGAGTCTGTGACAAGCCTGAGTAAGAAAAGCAGAGGCCCTGCTGGAAAAGCAGCCTCAGAAGTGAGGCGAACAGGTGCAGAGCATTCGCGAAAGGCATGTTTGTCCTCCACCAGCTCCTCCCCGAAGGTGTTGAAGGAAAACCAAAGCAAAGGTCATGAGCTGCCGTTGCCCCATGAGGATGTGTGTTTTGGTTTTTTTGGCCCATCGGGTTGTTTAAAAATAATAAGGAAAAAATTGCCAACTTCCTTAAAATGGCATGTTTCACATGCAAAAGTCCACATTTCCAGCTTCCCTTGAAATATCACACAATCTGGCAAGGTGGCAAGAGTCGGCTGCCAGTGAGAACTAGCATTGCCTTCTTTGGTCAGGGGGTTCCAGAGTGTGTTATGAGCCTTACCATCCACTACCAATCTCCAGTCACTGAGGCCAAGGGTCAAGTGCCATTATCTGTTGTCATTTACCTTTTTTCCTTTCAATTTCTTAGTTCCCGTGTCACTTTCAGAACAAGGAAAATAAAATAGCTGAGGGAGACAGATGTGTTTCTTACACCCTACCTGGCTCACCATTTTAGCCTCCCCACTAAACAGCAAAATTCAGTTTGTACCCGCTGATACCTGACCTACTGCTTCAAGCATCTGATGTTTCTCTTCCTGAGGAGGTCGGGTAAGACTGCAGGAGTGTTACGGGAGCAGCGAAAAAGAAGGGGGGCCTGAGAGAGAAGGAAATAGCCAGGTGCTGTCTGAATTGGACTCTCCATGGCTCAACAGGAAAAAGTCAAGAAACATTTGGCCCCATCCACTGATGCCATGTGCATCCTAGGAGGTGAATGGTGAACTTTTCTTCTGAAAACCAGCTGTGACTAGATCCCTCTCCCAGTCCTAAGAGTATCGTGTGGGGAGGTGGGCAATGTTCCCCTGAAATGAGTTTCTGGTTTGCTATCTATTGTGTGAACATAGACTTCCTTTGGCTTAGTCTAGAGGCTTCTCTCAAATTTTAGGTGGGAAAAGGTGTTGGTGCTGGGTGGGGGATTCCGAGGAAGTGATTGCTTCCATGTCATAGTCCAGGGCTTGCTCCAGTCATGCCAACCACTGTCATCTCCTCTTCCCAGAGATGGGAGGCTCCCCCAGCATCTCCATTCCTTGGCTATCTCAACCTCATCCTCTTTGAATAATATTAAGAGCTGCCATCTAGAGAACCTTCTCAAGTCCAGGCACTGAACTAAGCCCACTTCATGTATTATCTCATTCCATCCTGGTAACAATCCCAGTGAGACATGTATTATGACTATCTCCATTTTAACGATAAGGAAACTGAGGTTCAGACAGGTTGATTAACTTGCCGTAAGTCACAAAGCTACTAACTGGCAAAGCAAAAGCTGGCAGGCAGGTCAGACATTCTCCAAAGTATGTTGTCTTAACCCCTGCCCCCTGCACTGCAGCAACCAGGCCTGCACTGAGGGCTCAGATGCATCATGGTATGGCTTTGTTTCAAGAAAGGAATGCATTTTCAGTTTTGTTTCCAACCCCCTTCTTCACTCGGCCCAGCTTTTGTTTGACTGTAGGCCATAGGAGCCCCGCATATGTTGTCTTCAGAACACAGGATTTCGTGAGTAGCAGATCCCATTCCAGTGCCTCTTTGCCCTGTCAGAGACTCTGACCCATAAAAATAGAATTTGGGCTCTCCTCCTCCTGAGACAATGTTGGACACTGGCTCAAATTAAAATGGGTCTGGTCCAGTCCCTAGACTGTCAGTCCTCTACACACAAAGTATTCAATGAAGGATCTGAGTGCCTTCTGTTCTTAAGTTTTAGTATTTTTTTCAGCTGATATGTATTTTTTTCTAAGTCCTGTTCATGGTGTCCATGAAAGTTGGCAATTCTGAGCACAGAGGAAGAATCAAAATCTTAGGATTGGGGTCAGTGGGTAAGGAGGAGTCAGGGGAGCACCCAGATGTTGCATGGAGTAGGTTTTATGCTGAAAAGTTGCTGCCACTTAGTGACAACAGTGGATGGGATGGAAGCCCATGGGTCCCTGGAGCATCCGAGCCTGACATGCTCCCCCTCTTTTTCCCATCTCTGCCCTTGACATCCTGGTGCTCCCTGCTGATCTTTGGACCCCATCTTCTTCTCTTCAGTCCCTGGATTTACTGACTTCTCTCAGCCCTGGCCCTCCATTTACCTCCTTTTGTCTCAGTATAACAGAATTCTCTGAACCACCAACCCATCAACCTGATCTCACAGAACCTTTACTCATATCATGTCCTAGCACACAGGTATTGACCCCTTATGATAGAATCTAATCCCTAACTCTGGGGGCCCAGCATTGAAACTCAAATTCAGGAAGCTGGGATGGGGCAAAGAAGCAGCACCTGGCAAAGGTTCACCCTTAGGAACATAAATGGAGGATCCCAAATTGGTGGGATAATCTAGGTTCAGATACTGATATAGACAAGGCAGGGATAAGCTTTGATCATTTTTTTGAAATGAGATTTGTTTGTACAAGAGACTCTTCTGAAAACCACAGGTTTTACCTTCCTGGCAACTCTTGACCTGTCTTAAGGTAATAATATTTTTTGGTATAGACCTGAATGGCATACAACTTTTTGAATACCGGATAGGTACCCACCACTTCACTGGGAATTAGAGAGGAGGGGGTCTGGAGGAAGTATATGATATGATCTACATTTTCAAGAACTTTTGCACACAAGAAACTTGAATATTATAGGTGATGGGGGAACTATAGAAGAATTTTAAACAGGGGAATATGGAATGGTAAGCTTTATAATTTAGAATGATCATTCTGGCTACAGTGTGAGGATGGAGAAACAAAAGTAGGAAGGACAACCAAGACTCAGTTACAGAGGAATTGTATCATTGGTGTGGAGACAGAGGCTACAGGAGCTGCTGATGGCAGGGAGAGGGAAAAAGAGGTGTGATATGGGGGCATTTTCGGGACTTGGAGTTACCCTGAATGATATTGCAGGGACAGATGCGGGACATTATATATCATGGTATCACCCACTGAATGGACTGGGAGAGAGTGTAAACTACAACATAAACTATAATCCATGTTGGGTAGTAGTGCTCCTAAATGTATTCATCAAATGCAATGAATGTACCACACTAATGAAAGAAGTTATTGATGTGGGAGGAGTGGGGGGTGTGGTGTGGAGAGTGTGTTATATGGGAACCTCTTATATTTTTTAATGGAACATTTTGTGTGATCTATGTATCTTTGAAAAAAAAAGATTAAAAAAAAGGGAGAGAGAAATGGTGAAGACTTAGCATAGGGCGTGGTGGTAGGGATGAAAAGGACAAGAGATACTCAAGAAGAAGTGGAAGGTAATTGAGTTATCCATAAATGACTGATTGGACAAGAATAAAAGAGAAGAAAAAGTCCAGAATGACTCTAAAGTTTCTGGTTTGGGCAGATCAATAGGAAGAGTCAAAGGTGGCTTTGAATCTTCTGATTTGGGCAGATGCGTGGGTGGTGCTAATACCATCAGCTATGTAGAAAATACTAGACTAATGGCAGGATTTAGGGGAAAGGTAGTGGATGCAGTTTGGGATGTAGACTCTGGAACTTTCCATAGGAGATATTAGGTAGACCATTGGGATATGTGATCCAATTGCAGAAGAGAAGTTTAGACTAAACAGATATTTGAGCATCGCCAGAATACATGTGGCAGGCAAAATCATAAATGCAGGCAAGACCAGTGCAGGAGAGGGTGAGAAACATAACTACAGCCTAAAGTATAATGTGGAGAAATTTGGGGGTTATAGAGAATGCCAGCATTTAGGGGGATGGACAGAAGAAGACGAACCTTTGAAATTTATCAAAAGGGAGGAAATGAACCAACCTGTAGAAAGTGGTTGATATACAGAAGAAGTGGAAGCAGGGGAGAGAAAAGTGGAAGATATAGAATTGGGGGAAAGGTAGGAATCAGAAGAGGAGGAAAAGTATTAGCAGAGAAGATAAGTTTGTTTTAGAATAAGCCAATTTTAAAGTTTCTGCCTAAAATCCTGGAACTGTAAGTCAGGAGGTCATGAAGAGCATCAGGCATATAAAACTAAGGATTTGTCAATCCTCACACGACACCACAGGAGCAGGTGAGACTCACATGGCAGGGAATGCAGCGAAATAAGAGGAGGGGGAAGAGGGGATTGCCTCGGGGGAGCAGGAGGAAGAAGCAGCCAGGAGGGGTCAAAGAAGAGAGTGAGAACCATGGAAATGCTGCACACTGGAATGCACAGGAAACCATGCGGAGAAGTAAACTGTGGTCAGCAAGCTGGAGTCAAGGTCAAGACCTGGTGATCAGGAGGTCACCAGTGCCCTTGAGAACAGTTTCTGCAACCTGGTGGGGGCCAGAGGAAGTTCAGATTGTGCCAAGTCCCGGGTAAGCAGGAGCACACTGAGAACCAAGTCAACACAAAGCCCTGTCAAGAGCAAGCTAAAGTTGAAGTTCCTGCAGAACAATGGGGCCTCCCACGGCCTAGTCATGTCACTCTGCCCTTTCTGTACAGTTGCCCCCAGCAAAAAGAACCAGCAGAGATAAGAGCCTAAGCAACAGTGAGGTTTGAGACAATCGCATTGCATCCAACCAAGGACCACAAAAAGGGAAGGGCATTTCATCAACTCCGATTGTTTCCTCTTGGCTCATTCACTGATTATCATACTATTGTTTCAAAGACTGAAAAGGGTCGATGGTGATGAAAGAGACCTGCTCCCTGCCCTCAAGCAGTTTGCAATATAGTTGAGGGGAATTTCTTCCCATAAGAACATCCTCCAATCAAAATACCCCATCTAGAATGCCTAATAAAATCAACACACAAACTTTAAAACATTGCCTGTGATAGTATACCTTAGCATGCTTCCCTGTAGAGGACCAAGGTAAAGCTTAAACTGGAAGATAAGGAGAATAAGCGGCATTTTTTTTAAAAAAAGGATCCTCTAGCCTTATGGAGTGTAGGGTCACTGAGGGTTGTACAGACTCTTTAATGTGCCTCAGCTACCTCTTCCCTTGAACCTCAGTCTTATTTTATTGCTCATGTTTCTTCGGTTTCCATCTCCAGGCCTAACATAGATTGACTTCTCTATTTCTAACACAATGACATTTCTAGCTGCACTGCCCTCAGTGCCCTCAAATGCACCACATCATGCCTCTCATACCATCACTATCTTCCAACATCCCAACCCCTGCCCATTTTAGCTTCCCTCATCTGCATCTCCTGCATCAAATCAATTGCCAAGTTCTGCATCAAGCGGAATCACATGCACATAAAATGTTCGATGTATACACTTGTTGATTGATTGGGGACATTTTATGCCCTGCGAAGCTTTGTGGACTAATAGCAGCTATGGCTGTAATACAGCTAATGATCGTGGTAAAGAACTTGGCTTTCAGGGGCGGGTGGATCTGATCTGGATTTCATCCCATCTCTGCTGCTTATTAGTTCAGTGGTTTTGGACCCGTAATTTCCTTATTCACAAAAGATATTATGGTTGTAAAGAAATGAATGCAACGCTCTTAACCGAGCAGTTTCATCTTTTAGTCCACTGTCAATACATAGCCTGTGTATCCATTTCAGTAACCTAATGTGAAATTCAGAGGAGCCCAAATCCCTAGATGACGCCAACTTTAGAACCTAATTAGACAAGCGAATAACTCCCAGAAGGGGTCACCATCCATCTTGGACCCTTTATTTGGAGTATAAAGTAAAAGATCTCAAACTAAAACAGATTCCACTTCCCTTCCTTGTACCCAGTTTTGAACACTTCAATAAAAAAATTACCCAGCTCAACAAGCTTTATGGAGTGCTGACTGTATGCTTAGCGGCTTGCAGACAGTCAGCCTGCGGTACCGTCCTACCTGGGGTACTTCCTGGAACGTTACCTCCTTTGTAAGCCTTCTGCAGTCCCCTGCCTCACTTAAGAGCTGCCCCTTCTCTGGGCGCCACCGCACTTTGGGAAACCCCCCTGGGAAGCACCCCTGGTGCCCCACAGCACAGCTGTGCTGAGACTGTGCTCTCTCACCTACAGGGCGTGAAGCCTCCAGGTGTGCCCTTGCCCACAGCAGACCTGAATCAATACCTAACGTGGGCGAGAGAGCCTGGAAGGGCCAGGGTGAAAGGGCGGCAGGGAGGAACTCAAAGCGACATTTGCATCTCCTAGCCAGCTAGGAGGGTAGGCTGAAAAGGCTCAATGTAAGGAAAACTAGGAATTTTGTTCGCATCTCTGAGGACAAACCAATGTCATGGTCTTTCAAAAACTTTCCCCTTTTGCTTCTAGGCAACACCTGGTGCGTACTGGGCCTTCAGAAAATATTTGCTGAACAAATAAATACATGAGTATTTCTTCTCTCTGTCAACTTTTCTTTTTCTTTCATTCTTTCTTTCTTTTATTTCTCTGCCACTCTCTTTTCCCTCCCTCTCTCTCCTTCTTTCCCACTCACTCTCTCTCATCCACTCATCCGCTAACTCCATCTAGAAACATGTGGGGTGTGTGTGTGTATTATCATTTCCAGTTTACAGAGGAGAAAACACAAGTCCGAAGGCCCAGAACCGAGTATCAAACTTCACACAGTGGTGGGGTGTGCGTTGTGGGGGTGTGTGCGGGGGGTGCGTGTACATGTGTGAGCTCATGCCCTGGCACGGCCCACACTGCCCCACCTCCTGGGCCGTTTTTGCGGCACACTAATCCCTGGTATGTCTCACTCCCAACAGCCAGCACCTGCAACCCAGAGGTGCAACCCAGAGGTGGCCCCAGGCACACAGGGAGCGGGAAGTGCCTGCGAGCTGGGTCTGCCCTCCCCCGTTCTGATGCCTGACCAGGGCAAGGCATAAAGGACGGAAAGGCCTAAAGGCTGCAGCTCCAGGGGCCCTGCTCCCATGTGTGACTTCCCTTGATGCCGCCCCCTCCCCTCTTCCATCTTGCCCACTCCAGGTCCAGCTTTCCTCAGAAACTTCCCTAATAAATCCCGTTCACACGGAGTTTCACCTCAGCTGAAGGGGAATCTGGGGAGCCCAGCCTCAGGCAAGGTGACTGCAAAATTCAAATCCTAGCCCGCTGACCGTCAGGGTTGCTTCCATCGCGTCTTGCTTGAAATGTTATTGCTTTCCTGTTCTTCATGAAGTTTGCAGTCACTTAAAAAAAACAAATCAAATGGCCACTGCAGGTTCAGGGACCTTGAAGATAAATATGTGTTTAAACACTGTGTACTTGCTTATTTCTTCTTCTTACTATAACTTCTGGCATAGAAGATCTTTGAGCATCTTAGCAAAACAAAGGATTGAAAGAACAAGGAAGTTGTTTTTTTCATTTGTCCCTGGAATTGCCCACTTGGGTCCAAAATTAAATATAACACAAAAGGGACTCGATTCTTTTAATGGTTTTGCTCTTTTAAGTATTTTTATTATATAAGTAATATAGCCACATTAAAGAAATTTGAAAACTAGGGGGCAATACCATCCACGTACTCTAATCCAATCATTTCTAAACTCTTTCCTTCCAGGGTTTTCTCCATGATTGACACGGCTGTGCACTTGCACAAATCCTTGTTTTCACTTTTCCCAGCAGTCTTCCCTATGATAACACAGTCCTGGGGTTTCAATTTTTTTTTTTTTGAGATACTGCTCTGTCAAATTCTTAAATGTTGTTTAGTTGGATAAAACAAAACTATTACCCTCTGCTGTGATTGATAAAGTACAATATTTTCTCACATTAATAGAGTTTGTAATATTGTTGAAATACTAAAAACCCTTCATTCCTCATTTAGCTCAAATATTAAAACCATTGTACGTGTTAATCTAGAAAAGTTGTTCATGAAAATAAGAAAACGTCCAGCAGGCTGCTTTTTTAAAAAGCAGAGAAGGCACTGACACAAGCTTAAGCAGTGAAGGAGTGAACTCTAGCTTACCTTGTAAACTAACTGTACCAGCACCAACGTTAGATTTAAGTAGAGCCTGTGGCAGAGGCAACATTCTAAATGACTACCCTTTGGATTGTAATCACAATTGTAAAAGGGACCAAATTACAGTATAGCCCCTTATAAAAAATTTTTTAAAACTGTGAGCAGCATCCCCCACCCTTTTGTAAGTAAAAGGCTTAACTCATTAGTGTCTGGTCACTCTGAGGACTGCCACCTCTATCTAAAGGTGAACTGCAGGTAGAAAAAACAAGACAAGAGCAATGAACTGTCATAAAACACCTCTGTGAAGAAGAAATCTAAGGGAAGACATCTGAAACGCCTGCCAGCAGCAACAGGTAATGGCCTATCATACCCCTGCCAGCTCCTCTAACACCCTCGGGACTGTTAAAGCAAATACCCTCCCAAAGATCCAGAGCCAGACCAGGGAAACCTGAAAAGCAGCAGAGCGACTCTGCAAGGAAAACGGGCATCGTGGCTGTGATCGCTGTAGCAGCACCTCCAGCTGCCTGTCGCTTGCCCGGAGCTCATGGACATCACCCACGAATATTCGTCGTGCTCACCCGACAACTGGCCATCGGTCCCCTCCTGCTCTCAGGAGGAACGAGGTATGCTTCCACCACTACACACTGCAGCAAAACACCTGTGACCAGCCAGCTACTGTTTGCTGCCTAAAAATGTGAGTACTCTATGTAAAACGCCAGCGACCCTACAGCCAAATGAGAAGTAATAATTTTGTTATTGCCTATGCCTCAAACTATACAAACAGAGAAAAATAAAGTCATTTTGGCCATGCTGTGCAGCCTTACTGGAAGGGACTCTTCAGTCCATGAAAAACAAAACTCACCCAAATATTGTTACGAAACCACAGTTAATAATCTGAAGTCTCCTATTCCCACTAAAACTCTATTATGTCAAGGTAAACTCTTCTTACATCTACACTAATTTTTTTTTAAAGATTTATTTATTTATTTCTCTCCACCCCCCCACCCCGGTTTTCTGTTCTCGGTGTCTATTTGCTGTGTCTTCTTCTTTGCCCGCTTCTGTTGTTGTTAGCGGCACGGGAATCTGTGTTTCTTTTCGTTGCGTCACCTTGTTGTGTCAGCTCTCCGAGTGTGCGGCGCCATTCCTGGGCAGGCTGCACTTTCTTTCGCACTGGGCAGCTCTCCTTACAGGGCACACTCCTTGCGCGTGGGGCTCCCCTATGCGGGGGACACCTGTGCATGGCACAGCACTCCTTGAGCGCATCAGCACTGCGCATGGGCCAGCTCCACACAGGTCAAGGAGGCCCGAGGTTTGAACCACGGACCTCCCATGTGGTAGATGGACGCCCTAACCACTGGGCCAAGTCCGCCGCCTACACTAATTTTAATGTCACTTAAACCTCACAGCATATGGCCCATCAAACAAGTTATCGTAATAATCTAGCTTCTGACCCTATGTCTGATTGGTTTTCCTCACTATCTTAGCCCTCTATCTCACAGTTACTTCCCGTATTCATTCCACTAATAACCCTCCTTCTTTGAATAGCAGCAGAACCTTACATTCTCCAAGCTATAAGGCAGTTCATTCAAACAACAGTCCAGAACATCGCCCAGAAGCACGTGAACAAACGCCTACTAATGCATGACATTCAATACCAGCCATTAACCCCTAAAACACCATCACAATAACTCAACGAAGCCCACTCCACCCCTCAGCAGCAGAAAGGAGCCCACGATAGTAACAATGAAGGGCAAGCACGGCTATCCTCATTCCTCTTATTTTCCTTCACTCTTAAGAGCATTCTTTTTACCCACTAAAACATTATTACTGACAGTATTGATGTTTTTCTTTCTAGCCCGTCTCTTACAGCTCCTCTCCCGATTCATACACTGAATCGTACAACCAATGACCCAGAAATACATGAATGGCATCTTCCTGATACTTGACAATTAATATCAACCCCTGTGAGACCTGAAACGACAGCCCACTGGACAGAACCAAAGGGAATTTTTCTCCACCCCTTGACAGCAGGAAGTAGCCGGGTCGAGCCGACGCCCCAAATCCCCTTACCCTCCCATCCTGCCCAGTACCATATATCCCAGTACCCAGCTCCCCCAACATATATATATGTATATATAAACAAAGGGTTAGGAATGTTAGAGGCTCCCTCTCTCTAGGTTTGCAATAATTAACAAGCTGGGACTCAGTTTCCCTCTGACATGCATTGAGGAAAGACAAACCCTCCCCCACCCGTAAACCTATGTGTCTGAAAGCAGGGCACTTCCCCAAAGGTTGAACCAAGAAACCACATGGAAACGGGAGTAAAGGGAGATAGAGACCTTCACTCCCTGCAGATCAAAACAACACCTGCTCCTCCTGCATTCCAAGAAAGCCTGACTCCCTAACCCACCCCCCTCTAGCCATGCAAGGCAAAATTTTCACCTCTAGAGCTTCCTATGGGCCCCTGCACCTCGCTCGGACCCTCGACCCCCTCCCACTGACTATCCTTTCCCCACCTAGGAATGTACTGTAGAAACTCAGATCCCCCCTTTCCAGGGCTGACATCTCCCTTTACCCCCGCCATGCCGGCAGGGAGGCTGAAGTCTGTGCTTAAGATCCCCTTATTGGGAGAGCTTCCCAATAAACTTTCTGCCTGCAATCAGTTTCCGTGTCCCAGTGAGGGCTCCCCTTTTCTCCAACAGATGTACACTTCCAAATTTCTTCCCCAATTCATCCCTCTAAAAAATGTGTAACAGTTTTTAAGTTTTTAAAAACTTAAGTTTTTAAGTTCAGGTTGCTTCTTGCTTTTTAGTGAGCTCTGGTCTAAGTAAAATAACACATTGAAAATGTGTATGTTTAGTCCACAGGGCTTGAAACCTTCTGTATTGAACCAATGGCATTCCTTGTGAAAATGACAACCTGACAATGACATTTCAGTCACCCTTGAGTATTTGTAGTTACCTTCTTAATTCTGAACTTTGTAATAATAAGGGATTTCATTTAGGGATTAGTCACTGAGCTTGAATTACCTAACTGAATCAGTCTTCTTACCTAACACTAAACCCAATTCAGTACACTTGAAAGGCAGAAGTGGGTTCACTCTGATTTAGATGTATATTTTTCAGCATTTACTCACGCCTATATCCTTAAAACAGAAGATAAAGAGCATAGGCAAGGTAAACAAGCAAGAAAAGCTCCCTGTTTTCTCTCAGTTACCCTAAGGTTTGCCTGAGTTTATCCTCAGATCCAGTATTCTCATTTATAAGCCCTAGAGGTGCTGCCCCTGAAATTGATTTCCCAGGGATATTTAAACTTTCAGGAGATTTCATCTCATAATGATGAGCACAGCACTGCTATTTTTTTTTTCCCAATACCCTTAATTTTTCTGTCTTCTCTCACACAAATGGAAAAGTACCAAAAAATTAATTTGGCCCAGAATTATGAAGTCCATGGGTGCTTGGTACTGTACACGGAGCAGCTTTTCATCCAGCCCATGGGACACTCGAAAAAGCCAGTGGAAAATCCAGCGCATATCCTCAATGCATGATTCAAGGTGATGCCAGATATTGATGTAGTTAAACATCGCCATGACTGAATCTATCTTTGAACTGTTTTCTTAATTAAAGAGGCTTGTTCTCAAAACTCTAACAAGCACCAGCTTGCATTTTGTTTTGAGAAAAGAATCTTATTATTGGGTTAAAGTAAGTGGCAACTTAGAAAAGTCCCTTTAGTGTCCACTTCTCAGTGAATCGTCTCAACACCTCGATTTGCTCCATCCTTGCCCCATACTTGCTGCACCCCAGCGGCTCACAGCCAGGGGATGATGACCTCCCAACCAGCCATGCCCTTTCCTTGGCAGGATTTTCAGGGTTAGGACAACACTGGGTAATCCTCATTAAAGCCCCATCCAAGCTCAAGCCTCCTAACCAAACAAACCAGTTTTACAACTCAAAGGAATTTAATCTGGCCTCAGGCTCCCAGCTGAAAAAGAAAAAAACACACAAAAGAAGGGAAAACCTAGCAGCTCAGCTAACAAGCAGCCGGAGTCTGGACACACTGCGCCTTGATCCAATTAAGAGCATTAGCAGTCTAATGACAAACTTGAAGAATGGCTCAGACCAGACTGAAAGTTCCTCCCAGCAGCCAGGTGAACTGCAAAGTTTACAGCCCAGGTGAGTTCCCTTGACTTTCAAGAAACCCAGCAAGGTACAAGGAGAACCCGGCTTTGTAAGTGTCCTTGCACACTTCAGGAATAAGAGCCCAAGTCTAGAGTCTGGCCAAAAACGGGTTTAAGTCGAAAGAAGCGTATGGGACCTTCCTGGACACCACAGAGCATATGAAATACTGCAGTTTTACTCACTAATACTTCCTCCTGGAAAACAAACAGAAGCCCTGCTTAGGTGCATCTCACCTCCCCCCTCCCTCTCAGCACCATCAAAGGAACTGCCTGAAGAAAATGAACCAATAAACTGTAGTGAAATGAACCAGTAAGCAGTAGCCAAAACCATCTAGGCATGTGCTTTCCCTCACTCCATGCCAAGTATTTTATCTTTAAGCCACATTCGAAAAGGTCCCGCTAAGGCAGAGCAAGTGCCCAACTCTGCCCTCAGTAGGCACCTGCACACCGTCCACTTACCTGTGATCAGGACTGCCTTGTGATCCACAGGTAGCAACTCCTGGCCAGGTAAGGTTGCATATATGAGGAAGCAGGACAGGGAGAAGAGGACCAAGCCCCAGAAAAGGGACCCACAGAGCAGGCCAGCCCCAGCCCCCAGGCCGGCCACGCACACAGCCCGGCTGCCCACCTGCCCGGGCCTCCCCTGGAGTCTGCAGAGAAGCATCACCCCCAGCACGGCGGTGACCGCCAGGCAGAGCCCCGCGGGCTCCAAGAAGAAAGGGCTCATTCTCGGCGTCTGGCTGCACCTTCGCGTGCCTCAGGGCCAGGGAGTCCAGTGGGCAAAGGCTGGAGGGAGCAGCCCGAGTTATAGGATCGGAGGGGCGAGGAGGGAGGGGAGAAGCCCTGCGCGCGCCCTGGGAAGGAGCCGGGATTAGCCATCATCACAGGGGCTGACACTTCCCGCAGGTCATTTAAACCGCCTTGCGGGCGCCTGCGAACACGGCGGCACGCCCCTTGCCAGCTCCCGCGCACAGCCCGGGCGCCAGCACCCACACCCGGCAGGGCTCACTTCATTCCTTTCACGACCGACCCACTCTGGAGAGAGAATGCGAGTTGGATAACAATTGACAAGGAATGCAACGGGGATGACGATGCACAGTGAACGACAGAACTTCCCGGCTTCCAGGAAAACGCGGGTGGCTGTTGAATCCGTCTTTTAGACGTGGGAGGGAGCGGGTGAGTGAGTGTGTGTGTGTAAATCCAGGTGGTCAGGGAGGTCCAGAAGGTCGACCCTGACGGGCAGGCACCGCTTATTCTGTCCCTGCCCACGGGTGTCCTGCCATCGCCTGGCCAGCCCGGCCAGCTCGCGGGGTGAGATGGAGAGTGGAGGAGGAAGCAGAGAGGTTCCTTACAGAAAGAAGGTGTTTGCCTTGCCAGAAGGGAGAAATGCCTGAGAGGTAACAACGACGGTGCTGTAGCAACAATGGCCGGTGTGTATTGGGGTGCTTTCTGTGCCAGGTGCTGTGTTCAGCTCTGTATTCAGTCATTTTCTTTATTGAGTCCCTATTCTGTGCCAGGGACTATTTTGGGCACTGGGACTCATCAAGACAAGTGCCATCTCTTTGAATACAATATTTTTAGGAAGTAGGCTTGATGTCACGGTAATTTTACAGATGAGTCAACTGAGGCACAGAGAGGTCAAGAGACTGGCCTCCAATCACACAGCTGTGGAGTTCAGTCGCCTTACCTCCAGAGCTCTATGCTCTTAAATATTCTGCTGCCTCTTTCAGGCAAAAAAAGGAAAGATAACAAGGGCATTAAGGGCTACACCTTCCCTGCTTTAACTTCATGGGAACCTGAAGAAATCCTTCAGGGAAGGTGTTTTTACACTCACTGTAGAGAGCGGAACACGGAGGGTAAGTGGCCTCCCCGAGACCGCACAGAATGCGGAGAACCCTGTGACTTGCTGGCAGAGCCGCGACAGGACGCTGACCACACGGGCCACACCACGCTGACCACACCACACTGACCCCCAAGCCCCACACCGTGATGACCCCACCGCACCGGCCACACAGCGCCACCCTCTGATAAAGGCTGGCGTGACCAGAGCTGGAGACCTGGAGAAGTTCTGACTCGGAGGTCAGATTCCCTGTATTGAAACCAAATCTCGGCTCTGCTCTTTCCTAACAAGCCAGTCTTGGGTCCCAGACCTCCAACTACCAGGCTGTAAAATAGTAAAGTAAACACCAAAGTATCAAAGTGCCCAGCCTGGCACATCAGAAAGCTGCCTCAATGCTGGCCACATGCATTTCCAAACCAGAGCGGAAGATGGAACACGAGGCGGCTGCGGCATAAGGTGCCCGTCCTCGCAGGCATGTGTGGAGGCGCAGGCTGGAGGGGAGGCAGGGTCCCGTGAGACCGAGGACATGCGGGCAGCAGAAATGTGCCGTGTGGCTGCCACGTGTGGGATGGCCAGCCTCAGGCAGGGAGCCAGGGAAGCGGGCTTCTGGGCTGAGCAGACTGTCCCCTGCGGTGACTCCGTGTCTGAGCTCTTTGGCCTGCCTGAGTCCAGGGCCCCCTCAAGGCGGAGACCAGGGCAGGTGACAGCATCTTGGGAGTGGTCCTATGCTGTGTGGCTGTGAGGGGAGGACAGAAAGCAGTTCTGGGGGTCTCAGGCAGGGACCTGAAGGAGCAAGGTGGGGTCAGCTCCAGGATGCTGGAGGATGAGGATCTGGAATTCTCCTTGGCTGCCCAGAGGTCACTCTCCGGCACACACACACACACACCCGCCGGACGCCCACAGGGGCACGCCCAGAGGGATGGTCAAGGAGCTCCAGGGATCAAAGAGCTGTGCAGGTGGAAGGCAGAGTCAGTCCAGCTCAGAGCCTCGGGGTTTTGTCAGCGGCTCCCACAGTGGGGCCAGTGGAGCCTTCACTCCCCCTGAGATGAAGCCCCTGCAGCTTCCCAGCTGGTTCTGCACCACCCTGGGCCTGCCTGATTCTGGGGCTCCCAAGGAAGGGGCAAAAGCCCCGGTGAAGGCTGTGGGAACGTGGGCGTCCAGGCAGGCTCGCACCCCGATGGAGGAAGGGGGCACACAAGTTAAGAACCTGAGCTGGCAAGCCTCGTGAACTGAGCGTGGCTCCTGGCGCTGCTGCTCCAGAGCTAGGAGGCCCTGGGCAGGTGGCCAGCCCTTCCTGAGCCGCCCTCTCCCCCTCTGTCAAATGGGGTGGGGTCCTGGGCTAGTTTTCCATTCTTCTTTAAGATTCTCTCCCTATAAAAGATCATGTCAGGAAGCAGACATGGCTCAACTGATAGGGCGTCGGTCTACCACATGGAGGATCCAGGGTTCAAACCCAGGGCCTCCTTGACCCATGTGGAGCTGGCCCAGGTGCAGGGCTGCGCGGGCAAGGAGTGCCCTGCCACGCAGGGTGCAAGGTGTGCGCCCTGCAGGGAGAGCCGCCCCGCGTGAAAAAAGCACAACCTGCCCAGGAGTGGTGCCACACACACAGAGAGCTGACACAGCAAGATGACACAACAAAGAAGAGACGCAGATTCCCGGTGCCGCCTGATAATGCAAGCGGACACAGAAGAGCACACAGAGAGCAGACAACTGGGGGGACGGGGAGAGAAATAAATAAAATCTTAAAAAAAAAAAAAAAAAGATCATGTCATCTTTGAATTGAGATTGGAAAATTGAATGACTTAATTCTTGCATTGTGCCCCACCCTGGTAAGTACTCCCTAGGTGGGGGGGGGGCGGGGGACGGGACGAAGACTTTCCTCATCCTTAGGAACACTCCCTACCTCTTCACACCCCCGCCCTTGCTTGGGCAGACTCCTTAACTGCTTTGTTCAGTCCTTCTCATTTTCCAGATTTCTGAATGCCACTTCCTCTGAGAGGACATCCCTCACACCCCATCTGAACAGCTATTGTCATCACATTCTATTCCCACTACACTTAGTTCAATTCATAATTACCTATTTAATTTGTTCATTTTTTTAAAAAAATAAAAATCCAACCCTGCCCCCTAGACAGTGGGTTTCAGGGGGGCAGGGGCCATATCTGGTTTGGTTTCGTTGCTGTTGTTTGTTTAATTCACTGTGCATCCAACGCCTAGTTACGTGCCTGGCACGTTGCCCATGTGAACTAAATATTTGTTGAAGGCATCAGGAAAGAACAAATCTCTATCAAGTACCTACTTTGTGGCAGGTGCTGTGCTAGCCGTGGGAGAATTTCAGCAAAGATTAATATGGACCCAGTTCCTGGCCTTCAGAAATAATAACTTAATGTTCTTGTGGGTTTATGTCACAAAGGCAGTGACTAATGGGGGCAGAGGGTGGCAAAAAGGAAGAGCGTGAACTTGGGGAATTTCCAGGTAAGAAGTAGCTCCATCCCATCTAAGGCTTGAATGCCCTGCTTCCTTTGAATGAGGACCCCAGGGTCCTAGTCCATCTAAGAGCAGCTCGATCTCCGAGGTAGGTGGAATATGTCTCCCTGGCTCTTTCCATCCTTTTGCCCTAGTGCCATCTTTGAGGTCATCTTGCTTGGCCAGCTTCCCATTTCTGACCAGCATGCTCTCAGCTCCCCAAGGGGAGGGAGCACATGGAATCAACTCATTTAAGGTGGGTCAATTTGCTCCCTCCTTCTGCCACGATTATATGCTTTCTCTCCTTTATTCTGTTAAAGTGGTAAGTTTATTGACTTACCACTGATATTGACTGATTTTGAATGATAAACTAACATTGAACTTTTGGAGTAAACTTTACATATTAAGCATTTCATCTGTTGCTGGGTTCAGTTTGCTGATATTTTGTTTAGAGTTTTTCCAACTATGTTTATGACTAAAATGGGCCTCGAATTGTCTCTCTCTCTTTTTTGTAATGTCCTTACTTGTCTTTGGTGTCAAGATTTTGCTACCTCATAAAGTGAGTTGAGAAATGTTCTTTGGAAGAGTTTGCTTAATATTGCTGTTATTTCTTAAACTCTTCAGTGGAGTTCACTAGTGAAGCCATCTGGATCTGGAATTTTCTTTGTGGGAAAATTTTTAACAACAGCAAATTTTAAAATAGATATGGAACTATTAAGATATTCTGTTTCTTATGTCAATTTTGGTAAGTTGGACTTTTCAACATGTTTTTGCACTTTTCCATTTATTGGCATAAAGTTGTCTGTGATATACTCTTATGACTATTTGATATTTGTAGGATCTATAGTGATATCCTCTTCTTCCTGATATTTGATTTTTTGGGGTCTTCTCTCTTTACTCTTGATCAGTCTCCCCAAGTATTTGTCAATTTCATCCTTTGACTTGTTGATCCTTTCCATCGTATGTTTGTTTTCTTTGGTCTTAATATGATGTTCTTTTTCTAATCTGTTTTTTTAAAAATATAGGTGTTTATTCTAAGTATGGTTGAGCTGCATCCCCCAAGTCAATGGAAAATATTTCATTATTTCCATTCGGAATTTTCTTTTGTCCTATGGATTATTTAGAAGTATATTTTGTCATTTCCAAACACAGAAAATTTTACAGTGTTTTATTACACTTTCTATTTTAATTTTACTATGATCAGAAAATTATTATGCATGATTTCAGTCCTTTGAAATATCTTGCTCAATGGTCTATCATATGGTTGATTTTTGTAAATTTTCACATATACTCAGAAAGAATGAATATTCTGCTCTTGTTGGTTTCAGTATTCTGTTCAAGTCAAATAGGTCAATTTGTTCATTGTTATTCAAATCTTGTGTCTTTCAGATTTTTTAAAATTTGTTCTATCCTTCATTGGGTGTGATAAAATCTACCTTGATGAATATAGATTTGTCTTTTTCTCCTTTAATTCTAAAACTTTTTTCTTTAACTATGTAGATTATGATATTAGTTGCTTCCAAACCTAGAATTGTTTTATCTCCCCGGGGAATTGAATTTTTTATTATTATGAAGTATCTCTATCAGTGAAAATGTTTTTTTGCTTAAACTCTACTTTGTCAGATATTAACATAGTTCCAACTTTGCAGTATTCTTATATTTTAGATATGTCTTTTTGATGCTCTTCAAAGCATCACATAATGTCATTTTTTTAAAAATAAGGTTTAAAAAGAGAAGCTTTGAGTTCTATATGGCTGGCCTGAAAGTATTTTGTAATCTACAAATTATTTCTATCATTTAAAAGAATGCTATTGCCAATTCAAAGAAATGTCTGGTTTCTTAGAAAAACACATGCAAAAAAAAAAACAACGAATGAAACACAACTGATTTTTGCATGTTTATTATGTATCCCCCAACTTTTCTGAATGATTTCATTAGGACTAATAGTTTTCCGTTATTCTTTGAGATTGTCTCTCTATAAAATATTATGTCATCTTTGAATTACAATTGTTCCTTTCAAATTTGGATGCCTTTTATTTCTTTTCCCTTTCTAAATTCTTCAGCAAGAACTTCTTATAAAATTTTGAATAGCAGAGCTAAAAGCAGTCCCTCTTGTCTTATAGCCAATATTAGAGGGAAAACAACTATTGGTATTATTTCTTTATCCAATACGACAATCTTTTTCTTTTAATCAAACAACTTAGTTCACTTAAGTTTAATGTAAATTTTTTATATTTAGTTTGAAGCCATCATTTTACTGTTCTCTATAAATCCTTCCTAGTCTGTATTCCTTTTCTTCTATTTTCTTGCTTTCTGTTCTAGCCTGCTAGGCTGCAGAAAGCAATGTACCAGGAATAGGTTGACTTTTACAATGAGAATCTAAGAGCTTACAAGCGTACAGTTCTGAAGCCATGGAAATGTCCATCAAGACATAAGACCTTATGCCTTAAGACCACCTGCCTGCAATCTTGGACTCCTCTCTCATATGGCAAAGCACATGGTAGCATCTGCTGGTCTCTCCTTTCTCTTACAGGTTTTGTTGCTTTCACCTTCTTGCTTCTGTGGCTTTTACTTTCTCTGTCTGAATTTCATTCTTGTATAAAGGACTCTAATATGAGCCTGAAGACCCATCCTGAATGAGGTTTGTCACATCTTAAGATCCTACTCACTAAAAGATCCTACTTACCATGATTCCACACTCACAGGAATAGATTAACTTTAAGAACATACTTTTCTGGAGTCCATACAGCTTCAAACCATCACAACTTCTTTTGAATTAATTATTTTTCCTTTTCTTTATTCCATCCATCCCCTCATTATACACTCCTGACAGTAATATACTCTTTTATCTTCATTTTTTAATTTTTAATTTTGAAATAATTTCAAACTCATAGTACAGTTGCAAAAATAACACAAACCCCGTACAGAGAATTCCAACATATCCCTAACCCCCCCCACCCCCAGAGATACTCAGATCCACTAATTTTAACATTTTGCCACCTTTGCTGTATCATTCTATCATCTATCTATTTTCTGAACATTTGAGAGCAGATTGCATACATCATAATCCTTGAACATATAATACTTCCATGTGCATTCTCTATGAACAAGGGTATTCATTTATGTAATCCCCTTAAGTGCAATTATCTTCAAGAAATTTAAAATTGATATAAATCTTACACTCCATATTCCAATTTATTCTTCTGTGCCAATAATATTCTTTTGAGCCTCTTCTCCTGCATTCTTAGATCCCATCCAGGTTCATGTCATTGTATTTAATTGCCATTACCTCCTTAGTTTATCTTTTTTTTTTTTAATTATGGAAAACTATATACAACATAATTCTTCCCACTGAAACACTCCCAAGCATACCATTCAATGGGATTAATTACATTCACAATGCTGCAGTACCTTCACTATGATCTATTACTAGAACTTTCACTTCGCCCAGAAGGGAAACAGAAATCCCACAGTAATTTGTCATTAACTCCCATTGCTCCTCTTCCCCATGCCTGGTATAACCTGTTCTCTAATTTCTGTTCCTATGAGCCTGAATGTTGTCTGGTAGTTTTCTTTGTGGTTGCCATGGGGTTTACATTTAACATCCTAAATCCATAACTCTCTCCTTTGCTTTGATGCCATGCTAACTTCAATAGCATACATAAACTATGTTCCTATACCCTCCATCCTGCACCGTTATGTAGTTCTTGTCACAAATTACATATTTATTCATATGAGTCCAAAACCATTGATTAATGATTAATTTTATGCATTTGCCTTTAAGATCTTGTAGCAAGTAGAAATTGGAGTTACAAATTGAAAATACGGTTGTACTGGTATTTCTGTTTATCCATGTCATTATCTTTACCAGAGATCATTATTTCTTCATGTGACTTCAGTCATTTGTCTAGTGTCCTTTTCTTTCAACCTGCAGAACTCTACCCTCTCTTAAAGGGCTGGTCTAGTGATAATGAACCCCCAAGCTTTTGTTCATCTGGGAATGTCTGTGCCCCTTGGCTTAGCCTGAATTCCCTGAAAACAGAGCCTGCAATAAAAGCCTGCTTACAAGTAGTTTATTTGGGAAGTCATTCCAGGGAGCAGGAACAAAGGACAGGGGCCATGAAACAGAGAAGGAAGGGAAGCCAGTGCAATGATGCATTTTGGAGCTGGCCCTCCCCAGAGGATGGTGCTGGATTCCACCGGACCTTCTGAGAGCTATGTGAAGTGTGCCTTAGACTGTCCACCTGAGAGACAGAAAGGAAAGGCAG
Organism: Dasypus novemcinctus; assembly: GCF_030445035.2. Classification (NCBI taxonomy): domain Eukaryota; kingdom Metazoa; phylum Chordata; class Mammalia; order Cingulata; family Dasypodidae; genus Dasypus; species Dasypus novemcinctus. The sequence continues at coordinate 7,138,618 of NC_080690.1, forward strand.
CTGTCCATCAGCTTCCACACATGCCCTTGACCAGTGGAGGCCTGAGGCTTCAACAGCCCTGCCTCCAAGCAATTCCAGGCTAGAGAGTCAAGCAGTTTCCTTCCTTGGGGCCTTTGCATGAGCTAAACCCTCTCCCTCAGACACTCTTCCTCTGCCTTTCACATATCAAGACCTTCTAATCTTTCAGGTCTCCTCTTAAATGTTATTCCTTCAGAAAGAATTCTCTAACCGCCCAGTTAAGAGAGTCTGGGCCAGCCCACCCTACCTCACCCAACTCTTCTTCATCATAGCATCCTGTTAATTTTCTATGTTGTATGTATCACCAATTGTAACCTTTCTTTGCTTATTAACAAATTTAGGATGAAAACTTGTTTCTCAGTGTCCTCAGGACTATCCAAGTGACTGATCCATATTAATTTGTTTGATTAATTTGTCAATCAATGAAGGGTGGATGCAGATAGAGTGGCCATGCTCCCCAGAGGAAAGGGAGTGGTTAAGACTGGACCTAGGAAATGTGGATGGTGGTTCCACCTAGAAGAGGAGGAGCCAGGTGATTTGCCCATTAGCCAAGGAGAGTAGTTCAATCAGACCCTTTGGATTTACAGAAGTGGTGTGGAGTTATTAAAAGAAGAAAAGCTGCCTGGGCTAGAGGAGAATCCCCAGGGAGAAGGAAAGGAGGGAGGAGATTCTGGTAAACTGAACAGCAGATGCCCACTCCTGGGCTTGGCTGTGTGCTGGGTAGATGACCCAGCATGGGGACGGAGAAGGTATCTGCTATCTGCTACCCTAGGTAATATCCCTGTGTGGCCTTTTCCTCCCCAGCCCACTCTCCCAGCTCTGCCAGAATCCAACCTTCCTCCAGGTGGGCATCACAAGAGATTTGAGGTACTGGCCATGGAGGCCAGCATGCAGCTGAGGCCCTGGATAGAGGTCCTACCCGGCTCTAATATCTCTGAATTGTCCTGAGTCTTTGCACGGGTCAGCCAAGTCGGAGCAACCATTCGTCAAGGCCCTGTGACAGGGAAGCAGACTTGGTCCACTGGTTAGGGTGTCTGTCTACCATATGGGAGGTCCGCGGTTCAAACCGCAGGCCTCCTTGACCCGTGTGGAGCTGGCCCATGCGCAGTGCTGATGAGCGCAAGGAGTGCCGAGCCACACAGGGGTGTCCCCGGTGTAGGGGAGCCCCACGCGCAAGGAGTGCGCCCCGTAAGGAGAGCCGCCCAGTGCGACAGAAAGTGCAGCCTGCCTAAGAATGGCACCGCCCACACGGAGAGCTGATACAACAAGATGATGCAACAAAAAGAAACACAGATTCCCATGCCACTGACAACAACAGAAGCGGACAAAGAAGACGCAGCAAATAGACACAGAGAACAGACAACCGGGTTGGGAGGGAAGGGGAGAGAAATAAATAAATAAATAAACCTAAAAAAAAAAAAGGCAATTGTGGCAATGTGTCCTCTGGACACAGTTCTTAAATGTGGTCTGAAGACAGATCCCAGTCCATGGTGAAATGAGGATCATCAAAAAGGATCATCAAAAAGCTTTTTTAAGAGTGAATTCATCTCATTTAAAAGGCTGTCTTCAGAGAATATCACCTTCCTCTTTTTGGCATTAAAATACCTTTTTGTTCATGAAATGGTGGTAATAGGGTATCGCAGTTGGATTGTTGTTACTATTTTAATGCCTTTATTTGGCCAAAACAAAAAGTTGGCAAGCCTATGGGTCTCCCCAATTTTTGGTTTGAAATTTTAGCAGCATTCAAAACTCAAAAATATGGGAGCCCCACTAACATACAACATGGTGTATTTTGAGTTATACCACTGTGTTAGAATCCCAGCTCACTACTTATCTGACTGTGAACTGCTCTTTCTGAGCCACAGTTGGCTCCTGACAGTGGGGGTAACACACATACCTCGTGTGGTTATAGAGATAATCTATTTAAATGACCTGGCATATCATAGTTCTCAATAGCAGCAATTAACACAAGAATCATTTTGGTCTCAACAAAAACTCCCACAGTGTAATTCTTTCTTTTTCTGGCTCTTCTTCTTCAGGTCCTCCAAATTTAGTGATAGGAGCTGAAGGCAACTAACTTGCAATTTTAGCCTTGCTTCTCTTCTCTAGTCTTGGCTCCCAGGCAGAAGGTCAAGGAAGGAAACACACTTGCATCTGTATCTCCAGAAGGGCGATTAAGTCAAGGATGAGTCTATTAGAAAGAAGACATTTCGAAATTGGGAAGCACAGATGAATACCAAAAGTAAATTACACCATAAGCCAGATGTTCCAGGAACTTCTTTTCCATTTTTTTTTTTTTTTTGCCTGAAGGAAATGTTTGAGTTCATAAAGAAAACAATGAGCAGAAATTGTTATTGCAAAATTGTTCATGGTTATTTAAAATGAGCCCATTTGAAAATAATCAAAGATGTGCACAATGATTTATAGAGAGAGCTGTTCATTTCAGTGTTATTTATCATATGCAAAATGTAGAAACATCCTAAATGGCTTACCATAAGGGATTTGTAATATAAATTACGGTACTTTGATTTGATGGACTGCTATATAGCCATTAAAAATTATGTTGTTGAAGAATATTAAATGACTCTAGAAAATGTTTGCAATATTTTTTTAAGCAAGAACAGAAGGCTATAAAGTAGAATACATCATTTGATCATGTCCTATGTCATTGTAACCTAAGTGTCAGCTGGATCTCCTTGGACTTTGGGATCTGGATAAGGTTGGCTTTAATTCATAATCCCAAGACTTGGGGAAGTCAAAGACCTGCCAAGATTTCCTCTTCCTAGCGACCTACTTCTTGTTCCTTCTGACTCTTATCAGCAACTACTTCTCTTCACCATCTGAACTTAATGTGAAACAGAACCCCTCTCCTCTCTGCAAGACAAAACTAATAGCAGTAAGTCAATCTGACTGAAGTCCCTCCTTCCTTTAGGGGCTGGGGTTTGGGATGGGAAAGATGGGGAGGATGAAGGAAACATTTACATCACCAAGTGCACATAACAGTAGAGGGAACTCTACTTACCAAGAAGGTCCTTTGCCGCCTTCTTCCACCACCACTGTGAGTTTCACAGTCCTCATAGACACTTCCATGGGCTTCTCTCACTTCTCTCACTCTCTCTGTAACCTCTATCCGTATATGCCCATGGACTCTAACTTATCCTCCCTCTATTCTGCAGATTTAGCTCATGACCCACCCTAACACCTACTCCCTAACTTAGATTTTCCAAACTTTCACCACCCACACCCTTCCATATCTCAGTTGAGGGCAACTTTTTTCCTTCTAGTAGCACAGCCCAGAATCATAAGACTCACCCTTGGCTCTGCTCTTCAACTCACATGTATATCCAATCCAACAAGAAATCATGCTGGCTCTACCTTCAGACTATACCCACTTCTAACTACCTCCCTGCTACTAACCTGGCCCAAGTCACTATCATCTCCTGGCTAGACTAAAGCAATAGCCTCCTCCTGATGCTACCTCCTGATTCCACCCTTGCCTCTTTACAGTCCAGTCTCAACCCAGCACCAAAGAAATGCTCTTATAACTGTACTCAGATCACATCACTCATCTGCTGAAACCCCAGCAGAGACTGCCCAGTCTCACCACAAGTAAAAGCCACAATCTTTAAAACACCTACCAGGCTAAATCACCTGGCCCCTGTATCTCTTAGATGACATCTCCAATTTTCCGTCTCAAGGGCCTCCTTGCTGCTCCTCAATCATGGCAGATGTGCTCCTGCCTTGGGGCTTACTCTAGCTGTTCCTTCATTCTGGTGTCCACTTAACTGATCCCTTCTTCTGTCTCAGTTCCTTGCACAAACTATCCTAGTCAATGAAGCCTGTCTCCATGTCCCTCCCCCTTAACAAGCTCCAAAGTTTCCTTTTCCTTACCACTTTTCTCCTTCTGACATACTATATAACATACTGATTGAGTTTACTATTAATAGTCTGTCTCTCTCCTCTCCTTCCCCAGAACATAAGCTTCAGGGAGGAAGAGATCTTTGTCCATTTCATCCACTGTTGAATTCCAAGCATCTAGAATAGTGCATGGTACATAGTTAGTATTGAATAAAATTACATTGAGTAAATGCACACATTTAAAAGTTAAGGAAAAAAGTGTTCAAGAGAAGAAAGTGCCTTCCATGTAATAGGATCCCACCCTCTCTAGGAGGTGACTGAGGTAATAAATATTTAATATAGATGGTTGATAGATGAGTGATGGATAGACTATAGAGAGATGCATGGATGGATGGATGAATGGATGGATGGAAGGACAGATGGATGGATGGAGGAATGGATGGATGGATGGAAGGACAGATGGATGGATGGGTGGGTGGGTGGTTAATGGATATATAGATGGACAGATGATGATATTCCTTGGGTAGTGGGATAATTACTGAATTCTTTGTCCTTTAAGCTTACCTTTCTTTCCAAATTTTCTCCAATAACCACATTTATTCATCCATTCAATAAATATTTATTTAGCCCTACCATGTGCCAGGTCCTATTCTCAGCTGTGGGTTACATTAGAAAACAGAATAGACCAAATCCCTGCCTCCACTGAACTCACATTGTAGCAGAAGAGACAGCAATAAACAAGGTAAATCAGGTAAATATATAGTGTGTTTGAAGGTGAGAAGAGCTAAGGAAAGGGGCTAAGGAATATTAAACACATATTTTTATAATAAAATTAAATATCAAATTCAAAAGCAGGCATCATTTCACTCCCCAAACTTATTTCTTTTCCTGCATTTGGTGCAGTATATAAAATTCACATTTGCCCAGTTCTTTCAGTCAATAATTTGAGTGTTATTTTTAACTTTGAAACTTTTCCCTTACTCCCCACATCTAGTCAAATACCAAATCCTGCCTCCATCTCCTACCTCGCCCCTCCCCCAGTCTATCCTCCCAACAGCTGCCAGAATGGTCTTTCTATAAACACACCGGATCAAGCCACCCCCTCCTAAAACTGGTCAGTTGCTTGCCATTGCACTTTCAATAAAGTCCAAATTCCTTGGCTTAACTTATTGGACTTTTAGGATCTGATCCACTTCTTCTTCCCAGACTCCTTGCCTCCCCTTGAATTCTCAGCAACACAGACACTATACCCGAGAGGTTCTTGTGTACATTGTTCCTCCTTCAGTTGAGTAACTCCAACCGCCCTTCATATCTTAATTTGTCCATCCCTTCCTCCACAGCTTTCCAACTCCCGGCCTAATACCTGCTATAATGGAGCTGATTGTCCTTGGTATCAGTTCCCAAAACACTTCACACTTCCTTCTGATTACATTTGCTTTCTAGTGCCATTGCTTTATCTCAGAAATCTCATACTCCTCTAATAACTAGTCCTGTGAAACTAGAGACTGTTAAATCTTGTTTTCCATTATGTCTGCAGTGCTTATCACAATGCATAACTCATAGGAGATGCTTAATAGGTATTTATTGATTTAACCCATACAAAGGTCAAAGAGGCTTGTTACTATGCTATAGCATATATCACAAGAATGTTACAGTTTTCATTAATGACTATTCCTTCCCATCTCCCTGTGATCATCAAAGAACACCTTTTTCCTAAAGAGGACTCCCATGAAAGCAAAACAAAGTAAGTGTTGGTGACACTGTATGTTATCTACATAGCATGCTCCTGACGACAACAATGAACTCCATGCCCCGTCTGCCTATCTATCTATTAATATCTATCTATCTATCTATCATCTATCCATCTAACCTTCTGACTGTCTATCTCTCATCTATTTATGCATTTATCTATTCAAAGAAATAGTTGTCATGGGGTATTGTTAATTTGTTTATTTCAATTGAAATATGAAATTATTTTTTTCTAACAGCTGATCATTAGATACAACTAGGGGCACATAGCTCGAAAAAGAATTCAGATAACTTGATTTCACTGATTGATTTGACAACGTGGACTGGCATTGCCAATTATGTTATATAAAGAACATTTTCCCTAAGTTGAATGAGTTAAATCTTCAGTTACAAGGTTTAAGACATGATAAGATGAAAGAATGTTATCAGTATATGCATGATTTTTTTTCTGTAAACCCACACTTCCCTAATAAAAGCAAGTTATCAAAATATTGAATTCACAAAGGTATATTGAAATTAATACTGTTTTGACTTACCCAACTCTGAGTACACCTAGTTAAACAAGATGCTTCTGAGTGAAAGAATAACAGGTATAATTATTAGTCATTTGATAAGGGTTTGAACCCATTTTGGTATACTTTACAGAAACTGAGAAAGATTGAGCAATAAATTCTTTTGCAAGTAATATCATTTCCAGTTTTCAGCTTTCAGTGAAATTGAAGAAGGGCCTAATCTAGGTGCCAACTTATCATTAAATATAATTCTGTTCATATAACTCAAAAGAAAGTTTTAAAAATCAAGTAGCATTGCTAATTGAAAATGGCTCCATTCCCATCTACTGCCTTTTGTGAATGAGGATTCACAGGTACATTTATAAAAATAAACAAGAACTGATGCTGAACCCTGTCTTATTCTATTACTGAGTTACTTCATCCTTGGATACATTAATTGAGGAAAAAATCATCTCATTAATACAATTTTATTTTGTGTGTAGTAATAATAAAAATTTGTCAGAGAGTTCTAATAAATTGTGTACTACTAATAATTATAATTATAGTGTTAACTCAGTCCAGGAGAAATTTGGCAGTGACTGCCTCATGGTCACAAGGGATAAAAACTAAAATTCATTGTACATATATATATATACACATAAACCTATATATTCATTTTAGAGGTATATTTGAGGGACGAATAAGAAACTTTCTTTCTACTGTAAAATATATTATATAGGATCAAATTCTGTGAAAGAAAGGGATGGTAAGTGAACACAAGAATAAGAAAATATGCAAACTCTCCAACTGCTCAAAAAAAAAAAAAAACGTGTTCCTATATTTTTAAAATAGATGTCAGAGGTATTGAGTTGCCAAGGTTATTTAGATTCCTCTGGGTACACTTAAAAGACTGATAAAATAGTTTATCTTAAAATGTCATATGCTAGATATTCCATTCTACACCACTAAACATAAGATAAAATTTTTAGATGTCACTGTTAAAATGTTGGAAAATATTTTTTAAATATTTCTTTTAGGGGTTATGAACCAAAAATGTTTGAAGACCCTTGATTTAGAATCTCAAAAGGCAAGGTCTTCCTTTACCAGAGAACAATGCAATACAGTGTTCTAAATAAGCAGACAGAGTCATCCTGACCAAGTGCAGTCTGGCTTGCCATTCAAGATCTCTTCCAATCCAGGGCTCCTGGGTCCATCAGTATATGCGAGTCAAGCCCTGTCTTAATCAGGTCTCTATTTACTTGCCCTGGCTCTTCTCACACCCTGATTCATGCTTCTCTGTGTCCCAACTATGTGGACCTACAGGTGGGTCCCCAACACACCATCTCCTTCATGTTTCATTTTTCTTCCCTGCCTGGGCCCTCCTCCTTTTGTTTCTTCTGCTACCTGTCCCCATCCTCCAAGACCCAACTCAGGCACCACTTCCAAAATGAAGCCTTCTATGATTTCTCCACAATTACTGGGTTGAGTTAGGGCCCCTCTTCAGGGCTTCTCCTACCACAATGCACTAAACTTACAGTGTTGTAGTTCCAAATATGCAATGGAAAGACGACTCACCTAGGATGCTTGCTAAGAGTGCTGAATTCCGGGCTCACTGTAGGAGAATGTCGTTCAGCCTATGGAGGTGGGGCCCAGGAAGCTGCAAGTTTAAGAAATACCCCACATGAAGAAAACACAAAGAGGGTGGTGGCAGAAGGAATGAAAAGACAGAATCAATCCAAAAGACTTGGCAAAGTAAAACCAATCTGATACGAGAACCAAGGAAGAAAATGGACGTGTCAGAATAGTGTGGCCAATGACAAGCGTTGCTAGAGATACGGAATCCAAGTACACACACACTTAGTTTAAGATGAAATCGACCACCTCCATAAAAACATCCCAGGGGCACTATCCATTTGGGCGCCATCTGCTTAGGGCTGAGAGTTTAAGCAAGGAGAACCAAAGAGTTCTCTTAGGGAAAGGATGTAGATGTAGAAGAAAACAAGGCTGAAGGTTGAGTCCTGAGTTTTCCCCACTGAGAATCTGAGAGGAGAATACAGAGGAGCCAAGAAACAAGCAAAAAAAAAAAAAAAATGGAGAAGAGAAAGGAGGGGCTGAAGGAAACATGGGAGGGGATGACAGAGCAAAGCATGGAGTAAGTAAACTGTTCTTTTAATTAAGGGAGAGAGCATGCTACATGAAAAGGGGTCAGGGATACTATCAGTGACAAGGAAACTCAAATACACGACAGCTGGCGGTGGGGGAAGTTATTTGCAAAAAGAAGAGTCTAAACAAATAGTAAAATTTACTTTGTCTCACATAACTGCATCCCCAGTGAAGCATCTGTGCAAAAATTGCACTTAGCATCATGTAATGAACTTGTAACAGTCACAGCAGTGCTTTTACTTCTGTAGATGTAGCTGAATAGGATGCACATAACTTTCCAAGAAACATCACCTGAATGCTCCTTACAAACAAAGAGGAAGGAAATAAAAAGGAGCTTCATCTGTGTACAGTGCACCACATCTTAATATTACAGTGGACTCTCCTGGTCTCTGAGGAAGGGAAAACCTTTGGGTATGCTGTGAATTAGGTAAATGACCACTAAATATTGATGCATGCATAATTAGAATGGCTAAAATAATCCTGGAATAAAGTTACCCTAGCTGTTAGAAGACAGACAAAATGAAGAAACATGATCACGAAAATTAATAGAAGCTGACTCTCAATTTTCAGGGCTGCTAACTGAAAACCACTTACTATTCAAACCTTACATTCCCTCCTGGTTTTGTACTTTTCTATCCTTGCCCTGAGAAAGGAAGATGAGAAGAGGGTCCAATGGACAAAAACCTCATATTGAGAGAGTGGAGCAAGAGAATTATGTTTATTTTTCTAAGGTGATGGATCTTTATTGATTTTGATATCCAAGACACACTTTTCCGTGGGCATGTCCAGGGTGCCAGGCCATCTTGTTCTCTCCCACTCAAATAACAATGAATTAGAAAGAGATTGATGTTATTCACATGTAATCTTTTTATTACAACAGCTTGATTGAGAAATTATTTACAATCATAAAATCATCCATTTAAAGTGTATAATTCAATGTTTTTAGTACCTTCACTGAGTTTTGCAACCATCCCCACATTTCATCACCCCAAAAGAAATCCCATGCCCAGTACCAGAGATTCCGTTTTATCCCAAACCCCCTGCCCCAGCCCCAATCAACTTTCTGTTTAGATTTGCCCATTCTAGACATTTCATGTAAATAAAGTCATATATACATGGTCCTCTGTGTCTGGCTTCTTTCTCTTAGCATGGTGTTTTCAAGGTTCACCCATGTTGTAGCATGTATCAGTACTACATTCTATTTTATGGCAGAATAATACTCCTTTTATGGATATACCACATTTTTTATCCATTCATCAGCTGATGGACATTTGAGTTGTTACTATTTTTTGGAATAATGCTGCTATGGACATTTGTCCACAGTTATTTAATGTGTAACCTTGAATCTGATCTATAACAAGACACTAGCACTGTGGGGAGGGAGGCATTATCTCATATCATCAGTCAGGACTCCTATGTGCAGAGCCAGGATTCAAACCCACAATGACGTGAGTACAAATCCATGTTCTCAGTCTTCTGGCTATATTGCCTCTAAGCCTAAAGATTAGAAAAGGTAAGCCATCCATAAACTTCACCTTAACTGCTCTAAGACATTAGTTAGGCCACCTCTTAGCCGATCACCTACCACCACTACCCAAGGGGTGGCTCCCTGGAGAAATTAATTTTAGGGGTGAAGGAGGCTCCTCAAAGTATACCAGGGCAGTGTCTCAGGTGCTGGTATATTCAGAAACTGCAGCAGAGCTTTAAAAAGCTCCAGAAGCAATGGAGAGGCCTCTTCTGAGAAAGAGGACATGTCAGGAAATGGTGGAGTCAGGAGGTCTGGACCACGCCTCCCCCCTCCTACACATTTCCTTGGTCTTGCTGTGGCCTGCTGAACAGTCCCAACACTTGGCCAAGGACTTCTCCTCCAGTTTCATCTCCTTTATCCTCCCAACACAGACATAGTCAGAACCTCTTCATTCCTCACGCCTGTGGCACCCAGTCCTTTGTCCCTGCTAGTTCTTCTACTGAAAATCCCCTTTCTTCCCTTCTCTTCCTAGGAAATGTCAACTCATTCTTTAGGACTCATCTCAAATGCTACTTCCTCAATAGATACGCCAGGAGCTGCGGTGGGAGAGATGGTGGACAGCAGACTCAGTAGGGAACACACTTAAAAACAGAGAATAATAGGATTCTGGTGTGTAGCAGAAGCTACTGGGACCCCACTCTCCTGCCCATGCACTTATCCCATCAGTGCCTGACCAACTTCCAAATGCCAGCACCTTCATCGCTTTTCACTGCTTTGCCATGGAAAGACTGGAAGTGCAGAGTATAAACATACCCTCTATCCCAATGGATGATAGGGAATAAATACCCACACTCTCTCACCCTTGGAGGAATAACTGAGAAAGATTATTCCTGGGTTCCAGAGTTCCTCCAGAAGGAATAAGCTTCCTTCTATCCCAACAGTTCACTTCCACTCCCCTACTGCTGTTTCCAGGAATCACCTCCAACTGTGGGTGATTTGGGAGATACCACTTGGGTCCCCCAAAAAGATACGTTGAAGCCTTAACCCCCAGTCTCTCAGGATGCCACCTTAATGGGAAATAAAGTTGTTGCAGTGTAATTAGTTAAGATGAGGTCATGCTAGAGTAGGGTGGGCCCTTAATCCCATATGATTGTCCTTATAAGAAGAGAAGAGACACTAACAGAAGGAGACACACACAGGGAGACTGTCATGTGAAGACTGAGGCAGAGCCTGGAGCGATGCAGCTCCCAGCCATGCAGCCCAAAGGAATGCCAGAAACCACCAGAAGCTGGAAGAATCAAGGAAGACTTCCCTCCAGCCACTGGAGAGAACATAGCCCTGCCAACACCTTGATTTCAGACTTCTAGCCTCCCAAACTGTGAAAGAATAAATGATTGTTGTTTTGAGCCCCCAAGTTTGTGGTGATCTGCTACAGCAGTGTAGCAGTTTGGTATTATTTATGAATTCCAAAAAAGATATTTGATCATGTTTGTAAACTGGTCTATTCCTCTGGGCATGATACCCTCTGATTGTATTAGAGTCAACTGAGATGTCTTTGATTAAGTTATATTAAGATTAGGGCTTTGATTCAACCACATCATTAGGGCATACAGGGTTGTGTCCCCACCCCCTTGGTGGGATAATAAAACAGACTTTCACACGAAAGTAGATACACAGAGAAGATACACAGAAGATCCTGTGGCCCCAGGAAGAGAAATGAGCTGTTCACCTGATAGTTTGCAGCTGAAGAGACCAGAACCCTGAGCAGCTGAGTAGCTGAGCCAGGAAAGAAGTGAGCCCCAGAGAAAGGGAGATGAGCCCTATGCCAGCCTACAGCTGAGATCAGAAGAAGCTGGGACCATGGAGCCTTAAGAGGAAAGAGGAAGGCTGAACCCTCACAGACATTGCTCGCCATCTTGCTTCAACACATAGCAACAGGGAAACGGACTTGGCCCAGTGGTTAGGGCATCCGTCTACCACATGGGAGGTCCGCAGTTCAAACCCCCGGCCTCCTTGACCCGTGTGGAGCTGGCCCATGCACAGTGCTGATGCGCGCAAGGAGTGCCCTGACACGCGGGGGATGCGTAGGGGAGCCCCACATGCAAGGAGTGCACCCCATAAGGAGAGCTGCCCAGCGTGAAAGAAAGTGCAGCCTGCCCAGGAATGGCGCTGCCCACACTTCCCGTGCCGCTGACGACAACAGAAGCGGACAAAGAAACAAGACGCAGCAAAGAGACACAGAGAACAGACAACCGGGGGAGGGGGGGAATTAAATAAATAAATAAATCTTTAAAAAAAGAATGTTTTAATTAAAAAACAAAACAAAACAAAATACATAGCAACAGACTTTGGGTGAGGAAGTACTCTTATGGTACCTGTGTTGGACTCTTTAGGGCCTTGCAACTGTAAGCTTTTACCCTAACTAAATGCCCTTCATAAAAGCCAACAGATTTCTGATACTTTGAATCAGCACCCTGTGGCTGACTAATCCAACCAGCAATAGGAAATAAATACACCTCCCAAACAGGAAACAAATACCCCTTCCAAATAAACTCCTTGCTCTTGAAGCCCTACCCCAGTGTCTGCTTCTGGGAAAACTCAAAATAAGATGTGGTGGTTCTCTCTTACAATTCAATCACACCAGAATTCCCTGCAAAGATTTTTCTGAGATACGCCACTCCCCTCCTAAGGAGAGGCCTCACATTCAAGGAAGTATTCTTTGGATTTTCCCTTCATTTTCTGAAGGGAGTTCATAAAAAATTAGGTCTGGAGAATTATGGGATGAATATATTTTATTTTGGGGTTGCTGCAGAGCAATGGGTATAGGCAACAGAACTCTTGCTGATGATAAATACAACCACTGCAGTTGTCTTCCCTAGGATGATATCTTGCCTCTCTCTGCATCCTCTGAGCACTTCACATGATTCTTTTTTTTTTTTTTTTAAAGATTTATTTATTTATTTAATTTCCCCCCCTCCCCTGGTTGTCTGTTCTTGGTGTCTATTTGCTGCGTCTTGTTTCTTTGTCCGCTTCTGTTGTCGTCAGCGGCACGGGAAGTGTGGGCGGCGCCATTCCTGGGCAGGCTGCACTTTCTTTTCACGCTGGGCGGCTTTCCTCACGGGCGCACTCCTTGCGCGTGGGGCTCCCCCACGCGGGGGACACCCTTGCGTGGCAGGGCACTCCTTGCGCGCATCAGCACTGCGCATGGCCAGCTCCACACGGGTCGAGGAGGCCCGGGGTTTGAACCGCGGACCTCCCATATGGTAGACGGACGCCCTAACCACTGGGCCAAAGTCCGTTTCCCCCAATACATTCTATCATTTAGTAAAGATATTCTTTGCAGACCACCAAGGCAAATACATTTCAGTATCTCCTGCCTCTGAACATTTCATCCAAACTTTTTTTTAAGATTTATTTATTAATTTATTTTCTCTCCCACCCTGCTGTTTTTGCTGTTTGTGTTGTCTTCTCTTCTCATTTTCTCTCCTCTAGGATTCACTGGGATTCAATTCTGGAGACCTCTGATGGGGAGAGAGGTTCTCTGTCAATTGTACCACCTTAGTTCCTGGTTTCTACTGTGCTTCACCTTGACTCTCCCCTTGTCTCTCTTTTGATGTGTTATTATCTTGCTGTGTGACTCACTTGTGTGGGGCACTGGCTGACCACGCAGGCACTCACATGAGCACTCATGCAGGCACTGGCTCACCACGCAGGCACTCACGTGGGCATTGGCTTGCCTCAAGGGCATGCTTTCCCTTCTTCTTTTTCACCAGTAGGTCCCAGGGATTGAGCCCAGGTCCTCCCATATGGTAGATGAAGCTCTATCAGTTGAGCCACACCCGCTTCCCACTTCATCCAATCTTGGCACATGTTGTTCTCCAAACTTGTGTTAGTATAAAGGTTAAGCTGCTATAAAAAAGCAATCCTTCAAAATGTAATAGCTTAATACACAAACTTGCACATATGATAAAAGTGTAAAAACTACAGGCACATACACATACAAATGAGTACAAGTTAAATTGAGGAAATCTAAGTAAGATCTGTGGATTGTATCAATATCAATATCTTGGTTGTAATATTATACTCTAGTTTTACAAAATTTTACTACTGGGGGAAACTGGGCAAAGAGTATACAGGATCACTCTGTATATTTCTTACAACTGCATGAGAATCCATTATAATCTCAATGAATATGTCAATTAAAAATATATACAGTGTCTAAAATAAGTAACAGTACAGGTAATCTAGATTGTGGGAACTAGTGAGATTGCTCTACTCCACAAGGTTATTCAGAGATCCAGGTTCCTTCTATCTTGTTGCTCTAACATTCCTTAGAGTGCTATCCTCATCTACATGGATAAAGTTGTTACCGACCAAACTGAGTTGCAGTCCATATAAAGAGGAAAAGAGGGCAAACAATATCCTTTTAAATACTTGATACAGAGAATATAAACATCCATTACACAGAATAGGCTATATTTTTAGCCACATGGTCATATCTAGTGTTAGGGGAGTCTGATAAATGTGGTTTTTATTCTGGATTATCATGAACTAATAAAACTATTATTATGGAAGAAGGGAAAGACCTATTTTAGCTAACAACAAGCTATCTGCCACAAAACACAAATTGGTGTTGTTGGTAAATGTAGCGAGAATGTTCTTTAGGGTAGGCCAAGAATCCTTTCTTTTGGGGAAACCACATCTGACATGTTCTATCGTAACTCTGCTCTGTCCAATGGTTGGGTAAGATTGAACCCCACTATGGTAGACTGAATAATGACCCCCAACACTAACCCACCATAATCTCTGGAACTTGTGAATGTCACCTTATATGGCAAATGATTAAATTAAGAATCTTGTGATGTGGAGATTACCTTGAATTATCCAGGTGGGCCCTAAAGTCACCATGAGTAACCTAACACAAGGGAGGCAGAAGATTAGACTATAGGAGAGAGAGAGGTCATGAGACAATGATGGAGGAAAAGAGAGATTTGAAGATGCTGGCTTTAAGATGGTGGAAGGGGGCATGAGCCAAGTATTGTAAAGAATGAATCTCTAGGAACTGGAAAATGCCAGGAAAAAAGATTCTCCCTGTGAGCCTCCAGAAGGAATCAGACCTGCCAACACCCTGACTTTAACCCAGTGAAACTGATTTCAGTCTTCTGGTCTCCAGAGCTGAAAGACAATAAGTATGTATTGTTTTAAGCTACCATGCCTGTGCTAACTTGTCACAGCAGTGATATGAAACTAATACCTCATCACAGGATGGATAATAAGCCAGTCTCAGTCAATCAGAATATATCATTTCCCAGCTACAGTGATTGGTTAAAAGATGGTCACATGACACATGTCTGTCTATTGGGAGTCTTTCCTGGAATTTTTACTGGCACTAGCATGGAAAAACAATCTTCTTCAGGGACCCAACCTGTAAGGAAGATGTTTGCTTGGGACTCCAAAAAAATCTCATCTTGTTGCCAGAGGAAGAAAGCCTTCTAAACATGTAAGAGAGCTGAAAGCTGGAGAGATTCTGGTGATGTCTGAGGTCCTGAAGCTAGACCCACCTTTAGAGTTTCCAGTTATAGGATCTAATCATCCCAAACTTCGCTTTAGCCAGTTTGGGAGGATTTATGTGATTTGAAACCCAACGAGTCCTGGTTAACCTACTGAGTGTCCACACTCTTCAGTCCTTGAAGGCACTGAAGAAAAAAGTGGCAGGTGTAAGCTTTACTAGCTCAGGGGGTCCTTTGGGTCCTTCTGGGAGAGCTCCAAACTCTCAAAATAACATATGCAGTTTTAATCAGCATGATTCAAGCATGGTTTAATCAGTACTGAAAGAGACATGGGAAAAAAAAAAATTACTCAAAAGTTTTTAAAAGGAAAAAGAAAAACCATTGACCCAAATAGGATGCTTGATAATTCTGAATAAGTGTTATAAATGCTTATGAAAGAATGTTAAGATGCTTAATTGCTGAATAAATGAAATATAAACAGTCATTACGTTACTTGAAGGGTTTCTTTAATATGTAATGGAGGAAAAACGTTTTCTCAAATGCACTGTGATAAATGCTGGTTTCCTTTTTTTAAAAAAATCCAATTCTTGCAGACATTACCCCCCCCCCCCATTTAAATATAGCTCTACTTTTTCTATTTATTGTCCCTCTTAAGTTTTTCATTAGTAGGAGAAAACAAATTTATCCAGGAGTTAGAATAGCAGAGTGGAAAGAGCTTGGAAGGTGGAGAGATTTGGAGTCAGAGCCCTTGGCTTTTAATCCCAGTCCTGTCACTTAATAGTTTCATGATTTGGGGCACTTAATGAGTCACTTAACCTCATCCAGCCTCCTGGTGGGATTATTACCAAGAATTTCTTACCCATCTCAGAAGGTTGTAGGGACAAACACCTTTTAATGCAGGGCTTCTCAATCTTACTGTGCACATGAATTGCCTGGGGATTTTGCTAAAATGCAGATTCTGAACTCTTAGGTCAGGAGAGGGACCTGAGAGTCAGCATTTCTAATAAGTGCCCAGGTGAGGTTAACGTTGCTGGTTGTGGGTAACAAG
Organism: Dasypus novemcinctus; assembly: GCF_030445035.2. Taxonomy (NCBI): domain Eukaryota; kingdom Metazoa; phylum Chordata; class Mammalia; order Cingulata; family Dasypodidae; genus Dasypus; species Dasypus novemcinctus. The sequence continues at coordinate 7,154,923 of NC_080690.1, forward strand.
GTTTTAGGGCGTCTGCCAAGCTCATGATCTTTTCCCTTCCCTGGAAACTGCCCCAGTCTAGGGCAGTGGGCCATTAATAGCTGTGCTTGTCCCTCCCTGCCACAGCTGACCACAGGGAGGTGGGTTTCTGACCCAAGCAGAACCAAAAGAAGGTCTCACCTGCAAATCTGAGGTTTTGACCAGAGACAACCCAGAGGCATGATATCTATTCACGCACTCATTCATTCAACAAACTTTTCTGAATGCCCTCTCTATACCAGACCCTATAATAGGGGGTGGAGATACATGAGTCAGTAAAGCAGATCTCTGTCCTCGTGGATCTTTCATTCCAGTAATATACAAGATCATTTCAGATGCGCGAAGTGCTGTGAAAAGATTGGAGAATTTCAAGGGGTTTCAGGAGATCATCCTTACACGTGGGTGTTGGGGAAGGCCAAGCTCCTGATTACCCTCCTTCAGTGACCTTGTAGGCTGCACGCTGAAGACGGTGGCATTACAAATGAAAGAAGCCTGGACCCCTGGCTTCTTTGTGTGGGGTGTACCACCCCCCTTCCCTGTTGAACTGGACTTTTTATTGCATTAAACCACTGAGAATTTAGGGTTTATTACAGAAGCTACCACTGCTTCCCATAAATACATACAATTGTTCAACTCCTTCTAAGATTCCAGAAATTTCCCTTATACCACTTAAGTCAGCTAAAGCTGCTCTCCATTACTTGAAACCCAAAGAACCTTAACAGATACCATTTCTGTGAGCATCTGATGAGCTAATAAGTGTGAAAGTGCTTCTAAAGTATAAAGTGTTCTACACCTGTGAAGAATTAATATGACAACAAATTGATTTTTCTGAAGCATACCTACTGTCTGAATCTATTATTGGGGGGAAAAGAAGCATTTACTATAAACTCGCCCTGATGTCGATTTCTGGTCATTTCTATCTTAGCTTGGTTGTTCAGACCTTTATAAAATCCACTCACTAAATTGCAACAAGAAGCTAAGGAATGACAAAATTTGTAATTTTCCTTTAAGACATAAATGCTTAGATTTAAAAAGAAGATTAACTATTAACTTTGCAACATACCTTCCCACGTGCTGATACTCCGAGGGTCCTGTCACCCCTAAAGGAGATCTCTCTCCTGTTCTGCATCCTCAGAGGCTTTTTGCTTCCTTGGCTGCTGGTCCCAAGGTCCAAAGCTGATCTTCCAGCCCCTGCAGTCGCCTTCCTCTCTCCTCCTTCTAATCTTTATGTATCACGAGCAGCCAGAGCAAAGCTGTCCCTGAAGACTCCCTGGTACAACTATATCTCAGTCTCGTGCGACTTGTAGCTGGGTCACAGCTGAGGACAAGCTAGGCATGGAAGTCGGGGCATCCTATCAAGAGGGCCAACGCATGGGACTTAGCTTTCTTTACCTCCCCTTCAATGATTTTTATATCCCTGAGCTTGAATGTGTCCTTGGGACTTTGTGTTCTTACTGAAAACTGAGTAATACGTGATGTAATTCATAAGTGTCTCTGAGTTTGAAGGTGGTACCAGTTCTTCTGGCCACCACCATAAAGCTCCCGTGATGAACTCCTCCCTTGCTGGGGCCCACTGTGTGTGTGTGTGCAGAGTCTGCAACTTTCCTTAGAGCATGCTCATGGTGAGGATACAAAAGATGGGCATCTCAGGGAGACCTCTGAATGAGTGGGCCCAGCCTCCCTTTCTACGTGGCTTTTAAATCCTCCATTCCTTCAGTAGCGAAGGTTTATCTTGCCATCACTGCCTCCTCAGGAGCCAGAGGAAGTGGGGCTAGGAAAATACGGAAATCCTTGTGCTCTACACAAGGAAGCTTCCGGATGTACATAGCGATATGTGGAAACTCAGGATCACTGAGACTAAGAAAGGTAAATGAAGACCGAATATCTGAGAGTCTCACGGAGCCCCATCCGCCCTTCTTCCGTCCATCCGTCGGTCCCTCCCTCCATCCAGTGAAAAATGCTGACTGCACGGAGCGCCTCCTGCAAACCAGGCGTGGGGTGTATTCAAAGAGTCTAAAGGCAGAAACTGGAGGTGAGAACAGCAGGGCAGGTGACCCTGAAAGGGCTCCCGCAAAGCTGGGACACACGGGTTGGGAAGTGGTGATTCATAGCGTGACCCTGCTGCCCCAGCACTGGGGGGGCAGCGACCCGCAAGGTGAGACACCTGCTCCCTAGACAGGCGGAGTCCTCGGGGCTTCCTAGGGCGGCCGGAAGGGGCTCCCGGGGGTCTGGGTCGGTCGGTGGGGGCGGGGCGGGGCCGGGACGTGGGCGGGGACATGGGGCTGTGGGCGGGGACATGGGACTGTGGGCGGGGGCCGGGGCTGTGGGCGGGGCCGGGGCTGTGGGCGGGGCCATGGGGCTGTGGGCGGGGCCCCGCGGGTCGGCCGGGGCCCCCGCCGAGTCCGTCCAGTCCGCCCGCTCGCCGCCGCCTGCCGCCGCTGTGAGTGCGCCGGGGTCAGGAGGGCGGCCCCCCTGGCTGGGACGCTGTGCCGAGGCTGGCGGGGGCAGCCCCCGAGGTGGGACGAGCCCCGTGGCAGGTGGCACCAGGCGCGGGAGTGAGTGACGCCGACCCGGGTCGGGGAAAGAGCATCCCGATCTTAGAGCCGTCCTTCTTGTTTCAAGGAGCTGGGTCCAGCTTGGCTTTCTAGAAGATCGCTAAGACCCCAAACACTTGCTCCGCCTGTAACAGCAGCCGCAACAACAAAGATGAAAAGACAGCAGGCGCCGGGCACAGGGCTGTCAGCAGCCATCTGTATAGCCAGTTAGACTCGATGAACTTCTTTCCAGCCCACTTTTTTTTTTTTAAGATGACCTGTTTATGACAGATGATTCTGATTTTGCATTTAAAGTGATGTAAGGTTCCCATTTAAAATGAACGTATTTATTGTAAAAAAGGTAAAAGGCTTTACATAAAGCATAATAATTTGTACCAGGGTTACCGAGTACGCCAGGAACTGAAACACTGCGTTGTCCCAGCCGTGGTGCGAGGCTCAGGTTAAGAGCACAGGCTGAGGAGTGGCACACACTGGCTTCCAACCCTGCGTCAGGCTCAGCCATTTGCAACTTGCGTAATTTGGGGTCAAGTTTCTTAATCTCCGTGCCTTTTTGCCTCATCTCTGAAAAGTTGGTGATGATACTAATTACTTCAGGAAATTTTCCTGACGGTTATTATTTCCTTTTTAGAGAAGGGACAAGGCATCAGGGAGGTTAAGTGTCTTGCCCAGGGTCACACAGCGAATTGGTGAAAGAGCCAAATCTAGGGCCCAGGCTTTCTGATTTCCAACCTAGGAATCTTGACCCTGTGTCGCTGCCACCTGTACGTCAGGTGAGGCAATGCCGCACCTTCTCTCTTTGGGAGTTGGAATGGCCCTTAGGAGAACGCGAACAAACGTATTAGCTGTGCTACACACCATGAGCTCTGCGTGGCCCTATGTGCTGCTATTAAGGCATGAGGTCTGGAGTCAGACCCACCTGGATTCCAGGGCTACAGCCCCGTTCTACCATTTCCTAGGTGTGAGACTTGAAGCTAGTCACTGCGTGTCTCTGAGCCTCAGTTTTTTTGTCTGTGAAATGGAAGTAGCAAATTAGTACTCATCTCAGGTAGCTGTTCTTAGAACAGAGGAAAGAGTTCACAGAAAGGGCCTAAGCAATCAGTAAGTGCTTAATAAATGGCAGCTGCTACCACATCTATACGCTGAAGGGGTGCACCTGCTGACCTGGGGCGGGGAGGAAGTACAGGCCACGTGAGCCTCCCTGCAGGTGTGGTGGGAAAGGAACCTTTGAAACGGTTGTAAAGCACTCACCCCCTGGAGACTCCTGTGTTTTCTCTGTGCCTGAGACTCCTTGTCCCTGCAGATATTCCTGGATAAATGATCCGTGCTTGCATGGAGTGTATGGGTTAGTTTTGGAAACAGGTTGGCAACACCAATTATAAAATGATGTAATTTCTTCAATCATAAGCATCATGAAGAAGTGCAAACATCTCTTATGCAACAAGTGGCTGGGTTAAAGGAATGTCAGTGGGTAGCTGAACACTCACAGGTGATGATCTGAGTGAAAGACAGCTGTCCACCACCTTCAGTTATGTCCAAAACAGTGTGCACCAAATGCCCATCTCTCTTAGAGGTATATCAGCTTCTCACTTACTGCTATGCTCTTGGTTAATTTTCTTCCAAAACCTGCCTGGCCTTCAGGTCTTACACCTCATGTTTCATATACCTTTTATCTGTATCAAGGTTACTCTCTTTGTTGCCTTCTTCATCTTTATTGCCTTGACTGCCTGAAGTTAAACACAAATAAATAATTTCCAGGTCATGCATGGGACTTGAACAGCCTCATTTCGTAAACCCTCAAACATCAATACTGATACTGATACTATAAGAATACAGTTAGGGAAACAGATGTGGCTCAAGCGAATGAGCTCCCGTCTACCATATAAGGGGACCAGGGTTCAGTTCCCAGGGCCTCCTGGTGAAGGCAAGCTGGCCTGCGTGGCGAGCTGGCCTGAGCGGAGATCCGGCCCATGCAGCGTGCTGGCCCGCATGGCATGCTGGCCTGTATGGAATGCTGGCCCATGTGGAGACCTGGCGCAGGAGGATGACATTACAAAAAGAGACAGAGGAGAGATGATGGGAGACACAACAGACCAGGGAGCTGAGGTGGTACAGTCAATTGAGCACCTCTCTCCCACTCCAGAAGGTTCCAGGGTCAGTTCCGCATGCCGCCTAAAGAGAAGACAAGCAGACACAGAAGAACACACAGCAAATGCACACAGAGAGCAGACAGCGAGTGCAAAACAATGAGAGGGTGGGAGGGAGAAATAAATATTTTTTTTTAAAAATCTATTTAAAAAAAGAACCCAATTACCTTTTACCTCTAGGCAGTAATTTATAAGGTTAACCTACCCAGAGGTAATATTTTGATCCCCCTTTAAAGTAAATATGGTATTATTTTATTGTTATGAAAGCCATCTTATATTCTCCTAACTCGTGCTGCGTCTCTATTGCTGAAATGCTAGCGTGTCTAGATTTGTATGTCCGTCATCATACCAGTTGGGTTGCATTGTTGTCTTGGGCTTTTAGGGCTGAAGGAACTCTGGAAACTCTACGGTTCTTATTACTGACACTTAGCATTCAGTGAGGTCTCTAAAGCACTAATCTAAATCTAAAGCACTCCCAGCCATTTTTATTAGTTTCCTCTCAGAACTTCTCTGTGAGGAGTGAACTTTATTACCCTCCCTTCACCTGAGTATTACCAAGAGGTCAGGCACATTTTAAAGTTCATTTTCCCCTCTTTGTAATTAAGATTCCTTTTCCTTGAGCATGCACTTAACTTCAGACCATATCTGCTAAAACGACTGCCCGGGTCAGAAGTTAGCCTTTCCCCCCCGAGAGGAAAGCAATTACTGAACCAAGCCAAGTTTTAGAAGAGCCTTAAAGTTATCCCAATTATAAACGTTGGTGCCCAGTCCTAAAAGAAACTAATTAATAAAAGAGAAGCCAGAGAGTGGATGAAAACCGGGCAGCCAGTTGAAGAGAAAATGTATATGCTCCTTTTCTCTTGTTTGAGTCAATTTCTCAGGGTTTCCTGCGAAATGTGTTGACTGAGATGTCTACTTGCTTGTTGATGTAGGGAGTCAGACAGGCAAGCAGCAGCTCTCGGAAGCGCCCTCTTAGCCACTGGGGATGTGGTGGAGGGACTTCTTGTCTCTGCTTTTGTCTTGCTGCATTATTAGCTCTTCCTTATTCATTACCACCTTTCTCACCTGCCCCTCCGGACCCGTTCAGTTATACAAGTTCTTGCCTGGGATCATTCTGGAATTAGTAGGAAGGCAACAAGGAGTCGCCTGAACAGGACTGGCAGGTCCTTGGAGCATTCCTAATTTGAAAGGGGACATTCCGGGCGTGATGCAGGTACACGGGAGCCTTGATTGACCTGTGGTCCTGTGACTGGGCCGGAATGTGTCATTTTACACAGAAAGGATCACTGGAGATTAGGAAGTCTTTCTGTTGGATTTCTTTTTTTTTAATTGGGCTCTTTGAGGCTTTGTTCATTTTCTGAATCCCATAAGGTAGAATTCTTGTGGCTATGTTAAGAATATCTTAAACTCTGTTATCTGCCATTCTGTTCATCAAAACTTAGTTACATGGGCTAAAGATTCCCAAAACCTGTGTGTGCTGGTTCAGCGACGTTACCTTCCTCAAAACTTCCTCCTGGAAACTGCCTGCTGCCCCTTCCTTCTGTTGATTGCAGACTTTTGTCCTGATTTCAGTGGGACACACTGGCATTTCTATCCTCTTGGAGAATCGTCCAGCCCAGATCCTCATCATCCCTCCTTAGACTCTTGCCTGCGATTCCACCAAGAGGTCCCGTTTGCCCGGTGAGCACAGAAGCCCATACAGAGGCACCCGGATTTTGAGAAAAGAGTTTATTGTGTGGTCAGCCAGCAAGGAGGCTGGAGGCAAGCCTCGGATCAGTCTCCCTGAACCAAATGGGGAAGGATGGTCTGGGGAAGGGGGGCTTAAGGGAGTGGCTAAGGATGGGGTGACATGACATGGGCAAATCCAGTTTGGAACAGGCGAGGTTAAATGGCAATTATGCAAAAATGGAAGCCCAGCATGTTCTGTGACTAGAACCCGTTAGAGCCGGCTTCAGAAACAAACTTCTCTCTCGAGGCAGCAAACCTCCTAGGAATAAACACAAAGAGGTGGGCATTTGGACAAAAGTTTCTAGAAATTTCTACAAACAAGGGAGGAGCTACCCTGAAAAGTGGGTAAGTAGCCGTTTCACCTGCCTCTGGGGTCTCCCTCCTCCAATCCATTCTCAGCTTGATCTTTTGAAAGGACAAGACTGTCCCAGTGTCAACTTTCAAAGGCTTCCTATCGTCTAGAGAGTGGAGTTCGCAAGCAGGCCCCAGAAGGGGCCTCAAGGCTGTCCACAAGCTGATCCCAGGCTAGCTCTCTGCCCTCAGTCACCAGCTGTACACTGTGGCTTCAGCTGGCACCCAGCCCCCGCAGACTGGCTGTGGTTTTTGCCCAGTCACGCAGAACCTTCCTATCCCACTCCCTTCATTCCTGATCTCCTGATGCTCCTCCAGCCTTTGATAACCCTCTGCTCTGCCTCTGCTGGCCTCAACCCTCCAGCTGGCCTGGTTCGGCTCTGCTGCTCACCCCACCGTGAAGCCTTCCCTGATCTGCGCCATCAGAATCATTTCTCCCCACCACCACCCGCTCGGTGATCCCATTATACTTGGTTTATACCAACATTGTAGCAGTAATCTGTTTTTTGTCCTTTTGTCTTGAACTCTAGATATTTGTAAAAGCTTCTCTTCTCCACCGAACTCTAGATATTTGTAAAAGCTTCTCTTCTCCACCGTCAGCTCCAGGATGTAGGAGTCTGTCTCATTCTGCTCTGATTCTCACATTCTGTCACCCAAAACTTTTTAGGAGGCGAGTTGAACTAAAAACGGCAGAGTGACTTGGCACATGTGACAATGACAGACCTCACAACCCAACCCTGCACAATTTGTCCCCATCGTAATTTTACGAAATTAGCTGGACTTTACGGTGTTTGAAGTCAGCTATACATTCAACAGACATTTACTAAGCATCTACTGCATTCTAGGTTCCGGTAGGGATACCCTAGTGAAAAAAGGCAAGCAGTCTCAATTTCATGGAACTGCTAGGAGAAGGAGACCAGTAGGAAAAAAGTAAACAAATAATTTTAGATAGTGAAATGTGCTATGAAGACAACAAAACAGAGTTTAAGGTAAGGGGGAGCTATTTTAGGGTGATTGGAGAAGCCTCTCTGCGTAGGTGACATCCAAACAGCTCTAAATATTGAGAAAGATGCTGCTAGGCTAAGAGCTAGTGGCATGGTGTTTCACCCAGAGGTGAATGAGAAGTGTGAGGAGGTCTCGAGGCCCAAACGAGCCTGGCATCTTTCAGGTAACCAAAGAAGGGCCTTGGAGCAAGTGCACCGATAGCAGTGTGAGATGAAGTCAGAGAGGGCGATCGCAGCCAGATCATGGAGATGAAGGTAAGAAATCGGGATTGAAAAATCTGTAGCTGATGCCTACTGTGTTTGAGACTAGGGCATTCACAATTAATCAAATGTGGCTATATTAAATAATAGAATTGGCTGCATTTGGTTTTACAGCTATTCGGAAAACAGTAGGTCACTGCGAGGTATGTTAAAGGTGTGCCTGTTAATGGCATGCTGCTGTGTCCATTCTTAGTGACTTTTCTTGAAGCCACAGCTGCAGCAGTGGCTTAGTCATACCTTTGGAATCCGTCTGTCTCCTTCACACCACGTTGCTCAACTTCCCTAGTGTTTCTCAATTTTCTCCTCTTTGGCACACATCTTGTTGAATCTTGTCTTCAGCTGTCACAGCACCTGATTTCTGTGTGAATGATCTGATTCACTTTCCTGGCAATATAGCACCCTTAGTGTGAATATCTGGAGAAGTCATCAAACTTTTAAAAATCCTGTGCTTTTGAGAGACATCTAATCATGGTACGTGGGAATGTAATGGAAGCATCAAATCGCTAAATTTAAGCCTATTGGAAAAGGAAATTTGAGAAATGACATCTATGGAATGCCCATCTTATGCCCTGCATTTTGCTTGGCATTTTTAATATGTTATCCCGTTGAGACTTCCTAAGCTTGTTATCAGCTCCACTTTTTAGATGAAGCAACAGCTCCAAGGGATTAACTTGCTCAAGGTCACATGGCTAGTAAAGGGACTCCAAAGTCCCTTCCCCTACCATTTATGGTCTAGTGGCAAGAGCACGGAATCCTCATGCCAGATAGCCATTGGGTGTTTCCACATAAGCTGGGGGAAGTTATTTACCCTCTGTGACAGTTTGAGATTATTTTGTGAATCCCGAAAAGAGAAAGATTGTAAATTAATCTATTCCTCTAGGTGTAATACCCTTTGATTGCATTGAATTGAGCTGAGGGGCCTTTGATTAGATTACTTGATGAGATTGCTTTAGGGTTTTTGATTGGAGACTCACCTCACATTGAGTCTCTGACCCCTTACTGGCTCTGATATAAAGAGACTCACACAGACAACAGAGGGAAAAATGAGAGCTGGCATATTTTGACTCTGCAATGTGAGAGAGAAGATTGCTTAAGCACAAAGCCCCCAAGAGGCTGGGCCCACGGAGCAGCTCAATGCCGGATAGCTCACAGCTGAACTTGGGAAGAGCGCAGAACAGCCGAGACTGACACAGGAAGCCCGAAGAGAAAAACCCTGTGGCAGCTTGAGCTGAAATCAGGAAGAAAGCAGAGCCGCTGAGCCGGAGAGAGGAACCCTGGGTGGGGGGCCAGGCGGAATCCTCCCACCATCTCCAACACGTGGTAGCTGATGTTGGTGAGAAAGCACCTCTCAAGGTGCCTTGAGTTGGACTTTTCACAGCCTTGGAACTGTAAGCTTTTACCCCAAATAAACCCCCTTTATAAAAGCCAACACATCTCTGATATTTTGCATTGGCAGCCCTTTGGCAAACTAATACACCATCCCTGAGCTTTATTTTCCTCCGCCGAGAAACAAGGAACAGGCTGTCCTTTTCTGATAGGACGATTTTGAGGATTGACTAGTTGAAATAGTTCATGTATGGAAAGTGTGTCGCGTGCTGCCTGGCACCTAGGAATCAGCCTGGGGTCCGTACCTGTCTTGTGACTTCCCCTGCACCATGCTGCTCTTGGAGAAATCTTAGCATTCACAGCACACAACACAGCTTTGTGACAACACTGCACAGGAGAAAACTGAAGTCTAGAGGAGTGGCTTGGCCACGGTCACGTGACCATTAAGGAGCGAGGCCAGCCATCACCTGTGTGTCCCTGTGCCACGCCACATGCACTGACATGGGACTTCCAGCTCCTCCCTGCCCAGCCCAACCTACGCCGCTCCCACGTGCAGCCTGGCCCCACCCTCCTCCTTGTTTACGTCCTCTTTGGGGAGCACCAGCCGCTCCAGGTGGTGTGGAGGAGGCGGGGGCCAGGTTGTGGGCAGCAGCGGGCAGTTCCAGGGCTCTTGGTTGCCTGCAGTCTCCCAGCCTGACATCCCCCATCTGAGTGTCTCTGTTGACTAGAGTGTGTGAGTATGTGAGCGTGTGGGTGGGTGTGCAGGGGTGTATTCCCACATACATTTGGGGGCCTGTGTGTGTCTTCTCTCTCATTTCTTTCCTTAAGAGGAAAGAAGGAGGTGAGTAGCCCACTTTATGCCTGTTTCGTTTTTGAAAGAAGGGAGTCAGATCCTTCACAGGATGAGGTTGTTGTTGTTGAAGGGGCCTTATAAGGGGAGGAGGGAGAAGAAACGCCCTCATTGACCTTCACACTTGAAGGTACTTGCAAGATTTCCTGGGGGTGGAAATGTGGTTTGCTACATGAGAGTCCCCCTCCCCATTAGTATTGCGCTAATAATACACTAATATTAAACTAATCATGCTGCAGTGTTCTGTTGTAAACAAAAGATATCAGAAATTTGCTTTCGAGTCCTGTCTTTGATTTTCCTCGTGTATGCCATTTCCTACCAAATTTGAGTGAATTGTTTTCAAACAGTCTATTAATATTTTCCAAGGATTAATAACAATGCCTTGCATTTGACAAACGCCTTGTGGTTTTCTTTAAGCTTCACGATGACTTTGTCAGGTGGGTCAGGTAGGCAGGACAGAGGTTGCTGTCTCCATCGTACACATAAAGAAATTTGAAGCTCAAGAAGGAAAGGAGGGCGGCGGACTTGGCCCAGTGGTTAGGGCATCCGTCTACCACATGGGAGGTCCGCGGTTCAAACCCCGGGCCTCCTTGACCCGTGTGAAGCTGGCCCATGCGCAATGCTGGTGTGCGCAAGGAGTGCCCTGCCACACAGGGGTGAAAGGAGTGTGTCCCGTAAGGAGAGCCGCCCAGCACGAAAGAAAGTACAGCCTGCCCAGGAATGGCGCCGCACACATGGAGAGCTGACACAGCAAGATGACACAACAAAAAGAGACACAGTGCCACTGACAACAACAGAAGCAGACAAAGAAGACGCAGCAAATAGACACAGAGAACAGACAATCAGGGTGGCGGGGGGCGGGGGGCGGGGGGCGGGGGGGCGGGGGGCGGGGAGAGAAATAAATAAATAAATAAATCTTTAAAAAAAAACAAACAAGAAAGAAAGGAGGGTGGCTGTTCCTGGAACTCAGGCCCAAACATTTCTTTCTACTGGAGTGTCTCGCCTTTTGCCTTTGTTAACCCCAAATTAGGGAGATTCATGTATATTTGGCTCAATAATAGTGTTGCATATTTCTTTCTTATAGGTCCAGCTATAGCTTTTGATTGCCACATATGGACTTCCAGAAATCTCCAAAGGAAACTGTCCTCATAACAGGAGGAGGTGGCTATGTTGGTTTCCGGTCAGTGAATCTATAAAATACACCCATAGAGTTATTTTGCTGGTAGTTTCCTGGAGAAAGGGTAGCTTTCAACTCTGGCATTAATACAATGTAGACCTGAACTTGTTTTTACAGTGTTAGACCAGAAGTGAACTGTGCAGTGCACTGCCTGGCACTGAAATTGAGAACTACAGATACAATCCGTTGAAGAAAATTCTGTATAAAGTCATTCATTTTGGGGCAGGGGGACTTATTCACATCACCAAAAACAATTCCAAATAGTAGATACTCTTTTACAATTATGTTGTTATTCATAAGTATTTCAAAGAATGGGTGATGGTCCTGAAACACAGGGGAAAAAGTAATTGTAGACCCCATTGTCTTTGAAGATAAAGCCTCACTAATTATAATTTGAGAAGATGCAGGGATTCTCATTTTTAAATATTTGAGATACATGAGACTTGCACCAATGAGCATGAGGACTCGGAATAAGCCAAGAAGACTCAGTTCAGCCCCACCCTGAGTGGGAATGATTTTATACGCTTTTCCATGGCAGAGCTTCACAATGATCTACTTTTACTTTTTGTCATTTCAGGCTAGGCTGTGCACTGAACCAGAAGGGAGTCCATGTGATTCTGTTTGACATCAACAGACCTGTTCAGACTATTCCAGAAGGGATCAGGTTTATACTTGGTGACATCCGCCACCTCTGTGACGTGGAGAAAGCCTTCCAGGATGTGGCTGTCACTTGTGTGTTCCATATTGCCTCTTACGGTATGTCAGGGCGGGAGCAACTGAACCGAAACCTGATAGAAGAAGTCAACGTGAGAGGCACAGACAACGTCCTCCAGCTTTGCCGGAGGAGAGGCGTGCCAAGATTAGTTTACACGAGCACTTTCAACGTCATATTTGGCGGTCAAGTTATTAGAAACGGAGATGAATCTCTGCCTTACCTACCCCTTCACCTCCATCCTGATCACTACTCTCGGACCAAATCTATTGCAGAGAAGAAGGTGCTGGAGGCAAATGGCACAGCCTTGGAAGGAAGCAGTGGCATCCTGAGAACCTGTGCCCTGAGACCAGCTGGCATCTATGGGCCCGGAGAGCAGAGGCATCTCCCCAGGATAGTGAGCTATGTTGAGAGGGGCCTGTTCAAGTTTGTGTACGGCGATCCCCAGAGCCTGGTGGAGTTTGTCCATGTGGATAACTTGGTGCAGGCTCACATCCTGGCCTCAGCGGCCCTGAGAGCCGACAAAGGCCACGTTGCCTCTGGGCAGCCCTACTTCATCTCAGATGGCAGACCGGTCAACAACTTTGAGTTCTTCCGGCCTTTGGTTGAGGGTCTGGGCTACCCGTTCCCATCCACCCGCCTGCCACTGCGCCTCGTCTACTGCTTCGCTTTCCTAACAGAGATGGTCCACTTCATTTTGGGTAGGCTGTGCAACTTCCAGCCCTTCCTCACCCGCACCGAAGTGTACAAAACTGGAGTCACACATTACTTTAGCCTAGAGAAAGCCAGGAAAGAGCTCAGTTACGAGGCTCAGCCATTCGACCTCCAGGAAGCGGTAGAATGGTTTAAAGCTCATGGCCATGGCAGGGCTCCTGGGAATGGTGACTCGGAGTGGCTTGCTTGGGAAGGGCTGGTTGTCTTTCTCCTGGTTCTAGCAGCTCTCACGTGGCTGCCTTCTTCTGTGGTTCTGCTAGTATGATGAGGAGCTAGAAAGAGGGAGCTGATCACACCTGCAAAGATTCCTCCAAGGAATGTGGGGTTTTAAATGTAGGTGGTATATCGGTGCTGAATTCTGGCTCTTCAAACCACTGCTTAAGAACAGACCCTTGGATTAAATCATTTCTTAACTCTTTGCACTAATCTCTGATGGGAGAAAAAGAAGCAAAGATAAGTTTGAAATTTGGTTTCTTGTATCCTTACATGGATACAATAGAAGTTGTTTTGGAAGTATAAATAAGGATAGGCTTAGCTAGGGTGGAATTTGAATTTTTCAGAAGCCAAAAATGCATGGATTTCTATTCCAGACACCAAGAACCTACTTAAAATGGACTAAAAATTGGAGTGATGCCAGAATTGCAAAAACAATCCTGTAGAGGTTATGGCTGTTGCAGAGGAGGTATGAGCTGGTCAAAGTCCAAGGTTTTATGTATTAGCTTTTACCCTTGGATGTAAGGGTCACTACAGCTGTGTGACCAGATGGCAATGTTTGATGTTTAACAAACAGACCTTTACCCAACCTCACTGGGTTCTTGTGAGGCTTAGATTAGAGAGAGAACATGAAGTGCCACTCAACACCCACAGTCCATATTTACCAACATTGGCCTTGACATCCACTTGAGGGTTTGCCTCCTCAAAATATTCTCTGTAGAGAGGCTGTTGTTACTGCTAACCTTTCCGGAATGCCTTTGTGACATGCCCTCTGAGCCTGCAATAAGTGTGTCATAATAGAGTCAGTGTTGGCAAAGTTTAAGCCTCTGAGGATAGATGGAAGTTTAGGAACCGACTGAAAATCTGATGGCTAATATGAGACTGAATCTTCCCCTCAATTAGAGGTGGAGTGGGCAGCACTATCCCAGAATCCTCAGGATTGGGGAATAAAATATGGACTAGAGTGGACTTACTGGTACTCTACGATAGACTTGTAGTGATTCTAGCAATGGAAGAAATTATATCACTGATGTGGAGACAGTGACCACTGGAGGTGCCGAAGTCAGGGAGAGGGACAAAGATGGTAAAATGGGGGCAAATTCAGGACTTGGAATTGTCCTGAGTGATATTGCAATGACAGATATGGGACATTATATATATGGCCATAACCTACAGAATTGAGTGGGAGAGAGTAAAAAATACAATGTAACTATAATCCATGCTTAGTGGCAGGGCTCCAAAATGGGCCCATCAATTGCAATGAATGAAGTTGTTAATGTGGGGAAGGGTGGGAGGTGTGGGGAACGGGGCATATAGGAATCCCTTATATATTTTTTAATATAAGATTTTATGTAATCTAAGTGCCTTTTAAAAATAAATTTTTTGGAAAATCTAATGACTAGGGAAGGTGTCAAGCTGGAAGATGCCATTTAAATTTTTTTTTTTTTAAATGAAGTATACTAAGCCTAAAGCATAAACTGCTTTATCAACCTAAAGCAGAAACTGGTTTTCTTCCTGGAAAGAATTTTGGCTCTCCGAAGGCAACTCCCAAAGAGGAATGTTTTGAACAGTATCAGTATTGTCTAGCCACCCGTGGGGACTGCGGTAGAAGATGTGCCAGCTATACTGTGGTGTAGAAATCAAACTGGGAAGAAAACGGGACATCTTTGCCCATTCTAGGATAGCAGCTACAGAAAAGCTAGTGTTGAAAGATTGTAAGGAGGAGGATAAGTTAGGTTAGAGTTGTCCCATGAAGATTTGTAAAAGATAGCTGCTGGCTGATTTTGAACAGTCCCCATTGAACGCTGCCTGGATTTTTGGAAAGAGCGCTGAGCTTGATGTCAGCAGACCCTTAAGCGTGAGTACTTTACGTGGCCTCAACCACGTAACTGAGGCCTTTCTAGACTTGAGTTTCCTTATTCGGAAAATGGAAATAACTAGTTTTGCCCTTTCTAATCAACCCATCCATCTCACAGGATTTGTTGTGAGCATAAAATAAGATGTGGTGAAAGTACTCAATTGCAACATAAATATGAGATGCTGGTAGTGATTGTATTTAGGAAAATAGCGTTGGAGTCTTTTTATGTCACATAGAAGCTTTTGCTGTGGTCTGGGGTTTACGTACATGAGCCCCTATAGCATATGTCACCCTTGGGGTGCTAGCGGGGTATAGGGGCCCTTCACTGACTTGCAGTCCAGTGGTGGCATGGCACGTCCACACAAGTTCACTGATCATCCATGTGAGTGAAAGCATTTATCCATGGTCAGTGAGAGAGACTTTTAAGATATATTTTTAAGAAAGTCCTCAAAAGATGAGACACACTTCTCAGTTTTCTTAATGGAGTATACTGAGCATAGTTCCCCCCTCCCACCCCACCCCCCATAATCAAGATATGTAAATGAAATTCAGGATCAATGTGCAGACTTTGTTGTCACCCTGGTATGAGACATATTTTACAGTTCCAGAACATTTGACACAGTTGTCCACCCCATCCTTGAAACATCGTTCATTTACTTTTCACGAACTCAGACTGTTCTGGCCTTTCTCCCATGTAACACATAACCCCCAGGACATATCACAAGCCATACTTGACAGTTTCCATAGGTCAGGCATTTGGGTGCAGCTTAGCTGGGTCGTTCTTGCAGGGTCCCTTGTGGTGTCGGTCAGGGCTGCAGTCATCTGAAAGCCTAAATGAGGCTGAGGATCCACTTCCAGGGCATTCCATCTGTGTGACTGTTGCAGGAGGCCTCAGCTCCTCACCAATGGGCTTCTCCACAGGAGTGCCCAAATGTCCTCATGACATGCAACTGGTTTCTCCCAGACTGAGGGACCCAAGAGAGCAGGATGGAAGCAGCCCTGTCTTTCGTGACCGCCTCAAAAGCCACCCACCGTCAGCCTGCGTGTCGTATTGATTACTCAGGCCAGCCCTATTCAGCGTGGGAATAGCGTGTGTTTGCCAGAGGTGGGGGCTGTTGGGGTCCAGTGGCTGGCCACCAGAGCCAGCCCTTTGGGCTCTCAGCTCCACCCTCCCAGTCACCCTTCCTTTTCTCTGAAAGCAACCCACATTTGCAATCACATGGTTTTTCTCCGCCTGTTTCCAGCCACTAGAATTCTGGGAGTCCAAAGGCCTCTTTTCAGTTTGTACTGTATCCCTTTCAGTCCAAGCTGACAGCCCTACTGCCAATGTAATTATTTTTAAAACTCTGTGTCTCCCATGAATCTTATTGCAGTTCACCACGTTGAACAAAAGTCACACACACAAAATTCCCTTTGAGCTACCCCTCTCTTCCTTGGGCATCTGCTGAACAGCTAAGGGTCAGGACCCTTAAGCTTCGTAGAAGCCTTGTGTGAAAGTTCTCTGAGGCCCCACCTACCTTAGGTCGTTCTGAGGTCATAAGACATTTCAGAGCCACAGTCTTGGTCGTACACTGTCATTTCCACAGTGTCCATTGGTTGCACAGGTTAGCTCTGTTCAGTGTGGGAGGAGACAACCCAAGCATGTGTATGCCAGGAGGTTATTTTGGGGGCCCGTGCTAGAGGCTGGCTACCACAGCCATTCCCATCTCTCCTCACCTATTTTTCCTGCCACCTTTCCCCCACTCCAGTTTTGACTGGTAGCTTTCCTCAGGGCTCAGTAGTCAGCCCTCTTCTCTTCTAATACCATACTTTTTTGCCAAGTGATCTCATCCACTCTCACAGCTTCCATTTCCACCTATATTCCAAATATATCCTGCTAAATTTATAGTTCCAGCCCAGACTATTCTCCTGGACTCCAGACTCACTTATCCAACTACCTCTGCATATCTACCAGTATGCCTCCCAGGCACCCCTCCATCAACATACCCAAACAGAAATAACAGTCCCCTCCAAACTCTTCAGGGCTCCTCCCCTCAGTCAATCTCACCACTATCTACTGAGTTGCTCCTGCAAAACTCTGGGGTCAACTTTGACCCTGTCTCCCCCTAACTTTGCACACCTAACCCACTATTTGCACCTGTGGATTATACCTTCTAACCAGATCTGCCCAGGGCACAGGTGTTACCTCTCTCAAAGACGCCATACTCTCAGTCCTAGACAAATAGCCAATTTGCACTTCCTCCTATGTCCACTCGCCTTCCTTCAGTCCATTCTCCATGTACTGAGTAGATTGATCCTATAAAAACGTACATCTGATTGTGCCACTTCCCTGCTCAAAACTCGTTAGGTTTAGCTTGAGAATCCTGAAAGTCACCTAAGAGACCTCACCTGGTCTGGCCCCACCTACCGCTCCTTCCCCTTCTCACATCAGACTGCCTTCTCTGCCGGAACCATGCTGACGTTGTGTGAATCCCTGGGTTCTGAGCTGTGCATGCCCACTCTCTCCCCCTTTCCAGCTTGCATAATGTCTGTTTCATGTCTCAGCCTAAGTCTTCTTCCAGAATTCTCCCCTGAGCCCTCTGATTTAGGGTACTGAAGAATTGGCATCAATAATGTAATCTACCACATACAATTAGAATTGCAGAGGTCATTGTGAAAAAAAGGGAAAAACATGACTATTGATCAGTAATAGCTAACACAAAAGCACACTTTCAATGTGGAGGGAAAGAACAGGGTTTGTATGGGTCAATCCAAACACTAGCATTTGAATTTGCAGTTTTTTCTACATGAGTGAAATCAAGGTTTGTTGATTGAAGTTTCAAGGTCTGTATCACTAGAAATATTCGAAGAACTGTTAAACTTTTTTTTTCTCAGGTTCCACTCAAATGTCAAAATAAAGAGGCCTGACCTTAAAATTTCTTTGGAATCTCTTCCAACCCTACCTGGGCATGGTACCCATCATGCACCAGACACAGAATCAAGGGCTGCCCCCTCGATTGTGACAGTCACACCTTGCAGGTGCTCGCATTACCCCAAAACCATGCTCTCAGCAGCCAAGACAGCATTGTGGAAAGAGCCAAGGCCTTGGTTGGAGTCAGGCAAGCTGGGGCCACGTTTCACCTGGACGTAGGAATACTGGGTGAGTCCTTCATCTTTTGGGGCCTCTGTTTTATCATCTGCGAAGTGAGACAGACAGAGCGCATCAGGTTTATGGCCCTTCTGGTTCTGAGAGTTTAGGATTTGATGGCAGCCTGGCTGCAGGGAGGGGTCTGAAGCACAGGTGGGAGAAGTGGCCTAAGTAAGAAGCACCATTGCCAGGGACAGTGAAAACTGTCTGTGGGCACAGGCAGAGCCCCAGCTGATGGCAACACATGGTGGGTGTCAGATACTCCCCCCTGGACCATCTTAAATCCTACGCCTCCCGTCACAGTCCATCCCTGAGGTTCAGGCGTGGTTTCCAGAGGTAGGAATGGTTCTGGAGGAGTTTCCACGTCTCACAGCGCCCCGAGATCTGGGTTTCCAGAATTCTACCTCCCCGGGAATAAAACCACATAGGCTGTTTTCTCGAACAGCCCAGGAGATAGGAAAAAAATAATGCATGCCATAAGAGGAATTTTTATACAGAAAATGTATTTTGAGGCTCCTTCAGCAGGAGCGACAATTTTCTTAAATAATCATTGAATCACCCAAACATACCTAAAGTGATAAAATGATGCTCACACATGTGCACATGGAGGCTCTGCGGGATGCCTGGGCATTACCTGCCCAACACTACCACCTTAACCACTGCTTCCAAAGAGTACATTGGGGTTTATCTTTAAGCCTGTTGGAGGTCATAAAGGGGGAAGGATGACGCGTAGACTGTGTGAGATGACAAGCCTGTGGTGGAATCCAAAGGTAATGTCAAAACTGTCCCTCTCCACACAAAGGAAGAGGGGGCCTGGCAGGTCTCGTGCCACGTTTGTGGCTTCCTTAGTGCTGCTTTGGATCAGGGTGGCATGGCCAAGGGTGCCACGTTAGGAACAGTAGCTGCTCCTGAAGGGCCAAATGACTAACTCTGGCTGCAAATTGCCTGAAGCAGTAGTCTCTCCAAGCTTACAGAACAGGAGACCTGCAGACTCTTTTGACCAAAAAAAGGTTTTCTTTTCCTAAATCCTCTCACATGGTGATTATAAGGCCAGTACGGCTTTGATCTAGGTTTCATCAGTTTATTAATCTCTGAGGCATCCTCTACCACATGATCCTTTCTAAACCCGCAGCAGTTTTTCTAGCCTTATAGACAGGGGAGAAGCAGCAGAATTTTAATTCCTAGTCCCAACACGGTTGTGCACCATCGGGCTGTTGGCTGACTTTTTTTTTTTTTTTAAGATTTATTTACTTATTTATTTCTCTCCCCTTCCCCGCTCCCCCACCCCAGTTGTCTGTTCTCTGTGTCTATTTGTTGCATCTTCTTTGTCTGCTTCTGTTGTTGTCAGGGGCAGGGGAATCTGTGGTTCTTTTTGTTGCGTCAGCTGTCCGTGTGTGCGGCGCCATTCCTGGGCAGGCTGCACTTTCTTTCATGCTGGGCGGCTCTCCTTACGGGGCACCCCTACCCGGGGGACACCCCCGTGTGGAATGCCACTCCTTGCACGTAGCAGGACTGTGGCATGGGCCAGCTCCACACAGGTCAAGGATGTCCGCAGTTCAAACCCCGGGTAGGCGGATGCCCTAACCACTGGGCCAAGTCCGCCACCCTGTTGGCCGACTTTGACTGACTCCTCCAGCACTTCCGCCTGAAGTATTACAATTCTTACTGAGAGCACCCCTGTTCTTTGTAGAACCACACCCCTTTCAAGCCCTAATTGGAGTAGGTGGGGGGAAAGAGGCTGACGCCCACATACAACAAGGCCTGGCCAATCAGAATACTGGCATCCTCCTGGCCACAGTCATTGGGCCAAGGCAGGCCAATCAGCATCCTCTTTTCAACTTTTCTCAGGGAGCTGGATACAGGCACTGCTTAGGGTTACTTTATGGGAGGGGTAGGCGTTGGGGCTGCCCCAGGTTCTCCTGCACAGGAGAGACCAAGCTCTGAAAGTGTTGCTTGGGCTCCTGGGCCCAGCTGAGTTAAGTAAAGCAGAGCCAAGAAATGGGGAGGGAGAAGGTTCTTGATGACTTCCGAGCCCCAGACCCAACCATGCCAATGCTAACTTCATCCTAGATCCCCCTGAAGGGTGAGTCTGGGAATATTTTCTTCTCTGCTTAACTCTTTAGAGTTGGGCTCTTCCTCCATGAATTGTGTAGGAAAGGGTTAAGTTTAGTTTTCACAAAGGGAAGCCAGAGCCAGCTCTACGGTTGGAGAGAGGGAAATGGCTTTGGCAGCCAAGAATTTGAAAACTGGCTCCAAAACCAGGGGGGAGGGCAAGTAGTGAAAGGGGCGCCAAATTTGAAAAGCATGCCAGGAGTGAAAGCGGCTCTGAGCCCACTCAGCCCAGCAGAGGGTAGAGAGCGCAGGAGCAGCACTGAGAGAAGAACCCCACAACTTAGTTAGCCCTCTCGGATAGGCTGTAACCCCTGCAGTCCCCAGTCAATGGGGAACAGGGGAGGGACCTGTATGTTAGGTTTAGGTTATAAATACCACTGTTTCTTGTTGTTTGGTGGGTGGCCATTTTATCCAGGTTGTGTGCCATTCTTGCAAGATCATTAATAAAATTCTTTTCTCCTTCACAATCGGGTGAGCCTTCGTTCTCTTATAGGTGCAGCTTTCTTTCTAACAAACTGGAAACGGTCCCCTTTGCATCCCTGGGTACAGGTGAACATAATCTGTGGTTTCCAAAGGCTCTACACTCCCCTGTGCATCCTCATCTTACAAAGAGGGTCCTCTTTTAGCTCCTGAGTGACTGAACATTTTCTGGAGTCTTTTTTCCAGAAGAGATTAATTTCCTTTTTTGAATCACGAAATGTTTGTATCTTAGGGCTGGAATCATCTTTACGTAGTCTAGTTCAAACTCTTGTTTTTTTAAGAAACTCGTTTGACAAAGTGATTTATTCTCCAGAATATAGACTCCTCCTGAGGACAGGGGCCACATATGTTTTGTCTACTTCTATCTCCACAGAACCCAGAATATTTCCTCCTTTTGCCCAGTAAATGTTTGTTGAATGGGTGAACCCATTTATTCCACCAGATAGCCTCTTATCTGAGATTACAGCTCTGATTTCTCAGCCCTCCCTTTCTTTAAACCTCTGCTTCCCAGAGCTACCTGACTCCAAACTTCTCCCCTAAGATTCTGATTCAGAAGGCCTGTGTGGGCTGGGAATCGGCACTCCAGGTGTTCCTTATTTTTAACAACTATGCAGGTGAAAAATGTTGCTAGAAACCAAGCAACACTTCCCTTGCAAGACAGTAAGTGGGAGGCTCTGAATTCTACATGACTTCTTTCCTTCAGAGGGCTCTGGTATAACAAGTGCTCGGCACATCTTGCCAAATGAATGAGGGGGAGACAGGTCCCAAAAGGACCTGAGAGTCAGATGAGCCTCCGCGTCCTCTCTTATGCAGGAGCTCAGTTGTTCTTTGATGACTGGCAAGCACTGTCCTGTCACAACGCAGATTTTTCCAGCCTGTTCAAAGCCCCTTCCTTTGGGCAGAGGACTCCTTTTTTTTTTAAATTCTTTAATTTACTTTTTTAAACCAATTTTATTGATACATATTAATAAAGCATAAAGCCATCCGAAGTGTACAAGCAACGGCGTTCAGTATAATCACATAGTTGTGCATTCAGCACTTCAATCATTTCAGGAGCATTTTCATTATTCCACTACTCCTACTAATAATAATAATAGAAAAAAGACACATAAACAAAAAACTTATCACCTCTCAGTCTCTCTATGCTTCTCCTGCCATACATACCTAGCTGCTCTTCTGTTTCTCTCTCTCTAGTTTGTTTTTATATTTTGTAAAAACAGTCTTGTATATACAGCATCACCCATGATCATATTTTACGTGAGGCTTCACTATGTTATACAGTCCCATGTTACATTTTTTAGCTTTTCTTCTAGTGATATATATGTCCTTAGACTTTCCCTTTCAACCACTGTCATCCCCATATAATAGTTCTGCTAGTTACAAACACTATGATGTGCTTTCATCATTTCTGTTCATTTCCAAAGATTTACAAACAGCTTTTACCAATTTTGCACAGATTAACCCTCAGCTTTTCATTCTCTACCTTCATTCTACTTTCTGGTGACCTATATTCTAATTATTATCTCCATGGATTTACATGATATATATTTAATTCATAATAGCACAGTCATACAGTATTTGTCCTTTTGCATCTGACTTGCTTCACTCAACATGATGTCCTCCATGTCATATGCTTCATGACTTCATTTCTTCTTACAGCTGTATAATCCATTGTGTGTATAAATCACAATTTGTTTATCCATTCATCAGTTGATGGACACTTGGGTTGTTTCCAACTTTTAGCAATCATGAATAATGCCGCTATGAACATCGGTGTGCAGATGTCTATTCGTGTCTCTGCTCTCAGTTCTTCTGGGTACATACTTAGTAATGGTATTGCCAGATCACACGGCAAGTCTATAGTCAACTTCATTAGAAACTGCCAAACAGTCCTCCACAGTGTCTGTACGATTCTACATTCCCACCGTCAGTGAATAAGCATTCCTATCTCTGCACATCCTCTCCACCATTTACAGTTTTCTGACTTTTTTTTTTGTTTTTGGTTAATATCTTAATACTTTTTATTACTATTTATATTTACTCCACTCTAGTTATCTTTTTTCTTTTTTTTAAATTAATAGATCACAAGGAATGTTACATTAAAAAACATTAAAAAAACAAAAAACATGAGGTTCCCATATAACCCACTCCCCACCTCCACCACATCATTTTTGTGAATTGTATTGTTTTGAAGATATATACATCACAAAAAAAAATGTTACACTGAAAAATGTAAGAGGTTCCTGTATACCCCCCACCCCCCACCCCACTCCTCCCACACCAACAACTTCCCTCATCATTGTGGCACACTCATCACACTCGATGAACACATTTTGGGGCACTGCTGCACCACACAGATAATAGTTTACCCTGTAGCTCGTACTCTCCTCCAGTACATTCTGTGGGTTATAGTAGGATATATAAGGTCCAGCATCTGACCCTGCAATATCATTTAGGACAACTCCAAGTCCCAAAAATGCCCCCATATCACATCTCTTCTTCCCTCTCCCTGCCCTCAGCAACTACTGTTGCCACTTTCTCCACCTCGATGCTAAAATTTCTTCCATTACTTGTCACAATAGAGTTTTCCCACTTTTTAATGGCAGCCAGTCTAATGGGTGTGAAACAATATCTCATTGTAGCTTTGATTTGTAGAGGGCTTCTTTTGAGACTCGTCTGGGTCTAATTACCTGATTTTTTGGCACAAAATAGTCATTTGCTATTGAAAATCTAACCAGAAATTATAATTCATCCTAAGGAATGGAGTTAGCCAGTTATGGCATTTCTAAACTGTGCAGATGTCTAAGGTGTCAATCACCCTTCTGTAGACTGGAAGCCTTGCACACTAGGAAAGTTGCCTCAGCCACTGAACTCAAGTAACTGTGATGGACATCAAATCTAGCTCACCACACAGAAAGAACATAGAGCAGTGTGACCTGGAAAGTAATCTGGGCAAATGTCCTTTGGCCAGCCTAGGATCTATTGTGTCTGCAGAAATTTGCAATGTTTATTTTTATTATTTTTTAGGAGGTACTGGGGATTGAACCCAGGACCTCATACATGAGAAGCAGGTGCTCAACCACTGAGCTACATCTGCTCCCCGCAATGTTTATGTTTAACAGAGCTGGTCAAAACATCCAAGTAATTTTTTAAAAAATCATTGCTATATGTAGGATTTTAATTCTGGCAATATCTAGATCTTTTTCCTCCATCTTCCAGTAGAGCCTTATTACAGATCAAAAGCAAAATATTTCTTTATCGATGTATATTTTAAATATTTTATTGTGAGTTCTCTTGTGCTTTTTTTTAAGATTTATTTTTTATTTATTTCTCTCTCCTCCCCCTCTCCTCCCCAGTTGTCTGCTCTCTGTGTCCATTCGCTGTGTGTTCTTCTGTGACCACTTCTATCCTTATCAGTGGCACCGGGAATCTGTGTTTCTTTTTTTGTTGTTGTTGCGTCATCTTATTGTGTCAGCTCTCCATGAGTGCAGCACCACTCCTGGGCAGGCTGCATTTTCTTTCATGCTGGGCGGCTCTCCTTATGGGGCGCACTCCTTGCACGTGGGGCTCCCCTATGCAGGGACACCCCTGTGTGGCATGGCACTCCTTGCGCGCATCAGCACTGCACGTGGGCCAACTCCACACGGGTCAAGGAGGCCCGGGGTTTGAACCGAGGACCTCCCATGTGGTAGGCGGACGCCCTATCCATTGGGCCAAGTCCGCTTCCCCTCTTGTGCACTTAATGTTGCCTAGGAGTTAGTGTCCTGAGTAGCTAACATGTATCTGAAGTGTTGCCCAGCTTTTAAGAGGAATTATTTGCTGTGTTACTGGGATAATTACAACACCCCGACTGAGTTATAGTCGTGCTACTTCCATAGGGGATTTTGTTTCTGAGTATGTTCAACATGGAGATAACAGTGGATATTAACCTGTCACCCTAGTTAACTGGATTACTCCAAGATGATCATTTTTAATAGTTAATCACTACCACTTGTTGAGAGGGTGCTATGTGTAAGGCCTTCTATATTTCTTAAGCTCATTTAATTCTCACAGCCTTAAGTAGATGCATTTGTTAGGTACAGTTTCCATGTGAGGAGTGGAGGCTTAGACAGGTGAAGGATCTTGTTCGAGGTCACCCTGTTTGGAAGGGGCAAAGCTTGGATTTGAGCCAGGTCCCCTTGAACCCAGAGACCGAAATCTCGACAGCCACCTTAAAGGTGACTTTATTGATTTAGTGAAGCACTGGTCAAGACCAAACGTGACCCGAACTGCATGTGCACGGGAAGTAAATTATTTTAATTGCAGCAAAAGTGCTGAACTGTAAATCGTGGCTTTTGCTGCACTAACTCACAATGAGTTACCATCAACACTTTGCTTGTGTTACTTTACTGTGTGAATGTGTGTGTGGGGGGGAGGGGACCTGTTAATCTCCTGGAATCCCATCTATTTTGTGAGGAGTATGGCATATTTAAGCCCTGTTTAATAGCCCAGAGAACACCGTCCAAGAATGGCTGGTTTGTTTTTACATCTAATCATATACCGACACTTCTCTTATTGCACATTATCCCTCTTCTCCTTTCCCCAAGACACTATAAATCAGTATTGTGGGAGCAGAGCCCAAGTATTCCCTGCTGTCCACCTCTGCTGCAGTCTCTTACAAGGTTCAGGGAGCACAGACCTAACAGAACTCTGCCAAAGGGGTGAAAATGCAAAGTCCAACTTGAGCTGCCCTATCGATTTCCCACGGAAAGTTTTCAAAGCATAGCAGGGCAGAAGTTTCTCCACACACTAGGAAGACATTACTTTTCACCTGGTGGAAAAGAATTCTTTGGGTGGGTGATCTTGCTAGCCTATGGCTCTTCAATGTTCAAGAGACTCGCTGGTTAGCCTGCACTTCCTTAGGCTGGTTGTCTTTGCAGTGTGACTTTGGGCAGGTTAATGCTTCCATTCCTCCTCTTTAAAGTGGAGGGGATGCATTCCCTGCTCCTCTCACAGGGGGACTTGTGTGCTCGCAGGGGCATGTCAGCCCTTTGAAAACTGCAAAACATGATGCATATGGATCTGTAACAGTTCTACTGGCAGAGAGGAGGGGGTACAGGAATAGATGGGAGATAAGCTGGTTGAACTTGAGACAGTCAAGTGTGATGTTCAGTAGTCATTAGCAACATAGATCCAGATTTTGGATGAGAAGAAAAACTGGATGCACAGATGACAGTAAACATAAAAATCTTACATTGATTCACTCTTATAGAACAGTTGCTAGTTTGTTTACTGTTTACTGTGGTTTTAAATGCCTCAGTTCGATGTGGCTTTGAGCTTTTAACCGAAAATTGGAGTGTTGTAGGGTTTTTTGTTGTTGTTTTGTTTTGTTTTTTTTTGACATTGCAGAGTAGATTACACCATATTAGGGGAAAAAATAGTAATCCTTGCCTCTCTGCTCTAAATTGTGATGAATTTAAACACCCACCTTGGTTTTAAATCACACCAGGCTGAAAAGTCAGTACAAAATGATGTATTGATCAATCTCTTAATTCTATACTCAGAATTTTTTTTTAGTTTCTTATCATAGATCGAAAAATATCTATGCAAATATTGTATCAATGCATTTTAAAAGTTAAAACACTGCAGATAAGGCCCACACTGCTTTTGCCAACGTTCCCCAAATTCTGTATATGTATATATTTGTATCTATAGAAAATAATGTTAGAGTGAGCATTTCTTTCTCCATAATGTTGCCTACCCCATTTTTCCTTCTGCTACTTGGCGTTTGTCTCTCAACTATATGCTTTATTAATCTACCTATATTAGTATATATTCCTTATTGGCTGACATAGGAGGTATGCAGGAATATAAATATGTGGCCATGTGTCCCAGTTTACCCTGGAGAATTCTAATTTATACCTGTACTCCTAACTTTGTAGTGACCCCTTTCACTCTCATATGACTCCCATTTTTGATAATGAATTGTATGGTTACTTGTTTGAATGATATAGAAAGAATTAAATATTTTTTTATAATACATGGATTAAAAGTTATTGTGAAGTGGTTTCAAGGGGGGGAAATCATTTTGTACTTGTAAATATGGTATGCTTTATGGTAAAATCTAGTAGGAAATTAAATTCTGGGTATGCAGGAATATTCTGCTAACACTGAAATGAAAGTATAAATTACCGCGCTAAAGAGAATTCTATATATGTGCATTTGACAGTAATATTTTTACGTAGTAAGCAACAAAGTACATTTACTGACCCTGGAAGAAGTAGATAATCTGACAGTGGTAGTGTAGAAGTAAATACTTGCCCTGTATTTCATTGAACACTGGTAACTAAAAATGAAAACCCCAATATAAAATATATTTGAAGGATTTCCTCTACAACACATGCAAATAACGCTAATATCAGTAAAAACTGGTAGAGCCCTGTAGTAAACTATAACAGATTTGAATAAGTTTCTCTGCAAGTAGTCACTGTGCATGTAGAAAAAGAAATATTTCAGTAAATATTGGTACAAATTATATAGCACAACGACACACTTGGAAGAATTCCAGTATCCATCTTGTGAATATGGTAAAATAAACTTTTCCACAGCACACTATACAATTCAACAAGCAACAAGGAAGACATTTCAGTGAATTCAAATGGAACTTGATATTTCCATAAATATAGCAACCGAAGTCCAAAAGTGTTTGTAAAATGCCTCATAAATGTTTTACTCTTCATCTTCTCAAAACCCTAAAAAGCCATCTGCACTGCCCGAGTCCAGGTAATTCTTGTCCTAATTGGCTGTCACTGCCTGACTAGCAGAGTCAGTAACAGCTTCAAACAGTACCTGGCCCTTTGCATTGTGGCTGTCACTCTTGTCATTCCGGCGCCCCTCGCTCCTGCCCAAGCCAGCCCTTTTAGGAGCAGAGTTGTTCAGAGCAGGTGGCTCTCCTGGCCCCACCCCCATCCCAGGAAGCTCAAGAAGGCTGCAGCTTCCCAGGTGGGGAAGAGCCCGTTGTTCTAAGTGCTACATCAGAAATTCCCTAACTCATTGTTTCCACTAACCTCTCGTTGTGCTCCCTCTACCTCCCCCATGCCTCTGCCAATATCCGGAAGTCATATGCATGGCTCCTAATCCTCTGAAGAACAGTCTGTGAACTGGACTCCTGGTCTGCCTTTCTGCTTCCCACCCTGGGCCCACATGCAGAGCCACAGCCTGGTTCCAGGGGAGGAGGGTCAGCAGGTGAGCTTGGTGGCCCTCAGCCCAGATCTTGCCTTAATAAGCCAGGACCCCTGGATGCATGATCCTTTTTGATATAATGATGGCATAGAATGTGTCTTATGCATAAAGCCACCAAAGAAGGTAGATATACCTAATTATTTTAACAGCTGCATACTATTCCATAATGTAAATAATCCACCATTGATTTTGCCATTCCCCTCTTGGTGTTTTATCAGTCTAGTCTGCCACTTTATCAAATAGCACTGCCCCTGACGCTCTTGTCCAAGGCTCCTTTGCATGCAAATGAGTGTCTCAGACAGACACTCAGGAGGAGGATGGATTTTAATAGATACTACTGTATTACATGGACCTGGGCTCCCCTGCATGTTAATATATGGAAAGAATATATACAAGCAGTACCTTTGGGAAACATGGGGTTCGTTTTTCTCACGTGGCACGAAGCCCACAGCAGCAAAACTGGGCTGATGCAGCAGCTCAGTGGTGCCACCGGGACCTGGCTCCGTCTTCACACAGGGTCGCAGCTTCGTGCAAATGACTCCTCCTCCTGGTCCAGAGAAAGAAGCTGCACTTCCAGGCACCATTAGGAACAAAAAGAAAAGACCAACCAGGCCAAAGGGAAATGGCAGCTTGCTAGCAGGATGCATCTCTTTCAAAGCCTTCCAGAAGCCCACTCAGTGATTTCTTCTCATATCCACAGGCTAGACCCAAGACACACGGCTGCCCTGGGGCTAACAGCAGAAGGTGGCGAGGAGGGCCATTGTGGGTGGAGCTCATTTGTCCTCCAAACTGACCACACAAACTCCCACTCCCACCAGGGCTCCTTCTTCCCCACACCACTGCCTGAACCTTCTCGCATTTAAATTTTTGACAATCTGATGAGTGAAAAAGAACACTTTTTAAAACAAAAGTATCCACTTCTCTGATTAATACTGAAGATAGCATCTTGCCAGGTATTTTTGAGGCTTTTGGGCTTCCTCTAACGTAAAGCACATGGCGATATCTCCCCCACTTCTGACTGGGTGGTTCATTATCGCTGTATGGATTTGTACCGTGTGTTCTTGGTGATAGGCTTTTATCACCTAAGCCAAGGAGAGGTTCTCTCTCTCCAGCACTTGCCCTTTAACTTTGTTTCACCTGCCTTATTTTAATCACATGCTAGTTGTAATTTTGATGTCGAATTAATCATGTTTGGTTTTGTTTTCATATTTATTTATGAAGAGCTTTCCCATTCTGAAGAAAAAATAGGGAATGTTTTATTTTATACCACATTTTCTTTATCCGTTCATCAGTTGATGAACACCTGGGTTGCTTCCATCATTTGGCAATTGTGAATAATGCTATTTTGAACATCGGTATGCAAATATCTGTTCGAGTCCCTGCTTTCAATTCTTTGGGGAATGTACCTAGTAGTGAGATTGCCATGTTGTATGGTAGCTCTATTTTCAACATTCTGAGGAATCAGCAAGCTGATTTCCACAGCGGCTGCTCCACTATACATTGCCACCAGCAATAAATGAGTGTTCCTGTTTTCCCACATCTTCTCCAACACTTATTTTCCATTTTTTTATTAGCAGACATTCTAATGGGCATGAAATGATATCTCTTTGTGGTTTTGATTTGTATTTCCCTGATCACTAATGATGCTGACCATCTTTTCTCGTGCTTTCTGAATATTTATGCGTCTTCTTTGAAGGAATGTCGTTCAAATCTTTTGCTCATGTTTTAATTGGGTTGTCTTTTTGTTGTTAAATTGAAGGATTTCTTTATATACTTAAGATATTAAACCTTTATCAGATATATTCTCCCATAATGTAGGTTGTTGTTTTACTTTCATGATAAAGTCCTTTTTTGATAAGGAGTTTTTAATTTTGATGAGGTCCTATTTATCTTTTTTTTTTCCTTCCCTTTTGTCACTTGTGCTTTGGGTGTAAAGCCTGAGAAGCCATTGTCTAACACAAGATCCTGTAGATGCTTCCCTACAATTAACTTCTAGGACTTAGTAGTTGGCCCTAATATTTAGGTTTTTCATTCATTTTGAGTTGATTTTTATATAAGTTGTGAGGTAGAGGTCCGGCTGTATTTTTGTAAGTGATTCCGTTTCCCCAGCGCTATTTGTTGACGAAATTATTCTTCCCCAGTTGAGTGGTTTTTGCCTTGTTTAAAGCCAGTTGGCTGTAACTGTGACGGTTGATTTCAGAGCTCTCAATTCTATTCCCTTGGTTTATATGTCTGTCCTTGTGCCAGTACCATGCTATTTTGATTACTGTGGTTTTGTAGTAAGTTTCAAGATTAGAAAGTCTTCCAACTTCATTCTTCTTTTTCAAGATGACTTTAGCTATTTAGGGCCCCTTACCCTTCCAAATAACTTGATGATTAATTTTTCCATTTCTGCAAAGAACATTGTTGGAATTTTGATTGGGATTGTACTGAATCTACAAAAATTGCTTTCGGTAGGATTGGCACTTAATGGTATTTAGTGTTCCAAACAATGAACATGGAATGGTCTACCATTTATTTAGATCATCTTTGATTTCCTTTAGCAATGTTTTGTATTTTTCTGTATACAAGTTCTTTACATCCTTAGTTAGATTTATTCCTAGATATGTGATTCTTTAGGTGGCTATTGTGAGTGGAATTTTTTTTCTTGATTTCTTCTTCTGTTTGTTCATTACTTGTATATATATATGAACCACTGATTTTTGGGTATTGATCTTGTACTCCACCACTTAGCTGAATTTACATATTAGTTCAAGGAGCTTTGTCATTGATTTTTCAGGATTTTCTATATCTAGGATCAGGTTGTCAGCAAATAGGGAAAGTTTTACATTTTCCTTTCTAATTTAGATGCTTTTTATTTCTTTTTCTTGCCTAATTACTCTGGCAAGAACTTCCAGTACAATGATGTATAACAGTGGTGACGGTGGGTACTCTTGTCTTGTTCATTATCTTAGAGGGAAAGCTTTCAGATTTTCACCACTGTAAGATGTTAGCTGTTGGCTGTTCATATATGTCCGTTATATTGAGGAAGTTTCCTTCTATTCCTAGTATTCTAAGTGTTTTTATCAAGAAGGGGTGCTGTATTTCTGCATCAGTGGAGATGGCCATTCATTTTTCCTTCATTGCATTAGAGTATTGCATTAATTAATTGTCTAATGTTCAACCAACCTTGCATACCAGAGAGAAATCCCACTTGATCGTGGTATATAACTCTTTCATATGCTGTTGGATTCAGTTTGCTAGTATTTTGTTGAGGATTCTTGCATCTATATTCATAAGAGACATTGGGGGAAGTGGACTTGGCCCAATGGATAGGGCATCCGCCTACCACATAGGAGGTCCGCGGTTCAAACCCCAGACCTCCTTGACCTGTGTGGAGCTGGCCCATGCACAGTGCTGATGCATGTGAGGAGTGCCCTGCCACACAGGGGTGTCCCCCATGTAAGGGAGCCCAACACACAAGGAGTGCACCCCATAAGGAGAGCTGCCCAGCGCAAAAGAAAGTGCAGCCTGCCCAAGAATGGCACCGCACACACAGAGAGCTGACACAACAAGACAACGCAACAAAAAGAAACACAGATTCCTGGTGCCACTGATAAGGATAGACATGGTCACAGAAGAACACACAGCGAATGGACACAGAGAGCAGACAACTGGGGGCGGGGGGTTGGGGGGAAAGGGAAGAGAAATAAATAATAAATCTTTAAAAAAAAGAGACATTGGTATGTAGTTTTCTTTTCTTGTGGTATTTTTATCTGGCTGTAGTATAAGAGTCATATTGGCCTTATAGAATGAATTATGGAGTGCTCCCTCATCTTCAGTTTTTTGGGAGTTTGAGCAGAATTGGAATTGTCTTCTTGAAAGGCTTGGTAGAATTCCCCTTGCAGCCTTCTGGTTTTTAGCTTTTCTTTGTTGGGAGGTTTTTGATCCCTGATTCAATTTCTTTACTAGTAATTTGTTTGTTGAGACTTTCTACTTCTTTTTGAGTCAGTTTAGGTAGTTAGTGTCTGTCTAAGAATTTTCTCATTTCATTTAGTTCATCTAATTTATTGATAAACATTTGTTCATAGTATCCTCTTAAATTCCTTTTTATTTCAGTTGGGTCAGTAGTAATGTCCTACTTCCCTTTTCTGATTTTTATTATTTGTATCCTCTCTCTTTTTTTCTTTGTCAGTCTGGCTAAAGGTTTGTTGATTTTATTGACCTTCTAAAAGAACCAACTTTTGGTTTAGATGTTTCTATTTTTTGTTTGTTTGTTTGTTTTCAATTTCATTTCTCTCTGCTTGATCTCTATTTCCTTTCTTTGCATCACTTTGGGTTTAGTTTGCTCTTCTTTTCCTAGTTCTTCCAGTTTTGAGGTTATGACTCTGATTTGAAGTCTTTCTTCTTTTTTATTGTAAGCATTTAGAGCTATAAAATTCCCTCTCAACATTGCCTTTGCTGTATCCCATAAGTTTTGGTATGTTGTATTTTCATTTTCATTTGCCTCAAGACATTTCCTAATTTCATTTGTGATTTCTCCCCTTTACAACTTTAGTTGTTTAAGAGTATGTTGTTTAATTTCCACATATTTGTGAATTTTCCATTTCTCCCTCTGTTATTGATTTCTAGCTTCATTCCAATGTGGCTGAAGAATATACATGATACGATATCAATATTTATTAATTTATTGAGACTTGTTTTATGACCAAAATATAGTCTATCATGAAAGTAATCCATGTGTACTCAAAGAATGTGTATTCTGGTTTTTTTCAAGTGTTCTATATATGTCTGTTAGATCAGTTCATTTAGACTTCAAGTCTTGTCTGTCCTTACTGATCTTGTGACTAGATGTTCTCTTCATAATCGAAAGTGGTATGTTAAAGTCTCCTGCTATTAATGTAGAACCTTCAATTTCTCCCTTCAAATCTGTCAGTATTTGCTTCATATATTTTGGGACTCTGCTGCTAGGTGCCTATGTGTTTATAATTTTTACATTTTCTTGTTGAATCATCCCCTTTATCAGTATATAATGACCATCTTTGTCCCTCATAATTGTTTTGATTTAAAGTCTATTTTATCCAATATTAATATTGCTACCTCAGCTCTCTTTTGGCTACTACTACATGGTATATTCTTTTTCCCATCCTTTCACCTTCAACCTACTTGTATCTAAATTTAAGGTGAGTCTCTTGAAGATTGCATGTAGTTGGGTCATGCTTTTTTAATTCATTCTGCCAGCCTCTGCCTTTTGACTAGAGTTTAATCTATTTACATTTAAAACTGCTACTGATAATACAGGATTTTCTTCTGCCATTTTACTAGTTAGTCTTTGCATGTCTTTTACTTTCCTTGTCCCTCAATTCCTCCACTAATGCCTACTTAATATTTGATTTTTTGTGTGGTACCATACTGAGTGACTTCTCTTTTATATCTGGGTGTATTTTTCATCCATTTTCCTTCTTATTATCATGGGCTTAACATTTACCATCGTAAATATATAACAATCACGTATTTGGTTTGATACCACCTTAACTTTAATGGCATACATATATACTTTTCCCATACCTCTTTGTCCCTCCACTTTTTCTTTACTTGTTATCACTTATATCTTTGTACAAGTCCAAAACCATTGATTTATCATTACTTTATGCATTTGCATTTTAGCACCTGTTAGAGGTAAGAAGTAGAATTATACCTCTTGGTATAGAGGTGGAGCAGACATCACCAACCCAGGGTCCACAGGATGAAGGAATAAAATATGGATTAGAGTGGACTTACTGATATTCTACTATAGAACTACTGTGACTAGTAATGGAAGAAACTGTAGCATTGATCTGGAGAAAGTGGCCGAGGTAGTTGCTGAGGGAGGGAAAAGAAAGTAGAGATGAGATGTGGGGGCATATTCAGGACTTGGAGTTGTCCTAAATGATATTGCAGGGACAGATGCTGGACATTATATGTCCTGCCATAACCCAGTGAATGGACTGGGGGAGAGTGTAAACTACAATGTAAACTATAATCCATGCAGTGCAGCAGTGCTCCAAAATGTATTCACCAAATGCAATGAATGTGCCACAATGATGACGGAGGTTGTTGATGTGGGAGGAGTGGGGGGTGGGGGGGTATGTTGGAACTTCTTATATTTTTTAATGTAACATTTTTTGTGACTTATCTTTTAAAAAAGACAATTTAATTTTTTAAAATTGTAAATCTTAAAAAAAAAAAAAAAAGAAGTAGAGTTATATACCAAACAATACACTGCAATAATCCTGGCATTAATAGTTAGCTAGGGAAGCAGTTATGGCTTAACTGATAGAGCATCTGCCTACCATATAGGAGGTCCAGGGTTCGATACCCAAGGCCTCCTGACCCATGTGGTGAGCTGGCCCATGCACAGTGCTGCGACGCACAAGGAATGCCATGCCACACAGAGGTGTCATCCATGTAGGGGTGCCCCATGCGCAAGCCCCACAAAGAGAGCTGCCCCACATGAAAAAAAGCACAGCCTCCCCAGGAGTGGTGCTGCACACATGGAGAGCTGACACAGCAAGATGACACACAAAAAAGCAACACAGTTTCCCACATGACAAGAATACAAGTGGACATAGAAGAACACACAGCAAATGGACACAGAGAGCAGACAACAAGGGGGAAAGGAAGATAAATAAATAAATAAAATAAATCTTAAATAATAATAATTAGCTATCCATATAGCTATATATATCCATATAGCTATATATATCCATATAGCTATATATATCCATATAGCTATATAGCTATATATATCCATAAAGACCACAGGTCTTTATTTCTTAATGCTGCTTTGCACCACTGTCTAGCATCCTTTCCTTTCAGTCTAAAGAACTCCCTTTAGCATTGCTTATAGGGGAGATCTAGTGGTTATGAACTCAGCTTTTGTTTCTCTGGGAATGTTGTAATATCTCCCTCATTTTTGCAGGTGAAAGAAAAGTTCACCAAATATTAAATTCTTCGCTAGCAGTTGTTTTTCTTCAGCACTTTTAAGTATTTCAACACACTGCCTTCTTTCCTCCATGATTTCTGATGAGAAAACAGAGTTCAATCTAATTGGAACTCCCTTGTACATAATATGTTGCTTTTCTCTTGCAGCTTTCAGGACTCTCTCTTTGTCCTTTGCATTTGACACTGTGATAAATATATGATGGGTGTATTTTTCTTCATGTTTATCCTGTTTGATGTTCTCTGGGCTTCTTGGGTATGCATATTTCTTTGAATATTCCTTCTGTCTCTTTCTCTCTCTTGTTTTCTTCTGGGCCTCCCATAATGTGTATATTGGTGCACTTGAGGGTGTCCCATAGCTGTCTTAGGCTATTTTCATTTTTAATATTTCTTTCTTCTTTCTGCTTCTCAGAACCTGACTCTTTTCAAGTGCCTTGTCTTCAAGTTCAATTCTTTCTTCTGCCAGCTCCAGTCTCCTCTTGAAACCCTCCTGGGTATTTTCCATTTCAATTCTTGTCGTCTCCAACTCCAATAGTTTTTTGGTTCCTTTTTAAAATTTCTGTCTCATTGTTGTGGAAGCAGCAAGATACAATGATCATGTATGGAAGGCCAGGACTCAGTAATAATTTTGAGAAGGAAAATTTATAAATGACCAGCTGGGCTTGGGAGCTTTCCTGTTCAAAAACCCAAGCCCCGAATAGGATCTTTGGGTTTCTTTTATACAGAGGATGTAGGAGTTGGGAGTCAAAGGGTGGTGTTTATATGCAAAAGGACTTTTTGTTAATTTCTTAGAATTTCAAGTGTTTTATCTGAGTATCAGATAGGCCTTGAATTAACACCTACCCTCTAGATGAGTCTGAATTAGCACATGCCCCCACACATACCTTCCACATTCCAGGTAAGCTTGAATTAACATATTTAGTTTACACACACAGCCCAGGTTATTTATGAAGACACAGCCCCCCCCCCCCCAGCCCATATCTTTCCCCCCCTTGATGCCAGCTTAACTTGCTAAGCTTTGGTATCACTATTGTTTGAGTTATGAGGTGGGTGGCTGTTTGTTGTTTTGATTGATTACCCCACTTATTAATTTCCCAGTGGGGCCCAAAGACAAAGCCCCTGAGCAATATCTGGGGCTTTTTTTCCTGTTTCCAGAAGAAGTTTTTGTCCTGGACAGCAGAATCTTGGGGGTGGGGGCTTTCCAGCAGCCATCCTGGGGGTTGCTGGTGCTCATATGGGTCTCTTACCAGGCTCCAGATCCATCCATTCTTATTTTATAAGCTTGCGTTATTTTCCCTTTAGAGAGTTTATATCTTTAATCCTAAAGGGGTGCTGAAGGAAGATGATCTTTTTTCTGTAGATACTTCCTGCTGGCCATGGGTCATAATCCCTACCTGACAAGTCGTGAAAACTCTTTATTTCAACTGGAGGAAGACAGATCTGGCATTCTGTATGAAGCTGGACGAAGTTTTCACATGGTTAATTAGATGCCTATTTTGAAAGAAACAAACTTAATTAGAACTTCTGGAATATATGGTTTCTTTAAGAGGATATTGGATTACAGAAGTAGAAAAGGTTAGGCACCTGCAAAGACGGCACCCTTTTAAAGTTGGTGGGGAACAGTATATATATATAAAGTTATTTTATGTCCTCGGTTAACCCTAGAAGTTTTAATAGACATGGTATTTGGCACTTAGCTTTGTTTTGTTGGAAGATGCATCCCAGGTTGTTCAATGACTGGCACTCGTGTATTTTGTCAGGTGCTTCTGGTGAACTGGCACTCTTGGGTAGCTGACTTTATCCAGGATTAGTACATGAAACTGGACATTTCTTTAGCTTTAATAGCTGCGGGAGTGATCAGAACTACAGAGTAAAGGTTTTATATTTTGACTTTATTTGAGTAACTCCTGATAAACATTTTTTGACTGTTTTTACCAGGCTTTTTGTTTTTGTTTTTGTTTTTGTTTTTTTGTTTCTTTGTTTTTGAGAATCCATTTGGTTAAGTTGGTCGGGGAATTTTTTCCTAGATGAGTGCTTTGGTGAAGTTCAGGAAGGACTTTTTATTGCACTGCTCCTGGCAGGTAGATTTCTGCATTGTAATAATCTACTCATCAGTTTTTAAGGTGAACTTTAAGCTAGCTGCCCTGGTTTGTTTACCCTGGGTACAGTGTGGAATTTTAAGTACTAGTGCAGGTGCTGGAATAAGGGGTAGAAGGGAGACCTGGGCTTGTGCTGCCACTTTAGCATCTGCATCAGCTCAAGCATTTCCCTTTGCTATAGCAGTGTTTGTTTTCTGATGCCCTGGACAATGCATAATTGCTATTTCTTGAATTAAGAGTACAGCTTCTAATAAATCTAGGATTTCTTGCCTATGCTTAATAGGTAACCCACTGTTAGTAAGCAAGCCTTGTTCTTGCCACACAGCAGAGTGGGCATGAAGGATAAAGAAAGCATACTTAGAGTCTGTGTTAATATTAGCCCATTTCCCAGCTGCTAGGTTTAAACTTTGGGTAAGGGCAATTAGCTCTGTTTTCTGGGCTGAAGTTCCGGGGGAAGAGCTTTGGCTTCTATGGTTTTAAATTGAGAAACCACTGTTTAGCCTGCCTTTTTAATTCCTTTCTTAATAAAACTGCTTTCATCTGTGAATCATTTAATGTCTGGGTTCACAAGAGGCTCATCTTATAAATCTGGCCTGCTTGAGTAGTTTTGGTTAAGAGTTTTGAGGCAGGAGTGGAGAAAGGGTCCCTCAGGATTTGACTTTGGACCCTCTACCAGTAGTAGGGTAGCTGGGTTAAGGATTTGACACACCCTTATTTGCCCTTCAGGGGTGTCTAGCAATTGAGCCTGGTATTTAACTAACTGGCTACCTTTAAGCCACTGGTGACCCCTAGCCTCAAGCACATTCTTTACCTGGGATGGGATGAAGACTGTGAGAGGTTGCCCCCAAGTTAGTTTGGTGGCTTTTTAGATTAAAAGGGCTGTTGGCCCCACTGCTCTTTGGCAAGATGGCCATTTTTTTTAATCTTAAAGACACGTTTATAAACTACTCATAAAATGAAGTTTACCAAGACTTTTAACATGTTCAATGTACTTCTGCATATGATTTAATAGAAATATCACCATAATTATTAGACATATATCTAGAATAGGATATAGGTACAGTCCTTAATACGAATTAATGAGTTACTCAATGCATAAGTTTTTCTTTGAGCTGTCATGAATAGATTTAAGTTTCAGGTTTGCAATACCTTACATGTTATCTCTCCATGGGAGCAGGCCATAATGCCAATTTGTATTCAAGTTCTACTGACAGTTTTCTGGTGATTATGGCTCCACTTGGTATGTCCTTCACATGGTGAGTAAGCCACAGCACCATTGATCCTAGAGAGAGAGTCTAGGAAAGTAGTTTCCAGTATTCCACCAGCCTGGTGCATAGTGCTCTTTGGCACTATGAAACAGTGCTAGTCTAGAGGCGATATCCATTGTACATTTGTCTATCTCAAGCCACCTTTGGCTGCTGCAGGAGTTTGAAACTGCAACATAGTTCCCATCAACTTCAGGAGTGAAACCAGAGATGTAGTAGATACTCTTTATTGTTTTAGGAATCAGTGACCAACGTAGCCAATAACTCATATGGAGAGGCAACCTGCAATGTATTCAAGGCCTGCTTTGAATGCACAAGAGAATCTGACAATGCTGAAGTCTATCCCTTGATATTTATATACCTTTTAAACATTTCCAATGCAATGTGTTACCTATCAAATGAACTTAACATTTTAGTATGGGAAACGGACTTTGGCCCAGTGGTTAGGGCGTCCGTCTACCATATGGGAGGTCGGCGGTTCAAACCCCGGCCTCCTTGACCCGTGTGGAGCTGGCCATGCGCAGTGCTGATGCACGCAAGGAGTGCCTTGCCACGCAAGGGTGTCCCCCGTGTGGGGGAGCCCCACGCGCAAGGAGTGCGCCCGTGAGGAGAGCCGCCCAGCGTGAAAAGAAAGAGCAGCCTGCCCAGGAATGGCGCCGCCCACACTTCCCGTGCCGCTGATGACAACAGAAGCGGACAAAGAAACAAGACGCAGCAAACAGACACCAAGAACAGACAAACGGGGGGGGGGGGGGGGGGGAAGGAATTAAATAAATAAATAAATCTTTAAAAAAAAAAAACATTTTAGTACTTTGCTTTTCACTTCTACACTTTTACCATGAATACGTTAATTAGCAGATATTTTACTTTAGCAGTAGAGGAAAAACTTTTCCCATTTTTTTAAATGAAAACAGAAGATTCCCATGGAATCAAGGTAATTTTTTATTACCACTACTTGAATATATACATTGAGGTGACTTTCAGACAGGTTTTATTGTTGCAAAGTTATTTTTTATTAATACCAATTTAGATTGTTAATTAATAATGGATTTTTAGAACTAGCCATTTAAATGCTTTAATTTGGAACATGTTCTCACAAATTTTTTATAGACTGGTTAATTTATCTTAATTATAATTGGCAACCGATGGATTTTACTTTATTTTTAGGAGAGAACAGATTTACTTTTTTTTCAACTTAATTTTATTAAACATGAATTTATAGTTTTTCAAAAATTATTTTAAAGATCTAATACATATAATGTTAACTTATTAACCTGGTATTTTACAAATCAAAGAAAGATTTCCTTGAAGGCTTTCTTTTACTGGCTTTTCCAGACAAGGAGTTTGCAGTTTCCCCCTTTTGTGGCCTTTTAAATTAATGGCTTATAACCAAAATGTTTCCAATGCTATGATATATTTTTGTCTTTGTTTTAGAACCTTAGCAGAGGCAAGGAGTGAGCCCAGACTGGCAGTATCTGTAAGAAAAAGCAAATTCGTTTTTAATTATTATCACAATAGTTGAAGCCTAGGGGTAGGTGAAATTAGTTATAAAATAATTATAAAGATAAGTTTAAGTTACAATTACTAATATTATTGTAATCACTAAATAAACTTAAAGTAGTCATAAATGATTACTATTACAATAACTGAAATTTAAGCTATATTTACTCTGCTGTAATAATTTCAGTTATTAGTTATATATATATAAAGGTACTTATACAATGATTTTAATTCTTAGTTTCTAGAAAGTTTTTATTTAAAATTAATTTGGGTACCTTTATTTATTAATTTTACAATTATAATAATTTTATTAGTAACAGTTCTGTGCAGTTTTCCGCCATTTCCAGCAATTAAATAAATTTCACTTGAGTTATGCATTAAATTTACCAGCAAGACAGTATTGGCGTACAAAGATTCATTTCCAGGTTACCTTTTACTGTCATCCAACTTGTAACAGGTGGACTCTAAATTTGATTTTCTAGGCATAAACAAACTGACAAAGCTAAATAGATTTTCAAGTTGAACACAAAATTAAGCACAGATAAAACAAAAGAACATGGGCAAAGGTATCCTGGCTTGTGACCACCCTGAGGAAAGGAACTTCCTTTGCATTCATCCTGGTTCTGCCCAGTGCCTTTCTACCTTCCCCCCTCCCAGGCAGCTGGGTGTGGCTTGCAAAGGCCTGGACGGGCTGGGTGGGGTAAGCCCTAGCTCTCCACCATTGCCATGCACCCCCCCAGGGGAGGGGGTGGGAGAAGGCAATGGCAGGCAAGTCCCAGGACAATGGCTGCTAAAATGGCTTGCAGAAGCTTCGCAGGGCCTGGCGCTCTCCTGGGAGGGTCCTCTGTCATGGCAGGGCCATGATTCAAGCCCCTGTTCTATGACCCCGCCATTTTAACTGGAGCCAGATTTAATAAACCTGAGTGTGCAGCACAGACACAGATGTGGAGAATTCCTGAGCCCCAGCAAATGGTCAGAGCAGCGCAAGAGAGCAGAGCACACTCACATTCAGACTCTGCAGTCTGCTTTATAAGCTATAATTATTCTACTTCTTTGTTAATGGCAGGGGAAGGGCTCCTGCCCAACCAAACTTTACCATTTCACATAGTTTAACACGACCATCTGGAGGCATGAAAACACACACCGACATCAAATAAACACAGACAGAAGCACAAAGCCCATCAATCCAACCCACAATTTTCATCCCTCCGGCACCGCTGCCCTGAGCTACAGCCCTCAACTATCGCAACCCTAGGGAGGGGGAATTCCAACACCAAACCACTAACAGGACTTTTTACTTACCCTTGCTGTTTACAAAACCAGCTCATTTGCAATCCAGCACCAAAACAAAGACTTATTTCTGCTAAACTTTTCCACTGTTTAACTCATACTCAGATCAAGCCTTACTACAAAAACCAATTCATTTTTCTGTAACCAAGATTTTCTAAATCCAGACCAATTTTTCAGGAGGCATTAGGACTTAAACCCATCAATGACCTTTTCCACTA
The DNA here is from genome assembly GCF_030445035.2 of Dasypus novemcinctus. Classification (NCBI taxonomy): domain Eukaryota; kingdom Metazoa; phylum Chordata; class Mammalia; order Cingulata; family Dasypodidae; genus Dasypus; species Dasypus novemcinctus. Next base: position 7,196,106 of record NC_080690.1, read on the forward strand.
TAATCCAACCTTCACTATCTTAGTGGAGGCAGAACCACAACCAGATGCTAACCCACAGTTAGCTAAACCTAAACATCAGGCTTTTTCCTTTTCTTCAGACCTGAAGAAGACGGCTCCCCCCTGAATTTCTGGAGGTACTGGGGTCTTCTTTTTGGGAGCTGATCAGGCTTCCCCTCTAACGTTTAAAGTTAGGTTTTCCTGACACTATGAGCCCCCCCGGGGGGGTGGTTCTTACCTGTTTGGTGTTGTTTTTCATTCCCAGAATTTCCTTTTAGACTTCTGGTGTATCTGATTGTCCCTGGGAGGACTCCAGTGGAGCCTATATCCTTTCTCTGGACTGACAGGCGTCCAGGGGTGCCCAGGTTTGGGGTTTACCTGAGCCCTCCCAGCTTCCTCAGACATATCTGGAAGGGGCAGTGAAGTGCTCCCATCTCTGGCCTTCACTGTGATTCTGGACGAGCCCCCGAGAAATGTTGTGGAAGCAGAGAGATTCAATGATCACATATGGAAGGCCAGGACTCAGTAGTCATTTTGAGAAGGAAAATTTATTAACGACCAATCAGGCTTGGGAACTTTCCTTTTCAAAAACCCAAGCCCTGAATAGGATGTTTGGGTTTCTTTTATACAGAAGATGTAGGAGTGGGGAGTCAAAGGGTGGTGGTCATAAGCAAAAGGACTTTATGTTAGTTTCTTAGAGTTTCAAGTGTTTTACCTTAGTATCAGATAGGCCATGAATGAACACCTACTCTCTAGGTAAGTCTGAATTGACACATACCCTCCCCCACATATCTTCCACATTCCAGGTAAGTTTGAATTAACACATTTAGCTTACACACACAGCCCAGGTTATTTATGAAGAAACACACAGCCCACACACACACACAGCCCATATTATCATTACTAAGATTCTCATATTGCTCATATTGTTTTTCTGATATCATTTAATTCTTTCTGTATTTTCCTTCTTCTCCTTGAGCATATTCAAGATCATTTTTTTAAAGGCTTTGGTGTGTCTACATTCTGGTCTTTATTGGTGTTTTCTGTATTTTTATTTTCTTTTGTTTGGGGCATCATTTCCTGTTTCTTTGTCTTGTATTGTGGTTGCACACTGAACATTTTAATATTTTTAAAATGTTAAGTCTGGGATTTATTCCCTGAGATATCTGTTTCTTGGTTTTGTAACCAGATGGGGATGTCACAGAGATTTTCTTGAACTTCAGGCCTCCTATCAGGAAGTTCTGTCCCAGGCGAATGCAGTGTGCAGGGTTTCCCTGTCTATCTAGGCCTGTGTTTTGTCCTGGGCTTTTCTTGTTAGTTGTTTTGGAGTTTCCTGTTTACAGGAGCTTGGTTGTCCCCTCTGTTTCCCAGGAGACAGACATCCCTCTCCCAGGTATTTAAAGCTGGCCAGCCTTTGTCTCAGATTGTCTGCCTCTGTTGTCTTTTAAGCTTCTTTCATTGTTTCAAGCTGTTTTTGTCAGGAGGGCAAATACTGGGATGAGAGGCACACCAGAGAAGACTTCTCCACGGCAGTTCTTCCCAGCCAAAACAGGGCAGGGGTCCCACGAAGGTGGAACAGACCAGCTCCAAAGTGCCCTGGGGAAAGTCTGCCACAGCTCCCCAAAGTTGAGCATTTTTGCAAATGCAGCAAATGCAGCCCTTCAGGTAACGGTCCCCCGAGCCTTGAGGAAGTAGAGCATCTTTAAGTCTCCTCCACTGTGGTCTTTGTCTAAGGCAGGTTGAAACAACTGCCATTTTCAGAGCTGGGTCCCCAGCAATCTGAAGTTGCTAGCCCAAAGCCATGACCAGTGATCGGCCATGCCCACCCCTGGTGTTGGGGAGAGGATTTTTGCATTCCTTTCTGTCATCAGCGAGCTAGCCAGCGGCGGGACCCCACTGTGGCCTGCTGCAAGAGAGGGGGATGGGTGCTGGTAGCCACCGCGGGAGAGGTTTACTTTAATATTATAGTGTGATTTGGAGAGAATTGACATATGCAGTATTGAGGCATGTCCCTTTACAAACATGGTATATTTCTCCATACATATTTTGTGTCCTGTAGCAAAGTTTCACAGTTTTCTATATTAAGGTTTTGGACATTTGTTGTTAGGTTTATTCTAAGCAACTTAACATTTTTATTTCTGTTATTGTGGCTATTTTTATTCTAATTACTATTACATATTTTAATGTATTACTGTGGAGAAATGGAAACCTACTTGATTTTTATATGTTGATCTTGTATTTAGCCAACTTGCTATATAGTTACAAGTTCTGAGAGTTATTGGCTGATTTTCTTTGGATTTTCTAGGTAGATGATTATATCAATCTGCAATTAATAATGGCTTTTCCTTGTTTTGTTTTTTTAAATCTTAGTTCTTTTCTTGTCTTACTAGATTGGCTAGGATATCTAGTATAGTAGACAACTTCTTCATTCTAAATGTAATGGGATTGCTTCTATATTCATCATTAACATTAAGTTTTCTGTAAGTTTCTGGTCCTTTTTATCATGTTAAGCAGTACTCTTCTCTGCCTAGTTTGTTAAAAGTTTTATATGGAATGTGTGTTCTATTTTATCTAATTCTTTCTTAATGGAAAATATTAGTCTATTAATATGGAGAATTCATTAATAGGTTTTCTAATATTAAAGCATGCATGTATAAACCCTACATGATTACCAAAATGGATGTTTGAATTTGGGGATTTGTTAATTTTTTTCTTTTTGAGATGAATTCGCATAACATCAAATTAACCATATTAAAGGGTACATTTCAATGGTATTTAGAAAGTTCAGTGTTTTTAAATTTATTTTTATTAGAGATGTTATAGGTTTACAAAAAAATCATGCAGAAAATAGAGTTCCCATTAGCCCCCCTCACACTCAGTTTTCTCTATTAGCATTTTGTATTAGTGTGGTATCTTTATTACAGTTGATGAAATAATATTATAATTATTCTATTAACCATAGCCTGTGGTTTACATTACGGTTTGTATTGTACAGTCCTAGATGGTTGTTTTCCTTTCTTATTAGAGAAGTTGTAGGTTTACTGAACAGTCATGCAAAAAATAAAGTCCCCATATACCCCCTTCATACACACAATTTTCCTTATTATTAACACTTTGCAATAGTGTGGTTGCTTTGCTATAATGGAAACAATATTAATATATTATTAACTATAGTCCAGAGTTTACATTAGGATTCACTGTTTGTGTTGTATAGTCCTATAACTATTTTTAAATTGTTTAGTAAATTTCTTTATATGTATTTCAGTGTTGTTAATTACATTCACAGTATTCTTCTACCAACACAATCATTCATTACCTGCGGTCACCCCTCGGGCTGAAGTGTGGTTTGCTGGCCTGGCGGGGGAGCAGTCGCGGCAGGCCAAGCTGCTGCCCCCATAATAATATATAGGGTGGCTGGTCGGACTCACCGCCACCCCTGAAGGGAGCTCGGCATGGGCGCAGAGTGCCCTCGGGTCTCCCCTTCTCGGCAGCCATGCTTCCGCGGCCGCCCCTCCTCCCGGATGGTGCCACACGATGCCTGTGGGGCGGCACCCTTCTTCTTCTTTCTCCCTACGCAGGCGCAGGGCGGAAAATTCCAGTCTGCCCTTTTCCCTTCCCCCGACAGCAGCAACAGCCAGGCGTGGGCGGAAAAATCCAGTCTGCCCTCCACCCCAGCAACAGCAGCCACCAATCCCTAAACCCTACCCCTTCCCCCAGCAACAGCGACAGCCAATCCCTAACCACCACCCCTCCCCCGTCCAGTACCGCCCACTGACCTTTCGCCGGCAACCAATCAGAACAGGGCGTGGCTTCGACCAATCAGCCTTCCCCAGCCCCTATAAAACTGTTGCCTCTCCCTCAATAAAGTGGACTTGCGTGTTTACCTTGTGTCCGCGGTAGTTCTTCTGCCGTGCGCCCTCCAGTCCTGAGAGCCCCCGACAAGGGCCTGGCCTCCCTTGTCCCCAGTTCGTCGCCTGCTTCTCTGGGCGACCCCTTTGTCGCCTGCTTCTCTGGGCGACCCCTTCGTCGCCGGCTTCGCCGGGCGACCCCGTCAGCCGAACCGCGCAACCCCTGTGAGACTGATCCCTCATCTGCTGCCAGACCGACCCCTCGTCCCAAGTGGGACTGACCCCTCGTCCCAAGCGGGACCGACCCCTCGTCCAAAGCTGGACCGACCCCTCGTCCGCAGCCAGACCCCACCTCTACCGACCGAGCAAGCCGCCGCAATTACCCAAACATTTCCATCATTCTAAAACCAATTAAGCACTTAACTCCCCATTGCCTACCCACTCCTCAGCCCCTGGTAATCTGTATTCTAGTTTTTGACTGTATGAATTTTCTTATTTTAACTATCTCATATCAGTGAAGTCATACTGTATTTAACCTTTTGTGTCCATATTATTTCACTCAATATGATATATTCAAGTTCAGCCATGTTGTTGCATGTATCAGAACTTCATTCCTTTTATGGCTAAATAATATTTCATGAAAAAAAATCACATATTCATTCATTCATTCATCTGTTGATGGGCACGTATATTACTTCCATCTTTTAGCAATTGTGAAATTCTGATGTGGACATTGTTTGCGAAAGTCTGTTTGAATGCCTACTTTCAATTCTTCTGGGCATATACCTAGAAGTGAAAGTGCTCCGTCATATGGTAATTCTATACTTAACTTTCTGAGAAAAAGCCAAACTGTTTTCCACAGTAGCAGTACCATTTTACATTCCCTCCAACTGTGAAAGAGTTCTTATTTCTCCACATCTTCTCCCACACTTGTTATTTTTTTATTTTTTAATAGTTGTCTTTGTAGTGGGTATAGAATATGGTATCTAATTATTGTTTTAATTTGCATTTCCCTAATGGCTAATGATGTTGAACATCTTTTCATGTCCTTCTTGGCCTTATCAGATATGTGGTTTCCAAACATTCTCTCCCATTTCGTAGATTGCCTTTTTACTTTCATGACAAAGTTCTTTGTGCAAAAGATTTTAATTCTGATCAAGTTCCATTTATCTAATTTTTCTTTTATTGCTCATGCTTTTGATATGAATTCTATGAATCCACTGTCCTGATGATATTTCCTTATGTTTTCTTTGAGAAGTTTCGTAGTTTTGGTTCTTTAATTTAGATCAATGTTCCATTTTGAATAAATTTGTGTATATGGTGTGAAGTATGGGTCCATACTCATTCATTTGCATATGGGTATCCAGTTTTCCAGCTCCATATGTTTTGGAGAGTATGCTTTCTCCATTGAATGGTCTTACTACTCTTGTCAAAATTCATTTGATCATAGATGTAAGGGCTTATTTTTAAACTCACAGTCTTATTCCATTGATCTATAAGTCCATGGAAACAGCCAGTACCATGCTGTTTTGATTAGTGTGGCTTTGTAATAAGTTTTAAAAACAAAGTGTGAGTCCTCCAACTTCTTTCTTTTTCAAGATGGTTTTGGCTATTCAGGGCTCCTACCCTCATAAATCTGATGATTGACCGTTCTATTTCTGCAAAGAATGTTGCAGGAATTTTGATTGGGATTGCATTGAATTTACAAATCTCTGGGTAGAATTGACATCTTAACAATATTTAGTCTTCCAATATGTGAACATGGAATGACCTCTCATTTATTTAGGTATTCTTTGATCCCTTTTAGCAGTGTTTTCTAATTTTCTGTGTATAATTCCTTTACTTCCTTGGTTAGATTTATTCCTAGATATCTGATTAAGTTGCTGTTAGAAGTGGAACTTTTTTCTCAATTTCTTCTTCTGATTGTTCATTATTAGTGTATAGAAACACTACTGATTTTGGGATGTTTTTCATGTATGTTGCAAATTTGCTAAATTTACATATTAGCTCAAGAAGCTTTGTCATTGATTTTCAGGATTTTATTTATATAGGATTATGTCATTTGCAAATAGGGAATTTTTCCTTTCCAATTTGGATGACTGTTATAGTCCTGGGTTTTTAAAAAAGTTTTATTCCAGTAAAATATATACAACTGAAAGCCCTCCCACCCTATTTTTGTTCTTTGTAAGCAGAAAGTTTCATTTTTATTTATGTCCAGTGGTACTCTGTTTGTAATACAGGATTTCTTTTTTTAACTTATTGAAGTATACTTTACATACCTAAACAGTCACCCTATTCTAAGTGTATAGTTCAAGTTTGGTAAATGTATGCAATTCGCAATCAAATTTTAGCACCCTTCTATCATCCCCAAAGGTTTCCTGATGGCTATTTGCAGTCAATCCCCTCCCCATACCCCTGATCCCAGGCAATCACTAATCTGCTTTCTGTAGCTTTAGTTTTACCTCTTCTAGATCTTCACAGAAATTGCATAATACAGAATAGGGTCTGTATTAGTCGGCCAAAGGGGTGCTGATGCAAAGTACCAGAAATCTGTGGGCTTTTATAAAGGGTATTTATTTGGGGTGAAAGCTTACAGTTACAAGGTTCTAAAGAGTCCAATTCAGGGCTGCTTTCTCACCAAAGTCTGTTGCCACATGTTAAAGCAAGATGGTAGGCAATCTCTGCCTGGTCTCTCCTTCCTTCTTACTCTTAAGGCTCCGTGGGTGCAGCTTCTTCCAGTCTCAGCTGTAGGCTAGCATAGAGCTAGTCTCTTAGGGCCTCCTATATCAGTCTGGCATAGGGCTCATTTCTTTCCAGGCTTTATCAGCTGCACAGCTGCAAGCTCTCTGGTGAATGGCTCAGTTCTCCCTGGGCTTTAGCTGTTTCAGCCTTCTCTCCTCTGGTATCTACAGAGCTCTCCCTCTTCCCTTGCCTTCCTCTCTCTTCCTGTGTCTTTTTATTTTATTATTTTTAAAATTTATTTTTTAATTGTATTTTTTGAAGATACATAGATCACAAAAAATGTTTACATTAAAAAATATAAGAGGTTACCATATATCCCACACCCCACCCCACCTCACTCCTCCCACATCACCAACCTCTTTCATCATTGTGGCACATTCATTGCATTTGGTGAAGATATTTTGGAGCACTGCTGCACCACATGGATAACAGTTTACATTATAGTTTACACTCTCCCCCAGACCATTCAGTGGGTAATGGCAGAATATATAATGTCCAGTATCTGTCCCTGCAATATCACTTAGGACAACTCCAAGTCCTGAAAATTCACCCACATCACATCTCTTCTTCCCTCTCCCTGCCCTCAGCATCTACCATGTCTACTTTTTTCACATCAATTTTTGAAGAAGTTTTGGGCCACAGAGGAGTTCAACTATGGCAGGGGAGGAACACTGGTGTGGGGTGTTATTTATGGGGAACACGTATATAGGTATATAAAAATGTTCAGATATTTGTTGGGTATTTTCAAAGTAGTTACAAACGATAACTGAGGAAGTGCTGAGTTCCTAGCCAGGGGAGCTCTGTCACATTCCCCAATGGAAGAGCAACAAACCCCCAAGTGCCAGGGCAAAGACCAGTGAAGAAGGATGGTCCAGTGATGAGCCCTTGATACTGATGACTATGCTTATGAGCCTGTGTGCCTGAAATTTCAACTAGGCCTAGAGCTGCAGGGTGCCTAAGAGTTACCTCCTGAGAGCCTCCATGTTGCTCAAATATGGCCACTCTCTAAGCCAAACTCAGTATGTAAATGCATTACCTTCCCCCAGTGTGGAACATGACTCCCAGGATGAGCCTCCCTGACGCCAAGGGATTACTACCGATCACTAACTGGTGATGCAACTAGAAAAAGACCTTGAATAAGAGGGGGAAATGGTAAAGACAAATGAGTTTATATGGCTAAGAGCCTTCAAAAAAGAGTTGGGAGGTCATCAGAGTGGTCACACTTATGCATGCCTCAGCAGGATCCCAGAGACAGCCAAAGTAGATACAACCCTAGGTACTGGTGCTCCTGAGGGCTATGGAGACACACAGATTCCACGTTCATGGCAGATGGCTCTGGAGTTCAATGCCTTGATAGTGGACCTTACTTAGGAATTTGTGTTCCTGAGTGTGATGGAATTGGACTCAGATGTGACCTTTCTACACATGCCTCTTCTGTCACTTTTACTGAACCTGTGGTTGGCACTGGGGTTCGTGTATACTCAGGAGACTTGAATCGCTGGACTGGCCATGTGTCAGCTGGGTCCTGAGCCTCAGCAGAGTTGCAACTCCTACTCTCCGGTTCATTGGACTTACCCAGGTCAGCCAACAGAGAGGAGAAGATGGTCAACCACTACACCAGGGAACCAAGAATGCCTAAAACTGCAAGCAGGAGAATCACATCTATCAATCCTGTGGGATCTAATCCCTCTCCTGATATAGAGGTAGAGTGGACATCACCACCCCAGGGTCCACAGGATGGAGGAATAAAATATGGTTAGAGTGGACTTACTGATATTCTACTATAGAACTATCATGAATAGTAATGGAAGAAACTGTGTCTTGAGTGAGAGCCCTTTATATCAGCCCACCAAGGGGGCAGGGACTCAACCCTTACTCATGCTCTACTGACATGATAGAATCAAAGCCCTAATCCTTAATCAAGTAAACGTAAAACTTTTAATTTAATATAATCCAAGGGTATCGCACCCAGAGGAACAGGCCAGTTTACAAACATCCTTCTCTTTTTGGGGGTTCCTAAATAATCTCAAATTGCCACAGAGTCCTTTGTGACTATCTTCAGTTAGCACGATGTTTTTGAGATTCATCCATGTTGTATCGGTAATTCATTCCATTTATTACTGATTAGCTCATTGTTGGATGTACCATTCACCTGTTGATGGACAATGATATTGTTTTTTCCTACTTTTTGTCTATTATGAATAAGGCTTCTGTGAAAATTGCGTAAATGTCTTTGAACATATGTTTTCATGTCAAATGGATAGATATGTAAGAGTAGAACTGCTGGGTTGTATAGGAATTGTATATTTAATGTTTAAAGAAACTGCCAACCTGTTTTCCAAAGTGTTTGTACCCTTTGCATTCTCACCAGCACTGTGTGGGTTCTAGTTGCTCCACATCATCTCCAGCACTTGGTATGGTCAGGTTTTTGGCTAGTCTCGTGTAGTGGTAACTTACTGTGGTTTTAATTTGTATTTTCCGATGATATCATATACTTGTTGACCATTCATGTCATCTTCTTTTGTGAAATGTCTGTTCAAATCTTTTACCCATTTTTAAAATTGTGTTTTTGTCTTATTATTGAGTTTTAAATATGCTTAATATATCTGAATACAAGTCCTTAGTCAGACATATGCTTTGCAGATATTTTCTTCCACTCTGTGGCTTGCCTTTTCACTTCACAAATACAACTTTATAGGTGTATGTAGAAGTGCTTGATGGATATCTGTCTCCTCCATTAGAGCCAGGGCTAAGTCTGATTGTCCTGGCACCTGGCACAACAACAGGCACATAGTAGATGCTCAATAATATTTTGCTGAGAATAAATTTACTACAATCTGAATTTCTCCACCTCTCTCCCTGGAACCCCTCAGGGAAGATCAGGCTTGAGGTTCTGAAACATGTGGTATCTCCTGGGGCAACACCTCTGAGGGATATTCAAGACTCAAAATAATTTCTTAGAAAGCTTCATGGGAGTCCCCAGCTCTCCCCACGGGACTTGAGAATTTCAGTAGAAGGACTTAGGGATTTGGTTGGAAGAGAGATCTCAAAGCTGCATTTGCATAGAGCTATGCTGTATTTACTTAGAGTGTATGTTTATCAAATGCGGCTTAGAGATGGGGTTGGAGGACTAAAGAAGGACACCGAGTTATCCTTTGGTGCCACCGCTCTGTGGGCTTTCTTTTTTTATTATTAGACAGGTTTTGGGTGTACAGAAAAATCATGCACAAAATAGAGGTCCCATATATCACCCTCTCAAATGCAATTTTCCCTATTATTAACACTTTGCATTAGTGTGGTATCTTTGTTACAATTGATGAAACAACATTATATTATGAAATATAGTCCATAGTTTACATTAGGGTTCATTGTGTTGTGCTGTCCTACTTTTTTTTAAGCTTTTATTCTAGAAACATATATAAACCTAAAGCTCTCCTTGTAACCACGTTCAAATATGTAATTCAGTGGTGTTTACTACACAATATTGTGTGACCATCACTACCATCCTTTGCCAAAATTTTTCATCACCCCGAACAGAAAATCTGAACCAATTAAGCATCAACTCCCCATTCCCTATCCCCACACCAGCCCCTGGTAACCTGTGTTCTAGTTTCTGACTCCATGAGTTTGCATATTCTAATTATTTCATATCAGTGTGATCATACAGTATTTGTCCTTTTGTGCCTGGCTTATTGTCACTCAATATGATGTCTTGAAGGTTCATTCACGTCACATGTATATAGTAAAACTATTGGTTTTGGTGTGTTGATCTTGTGCCCTGCCACTTTGCTGAATTTGTTTATTAGCTCTAGCTTGTAGGTCTTGGGTTTTTCTCTGTTGGGAAGTTTTTGATTACAGATTCAATTTCTTTACTAGTAAATGGTTTGCTGAAATCTTCTATGTCTTTTTGAGTCAATGTAGGTAGTTGTGTGTTTCTAAGAAGTCGTCCATTCATCTAAGTTATCTAATTTGTTGGTGTACAGTTATTCGTAGTATCCTATTATCCTTGTTATTTCTGTGGGGTCGGTCGTAAGGGACCCCCTTTCATTTCTGATTTTAGTTTCATGTGTCCTCTTTTTTTCTTTGTCAGTCTAGCTAATGGTTTATTGATCTTTTTAAAGAACCAACCTTTGGTTTGTTGATAGTCTCTATTGTTTTTTTCCTGTTTTCCATTTCATTTATTTGCAGTCTAATCCTTATCACATCCTTCTGCTTGCTTTGGGTTTAGTTTGCTCTTGTTTTTCTAGATACTTCAGTTGTGAGGTTAGGAGATCATTCTTTGTAATGTAAGCATTTAGAGCTATAAATTTCCCTCCCAGCACTGACTTTGCTATATCCAATAACTTTTGATATGTCATGTTTTCATTTTCATGTGCCTTAAGATATTTCCTAATTTCCATTGTGATTTATTTTTCCCCCATTGGGTGTTTGAGTATGTTGTGTCATTTCCATGTACTTGTGAATTTTCCAGTTCTCCTTCTGTTATTGATTTCTAGCTTGTGGCTGAAGAAGATACATTGTATGATTTCAATATTTTTGAATTTGAGACTTGTTTTGTGAGTGAAATGATCCATGTGTCTTAGAAAAGAATGTATATGCTGCTGCTGTAAGTGTTCTATATATGTCTGGTAGGTCTAATACTTTAGGGTATTGTTCAGATCTTCTATTTCCTTACTGATCTTCTGCCTAGATGTTCTCTCCATTATTGAAAGTGGTATATTGAAGTCTCCTACTACTAAAGTAGAATCGTCTATTTCTCCCTTCCAATCTTGTAAAATTTGCTGCATATATTCTGGTACTTTGCTATTATGTGCATATATATTTTTGTTATGTGCTCATTGAATTGGCCTCTTTATTGGAATTTAGTGATCTTCTTTGTCCCTCATAACAGTTTTTGACTTAATATGTATTTTATCTGATATCAGTACATCTACACCAACTCTCTTTTGGTTATTATTATATTGTGTTTTTTTTTATCCTTTCACTTTCTAAGTTCTTTGTCTTTGAATTTAAGGTGAGTCTCTTATAAACACATTATAGTTACACATTTTTTTATCCATTCTGCCAATTGCTGTCTTTTGACGGGAGAATTTAATCTATTTGCATTTAAAATAACTATTGATAATGCAGTACTTTTTTTTGCCATTTTGCTATTTGGTGCTTGTAAGTCTTAAATCTTTTTTCCCTCAATTCTTTGGTTAATGCCCACTTTCACATTTATTTATTTATTTATTTATTTATTTATTTATTTATTTATTTATTTGTAGTATACCGTTTTGAGTCTCTTCTCATTTTCTTCTGTATATATTTTTCACATATATATTCTTTGTGGTTACCATGGGGCTAAAATTTAACATCCTAAATCTACAACAATCATGTTTGATTTGATATCAACTTAATTTCAATAGCAGACACATATACTGTTCCTATACATCTCCACCCCCCACCTTTTTGTTGTACTTGTTACAGATTATATCCTTACACATTTTATGTACAAAGCCATAGATTTATCATTATTTTAATGCATTTGCATTTAAGAACCTGTAAGAAGTAAAAAGTAGAGTTACATACCAAGAAAACAATATATTAGTATTGGTATTTATAATTACCAATATGGTTACCTTTACCACAGGTCTTTGTTTCTCTTCATTGCTTCAGTCCACTGTTTAGTGTCTTTTCCTTTCAGCCTGAAGAGCTCCCTTTAGCATTGCTTATTAGGGCAGGTCTAATGGTGATGAATTCCCTCAACTTTTGTTTATCTTTAATGTCTTGATCACTCCCTCATTTTTGAAAGACAGTCTCACCAGATAGAAAATTTTTGATCGACAATTGTTTTCTTGTAGCACTTTAACTATTTCATCCCACTGCTTTCTTGCTCCATGGTTTCAGATGAGCAATTGGCACTTAATCTTCCTGAGGTTCCCTTTTGCACAACATGTTGCTTTTTCTCTTGCAGCTTTCTTTCCCTGTCCTTGGCATTTAAGTATGACTCCTATATACTGGGTTCTCTATGAATTTATCCCATTTTGAGTTTTTGGGTTTTCTTGAATGTATATATTCATGTCTTTCATGCAACTTAGAAAGTTTTCTGCCATTATTTCTTTGAATATTCCTTCTAACCCTTTCTTCTCCTTCTGGGACTTCTATAATATGTACACTGGTACTACTGATGGCGTCCCATAGGTCTCATAGGCTCTGATCACTTTTCAAAATCTTTTTTCTTTCTTTTCCTCAGTCTAAATCATTTTAATTGTCTTGCCTTTGAGTAACTAATTCTTTCTTCTCTCAGCTCCAGCCTGATAAACCCTCCAGGGAATTTTTCATTTCACTTATTGTGGTATTCTAATCCATTAAATTCTCTTTAGCTCCTTTTTAAAATTTCTATCTCTTTGTTGAGATTCTCATATTGTACAGGCATCATTTTCCTGATATCATTTAGTTCTTTCTGTGTGTCCTTTATCCCCTTGAGCATATTGAAAATCTTTTTTTTTAAGTCTTTGTCCAGTATGTCCAAAGTCTGCTCTTCTTCTTTGATGATTTTTGAATTTTTGTCTTATTCCTTAAAATGGGCCATAGTTTCCCATTTCTATGTTTGTCTCATAATCTTTTGTTGCACACTGCATATTTTAGTATTTTAATGCGCTAACTCTGGGATTTAGTTCCTGATCTGTCTGTTCCTTATGTTTATATACAGCTAGTGATATGCCAGAGATTTCCTTGAGTCCCCTAAGCTAACAAAAGCAAACAAACCAAGGCAACACACATACACATGCCTTTCACAGTCTTTGCATTGGCTCCACATTGGCCAGGGCTCTCCTTCAGAGTTTAGCCCTCCTATCCATATTGTCAGCCTGAGGCAAAAGTGAAGTCCAGGGTCCTGCCAGTCTTCTGTGAGGCTTCATTTTGTCCTGGGCTTGTGCTTGTTCATGGCTTTAGGAACTTCCCTGTTGAAAGAATGGAATGATCCCTCTATTACCTAGGAAATAGACTTGCCCTCCCTCCCAGGGGCTCTATTGTATGTCTTAAAGCCAGTAATCTTTTACCCCCAGGCCACTTTAACTTAGTTGTTCTTATACTGCTCTAGCCATCCACAAGCAGCATCTGTTTGCAGGGAAAGTTCTGGGAGATTGAGCCAGGGATGAGTTTCCTGGTTCAGCCTCTCCAGTTGCTACCTGATAGACTGTCACCAACATACAGGCACCACAGTGTGCATACAGGGGTTACTCTGCTCCCTCTGGAATAGGGCCAGAGACCCACAATGGGAGTACAGGCTGGCTCCACAGTGTGCTAGGGAGAGGTATGAGGGGGGCTCGCAAGGGTGCCACAAGTTTCCATTTTTAAAGCTGCATTTTCTTGATTTGTCATACTTCTAGCTACTGCAAACCTTTAACTGTTTTCCAGAGTTTTGAGGAAGATGGTTCTGCCAGTTTTTACTAGTTATTCAATGATTTTATGGGGAAATGGCACCCTAGAGCATCTTATGCCACAATTTTGGTCCATTCACAATGTTTTGCAACCACTTCATCTATTTAGTTCCAAAATATTTTCATCACCCCAAAGGCTTCATGTGCCTTAAATTGTCAGCTGGCATTCTTCCTCACCCCTGCTATCCCCTGCCTCCAGCATCTGGCAACCATCAATTTTCTTTCTGTCCCTATGGATTTATCTAGTCTAGATATTCCATATAAATGAAATTGTACATATGTGACATTTTTTTATCTGGATACTTTCATTTAGCAGGTTTCCCAGGTTGATTCATTTTATAGCATGTTTCAACACTTCAGTCTTTTTTGTGGCTGAATAATATTCCATCATATATATGTGTATACCATATTTTGTTTATCCATTCATCTGTTAATGGACATGTAGGTTGTTTCCCTCTTTTGGCAATTGTAATAATGCTGCTATGAACATTCATGTGTTTGTCTCAGTTCCTGTTTTCAATTCTTTGAAAAGTCCTGGAGCATAATTGCTGAATAATTTGGTAATTCTATGTTTAATGTTTTGAGAAACCTCTAAACTGTTTTCCACGGTGGGTGCACCATTTTACATTGCCACCAGCAATGTACAAGGACTCCAGTTTTTCTATATCCTCATCAACATTTGTTATTTATTTTCTGTTTATTATTATTATAATAGCCTTCCTAATGGGTTTGAAGTGGTATCTGATTGTGGTTTTCATTTGTATTTTCCCCATGACCAGTGCTGCTGAGTAGCTTTTCACGTGCTTGTTGTATGTCTTCTTTGAGGAAATGTCTACTAAAGTCCTTTGCCTTTTTCCCCCTTTGCTTACCTTTAAAATTGGTTGTTCGTCTTTTATTATTGAGTTGTAAGAGTTCTTTCATATTCTGGATACTAGACACTTACCAGATATTTGATTTGCAACTGTTTTCTTCCTTCCCATAGGTTGTCTTTTCACTTTCTTGGTAATGTCCTTTACAGAAAAGTTTTAATACTGAGTCCAATTTATCTATCTTTTGTTGCTTGTGTTTATTACTTATTTTAAGGATTTTTGCCTCTGTGTTTGGTGAGATCAGCATCTCCCTTCCCCCTTTCTTTGTTCTTCCCTCCCTTTTTGACCATCCTCCCCCTCCCCAGTGACCCCCTATTCAACTTACTTGTGTACACACAAGATATCCTTTTTAATTTTGGTATTAGGATTTTGTCAGGCTCATAAAATTAATTGGGTAGGTTTCTTTTTTTTTCTCTCTGTTTCCCCCAATAACTTCTATTCTATGAAAATAAAGTCTGATTACATGTTTGGTAGAGCTTGCAAAAAACATCTGGTGTTGATGCCATCTGGCATTAATGCTATCTAGGGGGCAGACCTTTGGCTACTATTTCTATTTCTTTGACAGTAATTGTATTGAACTTCTATTGATTCGTGGACATACTTTGATAATTTTTATTATAATAGAATTTGCCCACTTTGTCTAGCTTTTCAAATATCTTAATATAAATTTGAGTATCCTTCTTTATTTTATAAATCCCTCTATATCTATAGTTATAACTGCTCATCTTTTTCACTCCTGGTATTTATTTGTGCTTTCTTTCCCTTTTTTCCCCTTAATTTATCTATTTTTGTATTCATTGTTAAAAGAACCATCTTTTTTTTTTATCATTTCTATTAAATGTCTGTTTCATTAACTTCTTTTGTGTTCATTTCTCTTTTTTTGTATTTTTGAGGGGTTTTTTCCCCCTTAGCTTCTTAGGAAAAAAACATAGTTCTTTTATTTTTACTTTTTCTTGCTTTACAATTACAGTTAAAGCACTAAATTTTTTTCAGAGCAGATGTTTTGTCCATTCTTTTATACCTGAAAACAATTTAGAAGTCAATTTTTCAAGTATACTTAAAATTTTCATATTTTTGTTTATAATGCATATTTATAACTTCTTGAATTTGGGCTTGTACCTAAAGAAGTAAGTGTTTTTCTCTGTGACTTGGCATACAGGCAATATTTTTAAATGTGCTGTGCTTGAACAAAATGTATATTCTCTGGGTACAAAGTTCAGTATATATTTATGTGAGTGTATGTGTGCATTTGATCAGGCTTGCGACTTGTACTATTTAGTTTCTCTGTATCTTTGTTCTGTGTCTCCTAAACCTGTAATTTTCAGTAAGAGCTCTGTTAGTCTATGTTGTGAGGAGCATAGACATTTGAGTTGTTACAGTTTATTGGTACAGTGTTATTGTTATATTTACCTTGAATTATAATTTGTCTAATACTAACAATGCATGCCAGCTTTATTTTTTTTAGAATTTGCCTGGTATATCTTTTATGTAACTTTCTTTTTCTTTTCCTTTTTGAAAAATAAGATTGAAAAAATAGGAAAATGGAAAGATCACTCGTAATTATTAGTTGCTAATATTTTCTACATTCTTTTAGTCACAGCATCCCTCTCTACCTCCTCCCTCATTTACTTTTCATTATTATTCTTTTTTTTAAGATTTATTTATTTCTCCCCGCTTCCTCCATTGTCTGCTCTCTGTGTCCATTCTTCCATTCTCTGTGTGTTCTTCTGTGTCTGCTTATATTCTCATTAGACAGCTCCAGGAACTGATCCTGGGACCTTCCAGAGTGGGAGAGAGGCGATCATTCTCTTGCACCACCTCAGCTCCCTGGTCTGCTAAGTCTCTTATTGTCTCTCCTCTATGTCTCTTTTTGTTGCGTCGTCTTGCTGCGTCAGCTCTCCACTTTGGCCGGCACTCCTGCGCGGGACAGCACTCCATGTGGGCCGGCACTCCATGTGGACCAGCTTGCCTTCACCAGGAGGCCCTGGGAATCAAACACTGGACCTCCTATATGATAGATGGGAGCCCAATTGCTTGAGCCACATCTGCTTCCATTACTTATTCTTTTGTTTAAGTGTGTCACTTCTGAACCAGAAGGCTTGAATATGCCTGTGTGCCCAGATGATAGAGTAAGTCTGCTTTAACATTTGTGCCAAGCACACCTGCTCTTTCAACCTTTTAAGAATAAATAAAACACATAGCAAAAATAAAACGATCTTATCCCATCTCAGTCCCCCATCGTGTGCTCAATCCCTGCCTTGACTGTGAGATTTTCCTTTCAGTACATTTTTACCTGTCCCCACTAAGCAGTTACTCACCATTGTCTTCTCCCTCCAGGTCTTGGCTACCACCAGTTGACAGCTTTCTCTGTTGACATACCTATTCTGGATATTTGACTTAAATGGAATCATAGAATATGTGACACTTGCGTCTGGCTGCTTCTTTCACTTGGCTTTTTTTTTTTTTAATTTTTTAAAAGAAACCTTAGATTGCATTAATGTTACATAAAAAATATAGGGGATTTCCATATGCCCCACTTCTTCCCCCCACACACTCTTTCCCACATTAGCAACATCCTTCATTAGTGGTATATTTGTTACAATTGATGAACACATATTGAAGCATTGCCACTAACCGCGAATTATAGTTTACACTCTGCCCCATGCAATTTTGTAAGTTATGGCAAAATATATAATGGCCTGTATCCAGCATTGCGATGTCATGCAGGACAATTCCAATGTCTTAAAATGCCTCCACATTACATCTATTTTTCCCTCTCCCTACCCTCTGAACCTCTAGTGGTCAATACTTCCACATCAATGATAAAAGTTCTTCATTGCTAGAATAACACTAAGTCTATATAAGAATAATAGTAAGTCTACTTTAGCCCATTGTTCATCTCCCAATCCTGAGGATTCTGTGATTGTGATGTCCACTCCACCTTTAAATGAGAGGGGGCTTAGATTCCATGGGGCAGATGGATGGGACTCTCTTGCTTGCAGTTGCAGACTCTCTGTTCCTTGGGGTGGGCTTGTCCATCATCATCTCCTTGTTTGTTGTCCTGGGTGAGTCCAATGAACTGGAGAGTATGTGCTTCAACTCTGCTGAGATTCAGGGCACTTGGCATATTTTCGAGGTTCATCCACATTGTAGCATGTGTTGCTACTTCATTTCTTTCTGTGGTTGAATAATATTCCATTGTGTATTTATGTGTATATACACATATACATAAATGTATACCACCATTTGTTTACCCGTTCCTCCAGTGATGGACTGCTGAGTTATTTCTACCTTTTGCCTCTTGTGAATACTGCTGCTGTGAACATGTCTGTACACGTATTTGAGTACCTTTTAACAATTTGGAGGGCAGATACCTATTGGTGGAATTGCTGGGTCACATGGCAATTCTATGATTAACTTTTTGAGGAAACACTAAACTGTTTTCCACAATGACTGAATATTTTATATTCCCACCAGCAATGTACAAGGACACCAGTTTTACCACATAATCACTAACACTGTTATTTCCTGGATTTGGCAGGGCGGGGGCAGGGGGGGTTTGGTAATAGCCATCTTAGTGAGTAGGAAGTAGTGCCTCATTGTAGATTTGATTTGCATTTCCCTAATGACTAATGATCTTGAATAAATTTTCATGTCCTTGTTGGTCATTTGTATATCTTATTTTTTTTTAATTTTTATTGTAGAAACATATATTCAACCCCAAGTTTCCTTTTTTAACCACTTTCAAGTGTACAATTCATTAATATTTATTACATTCACAACATCGTGACACTGTCACCAGTATTCATTACCCTCACTTTATTCAGCACCTTAAATGGAAACTGTCCTCACTTTAAGCAATAACTACCTCTTCCCATTCATCACCCAACACTCAAAAAGTCATAGAGACTTTTTTTTCCTATGAAATTTGCTTCTTCTAAGTGTTTTATATAAATTAGGTGATACAATATTTGTCTTTTGTGTCTGGTTTATTTCACTCAACATGATAGCTTCAAAGTTCATGGAAGTTGTACTTGCATCAGAACTTCTTTCCTTTTTAGGCTGAATAACATTCTATTGTGTGTATATACCATATTTTGATTATCCACTCATCTGCTGATGACACATGGGTTGTTTTCAACTTTTGACTATGCTGCTGTAAACACTGGTAGACAAATATCTGTTTGAGTCCTTTCAGTTCTTTGGGATATATACCAAGAAGCGGGATTGCCAAGTCATATGGTAGTTCTACTTTCAACTTTTTGAGGAATCGCCAAACTCATTTCCACAGTGGCTGCACCACTGTATAATGCCACTAGCAGTCTTGTATAATGTCTATTCAAGTCAATTGTCCATTTTTAAATTGGGTTATTTGTCTTTTTTGTGGTTGAATTGTAGTAGTTTTTTGTATATATTGAATATTAAACCCTTATCAGATATATTGTTAGCAATTATTTTCTCTCATTCTGTGGGTTGTCTTTTAACTTTCTTGGTAATGTCCTTTGCACAAGAGCTTTTCATTTCGATGAAGTCTATTTTATCTATGTTTTATTTTGTGACTCATGTCTCTGTTGTCATATCAAGAATTCATCACCAAATCCAAGGTCATGAAGATTTACCCCATGTTTTCTTCCAAAAGATTTACTTTTTCTCTACATTTGTCATTAATCCATTTCGCGTTATTTTATATCACCTGAGGTAGGAGTCCAACTTCATTTTTTGGCCTGTGGATATCTAGCTGTCCTAGCACAATTTGTTGAAGAGACTATGCTTTCCTGATTGAATAGTCTTACTGCCCTTCTCAAAAATCACTGGTCATGGATGTATGGGTTTATTTCTGGACTTCCAGTTCTATTCCAGTGGTCAACATGTCTATCCTAAAGCCAGCACCATTCTGTTTTGTTCAATGTAACTTTATAGTAAGTTTTGAAGTTGGGAAGTGTGAGTCCCCCAACTTTGTTTTTTCCAGTATTGTTTTGACTATTCAGGGCTCATTGCAATTTTCTATGAATTTGAAGATCAACTTTTTCATTTCTGGAAAAAACCACTTGAATTTTGATAGGGATTGCACTGAATCTGTAGATTGCTTTGGATAGAATTCCCATCTTAACAACATTAAGTATTCTAAAACATGAACATGAGATGTCTTGTCATTTTTCATTAATTTCTTTCAGAAGTGTTGTGTATATTTCAGTGTAGTGTCTTTCATACCCTTAGTTAATTTTTTTCCTTGATATTTTATTCATTTAGATGTTATTGTACATGGAATTTATTTTCTAAATTTCTTCTTAGGATTGTTCATTGTTAGTAAGAGAAATTCAGTTGATTTTTTGCTTGTGCTCTTGTATCCTTTTCATTCATTAGCTCTAGTAGTATTATGTGTGTATGCGGATTCCTTTAGATTTTCTATAAATAAGATGTCAGTCACAAATATAGTTTTAATTCTTCTTTTCCAGTCTGAATGCCTTTTCTTTTTCTTGCCTAATTGCCCTGGCTAGAACTTCTGGTACCATATTGAATAGCAGTGGTGAAAGTGGACTTCCTTGTCTAAGGGGAAAACTTTCACTCTTTTACCACTAACTATAATGTTAGATGTTGGTTTTTCATAAACGGCTTATCATAGCAAGAAAGTTTCCTTCTATTCCTAGTTTTCTGCATTGTGTTTTTTTTTTTTTTTTAACGTGAAAGGGTACTGGATTTTGTCAAATGCCTTTTCTACATCTATTAATGTATTAATTTCTTCATCTTTGTATACATTGATTTTTAAATATATCCATGCTACATGTGTTCCATTCTTTTCTTACAGATATTCCATATTTTATCTATATATCTGCCTAATGGGAATTTATATTGTGTTCTTTTGTTCCTTCTTTGCTAATAAAATCAATGCAGTGATGACCCTTGTATATCTTCTTTGGGCACATGTATTAGACCTCAGGCACGCTTTCTAGCAATAATAACTTCTCACTGTGTGGGCCTCTGTTGAACAATGTGGGATGTTTAGCATCCCTCACTCACACCTGTAGGTGCTGGGAACGATGATGACACAGATGCTACACACATTTCTTTCACCCACTGGTGGCAGGCAGGAAACCTCCCAATCCCCTCCCTCATCTCCAAAAATAACCTCTGGGCAATGACCACTCATTACATCTTCTGGTGTGCACACAGATGCATTTCTGTTAGTCGTACACTTAGAAGTGAATTGCTGGGTTTGGGTGTGCATATGGTTAACTTTAATAGGTAGTGCCAAATCTTTTTATCGTGGTAGCTTTGTACCACTTTACACCACAGCCAGAATGTCAGTTGCTCTACATGCTTGTCAACACTTAGTATTCTCAGGCTTTTTAACTTTAGACACTAATAGGTATGTGGTGGTATCTCATTGTGGTTTTAATTTGCATTTTCCCTTATGAATAATGAGCGAGGATATAGTCTTGAGGTGCATTTGTGGATTTTGCCCACTTTTCTAATGGATTGTATTTTCATAGTCATATTCTGACTGGAGTCCTTTGTCAAATAGATCATTGCAAATATCTTCTATAGACTCTGGCTTGTCTTTTCACTCTTCAGTTATATCCCTTGATAAACACGAGTTCTGAATTTTAGTGGACTCAAGTTCTGTCGTGTTCCTTTAGGGTTAATGCCTACTCCAGGGTTGTGAAGACCTCCTAGGGGCTTTATTGTTTTACCTTTTACTCTTTGATCTATAATTTGACTGAACTTGATTTTTTAAGTCCAATGTAAGGCACGGGTCAAATTTCATTTCCATTGCTGATGCTGAAGTAAACTGGCTTCCTAGAGATAAAGCTGGTCGGTACCCACAGGGCAATAATTAACTGCATCACCACCCAACAATTCCATTTCTATGCACAAGAATCATTTGCATTACTCATTAATCTGCAACTACTAAATAATATATTCTACAACTTACGAAGTTGTAAAGTAGCTCAAAGACAGTGCAAGGACTAGACACTCTAGACTCTGATCATCTGGCCAGCTGATGCCTCTTTATGTATTGTTCTCTGAATTCTCCTTCGAACCAGTTGTAACATTTTATTGGCTCCCTCGATTAATGGGTTAAATAAGATTTTCGACGTGTTAAATATCTGCACGAGAGTTATCCATTTTAAGAAGGGGTTCTTTAACAGTTCTCATTTCTTCTTTGCTTTTTATCACTCTCTGTTCAAGTGTCTCATGCAGGCATTTGTCACAGGCTGTTCCTGTCTTTCTAGCAGGGTGACTAGGAGGAACAGGATGGCTGTAGCATGCACAAGATGACTTCCTGTGCGCCAGGGTGTTGGCAGGAAGATGCAGAGATGAATGGGTCTAACATACCCAATCACTTAGCTGAGAAATGTACTTCATAATCATAACTGATTGCTCCTTCCACTGCTAAACATTCTTCCAAAGACCATAGAATTAAAGAGCAGTCATGGATTCATTTTATAAACTTAGGTATCTACATAGAATAAATTTTTGTTGAACACAAGACAAACCTATAACCTACAGAAAAAAGTGATTTTTTAAAAGAATTGTAACTATCTAATAACTGAAGTATTCCTTTTCTATTTTATTTGGGAGCTTTTTTAAAAAAATAAAGAGAAGACAAGGGGAAAAAAAGGCTCTGGGCAAATTGCCGTATTCGTCCAGATCAAAAAAATTTTTAATATAATACAGCCATTTAATTTTCCACATTAACAACAGTCAACATCTGTGTGACTCATTCACATAATTCTCTATGTACATACAAGCACACACTATTTATATAAAAAATAAATTAAGCTTTAAAAATGAAACATAAGTTTACAAATGTAGCCTTTTAAGCCTAATGAAAAATAAGAAATGTGGAAATTTCTAAGAGACGGGATCACTGTAGAGTCTTGCTCTGAAGAAAGTATTTTGAAAAGTGAAATACCTGGGGGAATCATTTGAGTATTTTTCAAATGCCAATTTTGTAATTCTGAATATTTCAGAATATAATTATTAACTTCATGTTGATTGGCTATGGCTTTAGGATTTCCTCCCCCCCCCCCCCCTCAATTATTGTCTTGCAAGTTGAAGAGTAACATTCCTTTTTTAAATGACTGGACCCCTTTTGATGATCTTTTTTGCTTTCCAACTAAAAGTCATCATGTAGTAGCCTTAGATCAGCAAAATTAAACTTTTATGCTCAGATACCTCCTAAGTGAATTTTGGAAACCTATATATACCCTTGCATATTTCTAAATTGACATCTAAAAGTTTTCATCATAAATACTGCAAGAGGATATAAATTTTGGTATATTGTAGCGATTGCATCTTTAAATAAAGCTGATACCGTCCTTTAAAAATTTAGCCAAGAGGCTCTAAATACAAAAACTACTTGACAGACGTTATCATCTTTTCAAAAACTACATGAAGACAATTTTAAATAGTAGGAAATCCCACATTTTTATTTGTACTCACTGAAATTGCATTATTTCACTTCCCTCTCAATTTTAACCTAAAAATGTTTGCTTTTACATTGTTTACACTTATTATATATCTAACAAATTATATAAAATAATTTCATGTTAAGTATATAAAAAGTTTCTTCTGGATTGAGTTTTAGTACACACTTGATTGGTACACACATATAGTACAAATTGTAATAAATTATTGAAAACAGTAAAATTTCATTGGGAATCCATCAGCTAATGAGATGAAGGGGACTCTTTTTCCCCAGTTGGTTCACATAGGTGTAAATTAATATTATCACTGTTAGAGTGAGCCAAGATGTAGCATCAATTCTCATCAACCTTGTCTATTTCACATAACATGGAGATGGGAATGGAAGCAGTATCACTGAATTCTTCCAGTGCCTCTTATATGTTTAAAAAAAAAAAAAAGTCAAATCAATTGGATCCACCTTCAATTTTGTTAAAAGCAAAGAACTGGGAAACCCAAGACTTGCAAAAGGACTTTTACCCTGTTCTTAACAGTCTCTCACCTTCTGGGCAACCATATTTTGAACTGATGTTCCCAGAAGCTCCTATATTTTGGGTCAGGCTCTACAACACTCTTCTTCTGAAGCATGAGGAAAGGGCATTTTCTCTGGCAGAAAATTCTTAGGAAAGACTCCTACAGGAAGGTGAGGATCCGAAAACCATTCTAGCCTGAGGACTCCTTGGAGAGCTCTGGCCTACCCTTTAGGTTGAGACTGTCTGGTTTAAAGACTGCTGCCCTTGATGGTTTAAGTTTAGATTTCTTTCACTAAGTCACAAGGCATAGGCATTATTAGGTCATGTTGCTGGGCTGACTGCTTAACTGTAGCAGCAGGTCTTCCAACGCGTTCCCCCATAAACCAGTCCCTTGATGTAGTTCTTGACATCAGATTTGGGCTACGGCTAGTCTATAGCCCTCTCAGTTCTGCATGCTAGGATAGCCACATCTCACAATAAATCATTCAACTTTGTATAACCTAAATTTCCCAAACTCAAATAACCACTCTCATTCTCCCTATTTTTCCATGTGCTAACTGGTGCTCTAAATAATATCCTTAGGTAAATGGAGAACAAAAACAATTTAACATATACGTGGTCATGGTTTTGACCCAAAAAGGCTGCTGCCGTCTTTCCCAGTGCTCTCACTACTACGCTCCTTTACCAAATCGACTCTGGTTCAACAGCCATGTACTAAGGACACCTATGCCAGCACCTGGATGCTTAGGTTGTGGCACCTGAAGCAGACTCTGGGAAAAGCAGCGGTGCCATCTGTGCTCCTCACTTGCCCTCCCTTTGTCTTTCCTGGGGGCACCAGCTAAGTCCCCATCACCTCCAAGAATCAGATTAATGTGTCACCCTACTAAAGGGAAGGTGGAAGAATCAAAGCAAATACTCTCTAAGTGTGGAGTTCAAGATACGGTAGCACCTAGGAGATACTTTTAGCTAGAGGGTTCTTCCCAGCACCGTTTGTATTATAACCTGAATTTTACACAGGAGCAGCTGCAGAGGGCCTTAGCTTCTGTCTGCTATCCTATCATTTCTCAATCTCTTTGATAAAATAGGAAAAAAAAATTCCATTTTAAGCAGAAAGGGGATCCAGGCTTTAGCATTTGGCTTTACAGTGGAGTGAAATGGGAAGCCATGTCTCTCATACACAAAAGGAATGGCAGCAACGCCTGAGCTCTACCATGCAGAAGTAATGATAGAGCCGAAAGGGCGGCGAGCTTCCGCATCAAGAATTGGGCTTAAGTCTACTTGGCCAAATGCCAGTGGTTACAGAGTCTGAAAATCCCTTCCCTGCAACACTGAGCTCAATACCTTTTGCATCCACCCTTTCCTGAAAGTTGCTTTGAGCACATGCTACCAGCAGGCATATTCTTCTCTTGCTCACTGCCAAGTAAAATAACTCCCAATTTGAGGAATAACTCAATTAATGTCACAAAATAATAGCCCTACCTGGGTCTGACTACTTTGACCTACACTCCCGGCTTTCAGAAGGTAAAATGCATCTCGCTCAGGAGCGCGTGGATGTGTGCATTCCATGAGCACCTGCTCTTTGTTGGGTTTTCGTATTGTACCCCCAGACCATGGCCCAGTGCACATCACATGGAATGAAGCCATGGGATCGACCAGAGCCTGGCGTGTCTTCATCTTTAAGCTTAGCTCGCTGCTACTGAAAGCTGGTACCTCAGAACTGCCCAGGAAGCAGCTACCGTGTGCCTGGGCCGCGGCCTGACCGAGAACCGGCACAGCCGTCCCGCAGCCTCCGCACTGTGTCGAGAGGCACAGGTGTACGAGACGGGCCGGAGCGTCTGAGCAGCAGGCAGAGCGAGGGCAATAAGCTGGCTGAGCCTTCAGCTGTCCCTGGGCTCTGAGCGGCATTGAAAAGCAGAGAGGCCCAAAGATTTCCACTCCCCACCCCAATCGTTCCAGTCAAGTAGCAGGTCTCTACCGCTCATCGCTCTTGTGCAGAGGACATTCAGAAGTTTTCTTAACGAACAGAGGGTCCATCAACCAACCGTCTCTCTTTACCATGGCAGGTCCATGCAGGAGGCTGGTCTAGCCAGCCAGCTGGCTGGTGGTGGCTCAGCGCATTGAGCTGAGCCGCTGGCCGGGGGCAGGGAGGTCAGAGGGACATGCCGGGCAAGGGGAGGGCCCCCTGTTGGGCCCTCGTGGCAGCCGATGGCCGGCACTGTGGAGTCACCTGCCTCTTAGTAAAAATCCTTTTCGGAATCTAATGCCTTAGTTCCTTAAGTTTTGGTCTCCTCTTCCATGGAAGTCAATGACCTGGGTCCTCGGAGGCAGAAAGGTGATCCTGCCCAGCCTGTGGGGAATTTGTCGAGACTTCCACTGCTTTTATTTAGTAAGGTTTGGAACACGAGGGCCCCACCCGAGAAGCGCGTTTTCAGGACGCTCTAGAGAGAATCTAAGTTAAGAAAGTTGTTCAGGACGAAAAGGAAAGCAGGAAATCGCCCCAACTCATGCCGGTTGGGTCTTCTTGGGAAATGTCATGTTGTTGACAGGCTTGAAGAGAGGAGGATGTCACAGGTTAGCATCTTCCAACGGGTGGGATCAAGCACAGCCACAAGCTCCCCTTACGAACGCACCCCCGCTTCTATGAGTAAAACTTGCTGTTGCTGACTCTCTTCTCCCTCAACCTGAAACAGAGCAGATTTCGCCGTCACCAATCGGGTGTAAGAAACAGGCCATGAGCTGAACTCTGCAGGGCTTTCCCAGCTGGTGGGTCCCAGCAAGCTCTACATCTTAATTCCCCCTCTGGTAAACAAGGGCTGCCACCTAGCCCGGAGAACAAAGTCAAGAACCAATGAGAAGAGCAGGGCTAAGGAGCTCAGCACAGAGCTTCTCCTTGGAGGGGCTTGGGAATTTTCGCTGGGAAAATTCTCATTGCGTGGGGCCATCCAGCACATTGCCAGACACTAGGAGTTCCACGACATGCCTGAAGCACCACTTCTGGGGTGATTCTGCCCAAACTTAGAA
The DNA here is from genome assembly GCF_030445035.2 of Dasypus novemcinctus. NCBI lineage: Eukaryota > Metazoa > Chordata > Mammalia > Cingulata > Dasypodidae > Dasypus > Dasypus novemcinctus. The sequence goes on from NC_080690.1 coordinate 7,222,949, forward strand.
TGGCCGGACAAGCACATTCTCAGGAACCTAAGTGGGGCTTGTTTGAAGGCAGTAGTCATCATTTATTTTCTGTCCTTCTAGAGATGACAGTTCTACTTGGAGTTGCTGCCGATCTTTAGCTATTACTGTACGTGAATATACAGATTAAAGGGAACTAGAGTCAAGGGTACCAGTCAAAGGATTTCCTAAGAAAGCAACATAGGGGGCCTTCCAGAAGGCTAGCCCCAGGGCCCCAAGGTCACTGTGCTCGATGCACTTGAAGGAGCAAGCCCCCCACCCCCAGGAGGATCTGCGGGTGGAGGAGAGGCTGGCCCACCTCCGGTTGCACTTCTCCTGGCACAGCTGGAGCTGGTTCTCGTTGACATTGAACTCTCTGACGAGGGCATCCCGGTTGGCATTGCGCAAGTTCTGGTGCGTGTCATATAGAAAAAGCTGGTTGTTCAGCTCCTCCTGCCGTCTGCGCAGCTGGCGGCAGGAGGAGTAAAGCTCCTCCTCGCTCTCCTGGGGAGCAGAGCACAGCAATGGGGTCACTGGGGCCTGGGCACAAGACCCCCTCTGCAGGCGCCTGAGGGAGCACGGGCAGACCCTCCCCCAGGATAACGGGCCCTGTGACAAAGGAGTCTGGGGGCGGGTGTTGGTGAAGGTTATTCTGACCATTTGCAAAGGGGCAGAGGAGTAAAAGGATGGTCTTTTGGAGGAAAACCAGATGGTTCTTGGTGACTAATTGCACAGGACAGATGTGTTACAACTGGGACTATCCTAGGAAATTCAGGATCTATTTTAAACCAAGATTAAACTCACAATTATTTATTCACTGGAAGCAAGAAATTTATAAAATGTGTTCTTCATAGCATTGGCTTTATTGTGAAACAAAAACAAACCCATTGCCCATTGGTCCCAATGTGTTTTCATTGGCTTACATCACCTTCTGGCCCTTTTCCAAATGCAGCGGCTCTAAGCAGTGGGCCACAGCAGATGGGGAAGCAGCGGCTTAATATAAGGACAGAACTGCAAGCAGGAGCCAGATCACTTAGGGTCTACTAGGGGTCTTAAAAGCCAAGGTAACAGCTACTACTTGGATGAACCTTGAACACGTGCTCAGTGAATATTATATGATGCCACTAATATGAAATGCCCAGAAGAGGCAAATCCATGGAGACAGAAAGTGGATTAGTGGTCGCCAGGGGCGGGGGAGAGCACTGGGGCTGGAGATGAAGCGTGACAGCTAATGGGTCTGGGGTTTCCTTTGGGGCCAATGAAAATGTTGTCCTGTTGATGGTGGTGAGTGCGCACACTCCATAAATACACTGCAAACCACTGAATAGCATGCTCTTTAAATGCATGAATTATGTGGTATGTGAATTATATTTCAATAAAGCTGTTACAAAAAAAAAAAAGCTGAGGTGACACAGCTCACACCTCTGGGGATGGGCTGTGACAGGTTGGCCAGGAACAGTGCCATCCCCCCCACACACACACACCCCCGCCAGGCACGTGACCAAGCCAGTCCAACGAGATCATCACCGGGCTGTCACTGGAGCACTCAGAAAAAAGATGGTGTCTTTTCCTGGGGCTTAGACTAAGGAAGAGAGGCATGTTTCGCATTGCTGGTGGTTCTGCAGTGGTCCTTCGGCTATCAGGTAGAGAAGGTCGGCCAGGGAAGGAAATCAAAAGAAGGAAATCAAAATAGAGCCACTGAGCCTACCCTGGATTCAGCCGGGACTGATACAAGACCTAGTCCGTAGCCACGCAGTCCTGTGAGCCAAATATTCCTCGTTACGCTAAGGGAAATAATCCATCAGGGTGGGCGAGCTCCTTGTCAGGAGGGAAGGAGGACATTCTGCCTCACTTAGGTTTTTGAAAGATCACTTGCTACATGTGAAGAATGGCTACTCAGGGAGTCAGTTAATTTATGCCCTTCCTGATGGAGACCAGCTTTCTCCTTCCTCTCAAGAATAAAGCAAAACTGAACAGAACCCCTACTCAGCCTGACCACTAACGCTCGCTTTTCACCTTCTCCTTTGGACTTCATAGATGCAGTGACTAATTCATCTTCAGGTTCAAGTTCAAAATGGACCTCTTCCCTAATGCTTCTATAATTACAGGGCTGTTTCTCCTTTTTCTGAACCCCAAAGCATTTATAGCCTATATAGTTTAAATGAGATACACATTCAGGAAGGCACATAAAATATATGTGTGATTAATGAGTAACCATAAAGCAAACAGGTATGGATCCACCACCCAAGTCAAGCACTACAGCCTTGTCACGAGCGGTCGGTAGGTCACCCTGGGGCCCTCCCAATCAAGGTCCCCTCCTTCCCACTTAGGATTTTGGGATAATCACTTCCTGGAAGTTTTTCAGTCTGAGTTTCATGTACATATTCATATTGCTCTTCTTTCCCAAGTCTACAGTTATTTCTATTTTCTAATATATTTTACTGATTGCTTTACTCACCATTGCTTCTTGCACCAACACCTTCTTGCTTACATAAGCATGCTGGTAGTTCTTTTAGAAAAGTTCCACGAGCACTAAATTATCTGTCCCCTTTGTATGCCTGAAAAATACCTTCCCTTCTGCCCTCACTCTTGAACGATGGTTTATTAGGAATAGAATGTCTAAACTTAGAGCTGTGTGTCTTGAGCATTTTGAAGGTATTATCCCTTAGTCTTTAGGCTGCTATATCTGTAGATGTTCCACGGTCAGTCAGTTCTTCGTAGGTAATCTGGCTTTTCTTCATTTTTGTTGTATTAGTTTTTTCTTTATCCTGAGATTCTGCCAATTCAATCTGATGTATGGATTTGTACTTCTTTATACTGCTCTGCTTATATTCTCAGGACCTGTGTGTCTTCAGTGACTTCTTTTATGTTTATCCTATCATGGTGCGTTCAAGGCAAATTTCCCAGCACACTCTCCGAATTTACTATTTCCTTCTTTATATCCATTCTAAAATTTTCTATTCACTAAGATTTAAATTTTTTTTTCTTAAGAATTTTCGGGTTTTATTTCCAGTATTTCTAATTGGTTCTTTCACTCTTCATTAAGAGCAAAAAGGCTCGTTCTTTTTCAAGTGTATGTTATTTTTTTTGGATTCTCTCTTGAAAACAAACAAAACTTAAAAAATACTTATTTCAAAGTTATTTTCGGATTCACTGGAGTAAAATCTCTTATTTTTACATTTGTTGCTTTCTTGCATTATTTTCCTCCTGTGCTGTAAAGTTTGAATTTGCAGGCTTATCTTGAAAGGGAAGTGTTCCCTCCCTGTAACTCTGTATTTGGCTATCTGAACCCTGTAACTAGGGCAACTCCGGAGGGAAGGGCCAGCAAAGTGTCACATAGGTGGCTCTAGGTTCCCAGGAATAATACATGGCCTGGCCTGGCCTTGGTCTGCTTTTTCCCATCCCCTCAAGCAAGTGGCTGACCACTGGCCTGGGCTCCTGGGAACTTGCCACCTACCCCCTCCCGCCCCCAGCCAAAGGTGCTTCCGAAGGCCCACCGCCGCCCTAGTTCTAAACCATCTGGTCCACGCACTCCAGTCCCCACTGCATTAGCAATGAAATGAAATGAAATAATTAAGTATTCAAGTATAAGGAGTTAAAAAAGAACAGCAGTGGCCTAAGGACAGAAGATTGACACAGTAAAGATAAATGTAGAAGTGAATGAAGGAGAAAACAGCCAAAATATAAAATAAATGCAAAAGCTGGGTTTGTGGGGAAAAGCACAGAAACAATTAAGTAGATAATCTATTATCTAATTTAATCTGGAAACGTGGATGGGCACAAATACCCAAATAAGACATGAAAATGAGAATACAACTATAGGTAAGTAGAAACGAAAAGGACTGCTGCCTTGCTAAACCCTGTGAAATAAGTAAAAGCCAAGGTGATAATTTAAAAATGAATATATGTACATATATACTATAATAAGGATATTATATCTCATATACACACACAGACACATTTCCTATTTTGGAAATGACCCCGAAGACAGGAAAAAGTGAAGAGACTAATTTTATCCTTGAAGAAAATGAGAAACGTGTTACAACTAGGCCCCAAAATTTTCACAGATGCTATCTAACATCTGTTAGCTTTGGGAAGCAGATAATGCCAATTCTGTTCAAAATGTTCCATAGCCCTAAGAAAGAAAGAAGGCTTCCAAGTAATTTTTATGAAGCCAGCACAACAAAACCTGACAAAAACTGTAGACCAAACTCCCAAAGAATACCAGTGCAAAAATCCTAAATTAAATATGAACACATAGCTTACAGAAGCACATTAAAGAGCACTGTTCTTTCTCTCAAACCCTTTTGTCCATGCTCTAAAGATGACAGCGTCACAATCCTTGTCTCCTCAAACCTCCCACTCCTAGCTGATGGCCTTGCTCATGGCTTCACATAGAAAGGAGAAGCAGTTCGAGGAGAACATACACTGATGAGAAATCTTATTTTCCCACCACCAAATCTGCCCGTCTGCGCACGTGGACTGAGTCACCCTTCTTTCCAGCTGGCCCACCACCATTCCTCTTCTCTGCACCTTTCCTTTCCCTTCTTTTCTAAGTATTCTAAGTCCAAGAGCAGCCTACAGGCTCATTTTCTAAAAGATCTCCCTTCGCTCCATGTCCCCCTCCAGCTACTGCCCCACTTCCCTTCTCGACTTCAGAACAGATGTCCTTGCACAAGTCATTTGCTTCCCACCACTGCATCATCTACTCCCAATAACATTTTAAAATCTAATTTTCCAGGAGCCAGCAAGATAGCGGCAGAGTAAGGTGCTCCTAGAGTCAGCTCCTGCTCCAGGGCAGGTAGTAAACACCCAGAGATCTCTGGAGCTAGCTGGAGCACCTGTTTGGGGGCTCCAGGAGACCAGAAGAGCATCCTGCAATATCCTTGAAGGAGTGGAAGGAGAAGACTGCCCATCTGCAGAGAAGACTCCTGAGTAGAGCACCCCACACCCTGGAGGCTGGTGCCCATCCTCCACTGGAGGCACAAGCTGCCTTGGGAGCTGTTCCACAGCTGGAATTGAAAGCTCCACTTCCCAGAAAAGGGGGAAGAAGGCGGTTAGGCACCAATTTCAGCTACTGATGAGTAGATTCAGTGGGCTAAAGTATAATCCTGAGAACAGCTAGAGTTTGAGCCTGTCCAAGTCAGAAAGAGGCTGGGAGCTGCCATCTTAATGCCGTGCCGGCACGAGGGGCAACAGGGTTGACTGAGGATCCCTGTGCTGGTGGGGACTGGCTTCTTTCCATCCAGGTCAGATTGCAGCCTAGGGCCCAGCTCCATCTCCAGCAGAGAGGAAGCTGCGGGGACCTGCGCCAGCCTCTCTGGGAAGTTGCCAACCAAGCTGTGGAGGTCAGTGATTATCCTACTCTGGAGGCACCAGCTGCCCCAGGAACTATTCTGTGGCTGGAACTGGAAGCTCCATTTCCCAAAAATAGGGGAGTTGGAGATGGTTTGGCTGTCGATTTCAGCTACTGCTTGGGAGACTTGGCTGGCTAACATATAACGCTGGGAACAGCTAGGGTGTGAATCTGCCCAAGTCAGAAAGAGGCCAATGGCCACCATTTTGATCTGCCCCCAGCCTGAGCGGAATACAGGACTGAAAATCACAGTGACGGGAGGAACTGGTTTCTTTCACCCAGATTGGCCTGCAGCCCTAGACTAGGTTTCAGCCCCTCCTCTGGCAGGAAGGAGGCTGGAGGGCCCTGTACCAGCCTATCCAGATAACTGCTGGTGACTTTGGCTGGCACAGATGGAAAATTGGAAGTCTACCGGGGCAACTGCAGTCATCTTGGACCCACACTGCATAGACTGCTGGCCGCACCTGCAGCTCCATCCCCACCCCAGGGAGGGGAGAAAGAGACGTGAAGCTTCATCAGTCATTCTAGGTAATCACAGTCTAGGCCTGTACAACTTGGATTATTCCACACAGCTGTGACTCTGTCCCTACCTCTGGCAAAGGAGAAAGTTGGAAGAAGCTTCAATGGTCCCTGGTGCAATGAGGGCAGCTTGAGCCTCCACAACCTATGGCACCAACTGCATAATTGGTTCCTACTGCCCAATCAGCAAGAGGAAAGGGCAGGAAGCCCTAAATTAAAGGGAAAAACTGCATCCAGAATAAATACTCTAGTGAGCCAGATGTGAAGACACCAACAAAAAATTACAATCCATACCAAGAAACAGGAAGCTGGGGAAGCAGCTGTGGCTCAATCAGTTGGGTTCCCATCTACCATATGGGAGGCCCTGGGTTCATATCCCAGGGCCTCCTTGTGAAGGCAAGCTGGCCCGCATGCCATGGAGAGCTGATGACCTGTGCACCATGGAGAGCTGGCACAGCAAGATGACACAGCAAAAGGGAGACAGGCAAATACAGAAAAAACAGGCAGCAAACAGACACGGAAAAGAGATAGCAAAGTAAGGAACAAGCTGTGTGTGTGGGGGGGATAAATAAATAAATAAATAATCTTTTTTAAAAAAAGGAAACAGGAAGCTATGGCCCAGTTAAAGGAACAAGAAAAGCCTCCAGATGACATAAAAGAGTTGAGACAATACTCATAGATATTCAAACAAATCCCCTAATAAACTCAATGAGATGGCTACAGAGATTACAGATATTAAGACAACATTGGATGAACTTAAAGAATTTGAAAGCATATGTAGAAAAATAGATCTTATGGGAATGAAAGGTGCAATAAATGAAATTTTTAAAACACTGGAGTCATATAATAGCAGATTTGAGGAGGCAGAAGAAAAAGACTGGTGACCTTGAAGAAATAGCCTCTGAAAGGAAAAGCAAACCCTCATCTCCAGACTTTAAATCATATTATCTAGCTATAGTGGTAAAAACAGCATGGCACTGGCCTAAAGATAGACACAATAGACCAATGGAACCAAATTTATCGTTCAGAAACAGACCCTCAAGTGTATGGTCAAGTGATTTTTCACTAGCCTGTTAAACTCACACAGCTCGGGCAGAAAAGTCCACTCAACAAATTGTGCTGAAGAATTGGATATCCATAGCTGAAAGAAGGAAAGAGGACCCCTATCTAACACCTTATCCAAAAATTAACTCAAAATAGATCAAAAACCTAAAAATAAAAGCAACAACCATAAAATTTCTAGAAGACATCATAGGAAAATATCTTCAAGACCTGGTGGTAGGTGGTGGATTCTTAAAGGAGATAAGAGGAGGACTGAGCGGACTACTGATGCTTAATGTATGTTAAGACGTTTCAGTTAGCTTTACTGTAAAAGTGTGGGAATGTGTAGAGTGGATGGTAGCACACAGTAACAGCTAGTTTATAAATGGGGATGTGACTGAAAATGGTAGTCTAGGTATGTAAATGCCAACTGACAGGACTCTAGATAATCATCTAGGAACTGAATAGCACAGCAAACCAAGAGGTGGGTGAGAATTGTGGTTGATGGTACAGATGCAAGAGTGTCCTTTGTGAGCCAGAGCAAATGTATATCACTACTGCAAGGTGTTGGGAATGTGAAGAAGCATGGGAAAAATACAGCTGGAGTGACCTATGGACTGTGGTTAGTAGTAATAATATAATTTTCTTGCATCTATGCGAAAGATGTACTGTGTTGATAATGCAGTTTGGAAAATGTGAGCCAAATGTGCACTATGGACATAATAACAATCAGATGATATTATCTTATCTGTAGCAAATGTTCCACCAAAGTTTGGTATTGATGGAGGGGTGTTGTTTGGAAATTCTGCACATGTGCATAATTGTTTTATAAATTTACAACTTCCGTCTTAAAAAATAATAACAGGGTGGGTTGGAGGAAAAACACACCAAATGTAAGATAATGTCTATGATTAGTAGTAGTATTTTGACAATATTCTTCCCTAATTCGTAACAAATGTCTCAAAACAATGCAAGGTGTTGGTGGAGGGACCCCTGTATGATGTTATGCATGTTTGCTTTATAAGTTCACAACTTTTACAATACACTTAATTGTTTATGTATGTTCATATATAAATGATATAAAGACAATGATAATAGGTTTGGTTGGGGGAAATACTTTGGTTATGCTCTTTAATCATTGTTAAAAATGCTCTTTAATCATTAGTTAAAAAGGTTTAACAACAATGCATGTTATTGGTGGTAGGGTGAGTATGGGAGACCTGTGTGATGTTAAATATGTTTGTTTTGTAAGTTCACAATTATTACTATACGCGTATAGTTAATGTATGTTTATGTATGAGTGATATACTTCAATAAGTTAATTTTTTAAAAAATCTAATTTTCCAGGTTTGCTAGCTTCATTGAGATATAATTCACATGCCGTACAATTCATCCCATTTCAAAGGCTTTTAGTGTATTTACAGAGTTGTGCAATCAAGACCACCATCAATTTTAGAACATTTTCATCACTTGGGAAAAAAATCTTGTACCCTTTAGCTATTTACCCCCAACACTTGCTTTTCCCGACAACCACTAAAACTAAATCTTTCTGTGTCTAAAGATTTGCCTGTCCTGGGCATTTCATATGAATACAATCATACATTTTGTGATCTTTTATATGTGGCTTCTTTCTCTTAGCAAGATGTTTTCAAGGTCTATCCATGTTGTAGCATTTATCAGTACTTCATTTCTTTTAATAACTGAATAATATTCTGTTGTATGAATATATTGCATTTTGTTTATCCATTTGCCAGTTGATGGACATTTAGGTTGTCTCCCCTTTGGGGCTACTATGAATAATGCTGCTCTAAACATTCATATGCATGTTTTCATGTGGACGTGTTCTCATTTTTAACTTTGTTTTTATTACTTATATATGCACAGAGTTTAAAGACTCAATAAGTCTATAAGGATTATTACAAAACAGTAGTCTCCTTGCTCACCATCCCCTACCCCTCGTCCACCCTATATTATCCCTCCTACCCAAAGTCAATAGCTGTTTGTTTTCATGATTAATTTCACAGTTCAAAAAACTGCTTAGACTGCAAGTTCTTGATTTTGCAGTTTTAGGTATTATCTTCAGAAAAGAATGTCTTGGATATTTCCCCCACATACCCTCTTATCCTCTCCAAGGAGAATTATGAATTTACATTTGTATTATTATATAATTATTATTCCCAGTTAAATCTTTATTTCTTCTTTAATCCCTTGCTTTAGAAGCATTTTTAAGATCCTTGAACTCATGGAGGAAATCGTTAGTAATGAGTTTTACCTGGCTGTAACAAAACCTTTATGGCGTTCTCTACCTTTAATATTTTTTTTCTGTTTGGGTTTATTTTTCCCTTATGGATGCCTTTTTTCTTTCTTTTTTTAATATATTGGAATAAATTTAAACTTGCAGAAAAGCTGCAGTGATAGTAGAGCGTTTCCATGTACCCTTTACCACCAGTTTCCCCAGTGTTCACATCTTGCACAACCAAAGTACACTAGTCAAAATCAATTAATATTGGTGCAATCCTTTTAACTACAGAGTTTATTCAGATTTCACCACTACTGTCCTCTTTCTGTTTCAAGTTCCAAGCCAGGTCTCCATGCTGCATTTAGTTGTCATTTTTCCTTGGATTCCTTTAATCTGTGACGTTTCCTTGGTCCTCCCTTACTTTTTCAAAACAACCTTCTGAAGAGGGTCCGCTATCTTGCAGATGGTCCCTCGATTTGAGGTTGGTATTTGAGATTCTTTTTGAGGTTATGTGTTTCAGAAAGAATGCCACAGAAGTGATGTTGACTTTTTGTCCCATACCAGAGCATGTCTTGTCACTGCTGATATTAACCTTGATTTAGGGTAGGGGTTCATAACCAGGGGTCCTCTGACCTCTCACTGAAATCTAGCATATCCTTCATGTATGAATGTATGTCATAAATATATTACATTAGGATTCATTTCACCTGACTGGCAAAGGGGTCCACGGAACAAAAAAGGTTAAGAACTCCTGATTTAGGGGGTGTCTGCCTGGTTTATCCACTGTGAATTAATACCTTCCTTTGAGGAAGACACTTTGATACTATGCAAATATCCTTTTTCTCCTCAAACTTTCACCTCTACTTTTAGCATCCATTGACAAACCTTGCCTGCAGCAATTATTACTGTGGTTTTCAGTGTTGATTTTCTAATTCCCTCACTCCTTTCCCGAGTATTAAACAGGAATGCTCCCATGGAATAGCTGTCTCTTCTCCCTTGTTTATTTATCAATTGCTTCATTCACGGACCCATGGGCATTTAGTTTATTCTCTGGACTCTAATTCAAGGTCGCCGGCCTTTGTTTTATTGAGGATGTTCCAGTCCTGGCCCCTGGGAGCTCTTTCGGGTTGACCCTTTTGGGTATGCCCCCACCCTGTTCTCAGACTTCGACCTGTTTTTATCTGATGATGTTTTATCTTTATTCCTCTGGAGGACTTTGTCTTGAAAAACACAAATGGGCTAAAATTGTTTCAAGAAGCATCTGAAAATTTAGAAACAGTCATCCGTTTTCTAATTTATTGGCATAAAGTCCCTCTCCTTATTTGAGGTTCAGCCTCCTTTTCCATATTTACTTTGAATGCTTTTGCTTTCACTGTGTTCCTTTAAGTATACAAAAAGTTTATTTAATGGCTCTTGTCAGTGAACCAGCATTTTTTTTCTATTTTTGTTTTGCATTTCATTCGACTGGCTTTTATCTCTATTTTGTTCCTGTTTTCTACTTGTTTATTTTATTGATTTTTTAAAAATTTCTTAAGATGAAGACAGTGCATGTTTTTGGACTTTGTTCTGTAAAGATTTAAGGCAAACTTTTTTATTTCTTCTAAATATAGTAATGACTTATAGGTTTTACTAATTTCTAGATAACTTGTTTTATTTTTTTTATCTAGGAAATTCTTATTTTCAAATAGTGACCATTTTGCCATCTTTTTATGATCTATTTCAAATTTTATCAGGTTATATCCAAATAACAATTTATGAAATATACAACCAACTTTTAAAAATTCTGAGGAGCACCAGAAGAAAACCGTGTATATTATCCACTCGTAAGAGATGAGGTTGGGTATCTCTTAAATCAGATTTGTTAATCATTATTTTGATCTTCTATTCTTGTTGGGGTTTTTTTGCACACTAGATCTTGCAAATTCTGATATTTTTTTCTATGAAGTTGCCTTTGCATTGATGGCAGCTTCTGTTTTATGTATTTAAGTACTATGCTGCTTCCTAATTAAACACCTATGACTTATATCCCTTTCGTAAACCAAACGTTTTGTCATTACATATTGTTCAACTTTTCCTTCCCGATTTTCCTCCATAACTCTTCCATTCTTGTTATTTGCCTTTCTTGATAATGTAATCGTGTTAAGTAAATAAAATGGCCGCCTGTGTTGGGCGTTGCCAGGAGAGAACCCTTTCAGAGAAAGGATTTTCCAGAAAACAAAAACAGTTGACCTACAGGGGCTTTCCAAGAAAATGGAAACATCCCCTGATAAGTAAACCAGTCTCCCTCCAGCAGAGAGCTCCTCTGATAGCACCCCACTCTGTAGACACCCGTATGTCAAAAGGAAACTCATCAGCCAGCCCATCAGAACATTTCCTAACTTCCCTCCACACTTGTCCTTTCCAAGGGCCCCCTTTCCACCCCTCCCACCCCCCCCACCCCACCCCCGTGGCGCTCCCTTCTGCTTTCTGGATGGGATGCTGCCCGACTCATGGATAGCTCAACAGAGCTGAGCAAGCTAAAGTGTGTGAAAGTTTTCCTTTTAAAGACAGCTTGCCTTCAAGTTTATTTCTGGTAAACATTGCACAGTTGGATTTCTTTTCTAATAAAAGAATTCAACCCAATTACCAAATCAAATATGTTATATCCATTACATTTGGGTTACTATATACTTTATTTTGTTTTATTTCTGCTTTTATCCTTTTTATTTTATTTTTCTCTCTTGCTCAAGGTTCTCTTTATCTTCCTTTTCCTCCTCATTTCTGCTGTTTTTCAATTCGTACAGTGGTTACCCTCAATTTTAACAATCCCAATTAAAATTACATATTCCTTTTTCTTCGAAATATCAGAATTCACTCCACTCCCAGCTCCCTGCAGGATGCTTTATTTAACTACTGATTCCCCCAGCCATCAGCGCTGCAACCTTTAGGACACATTTAATTGACTCCCTTTCAACTCCTGTGTTTTGGTGACATTTTCTTAGCACTAGAAGATTATGAACATTTCATTACAGGGTATTTCTCCTGTTTCAGGAATCCTTATTTAACACTTACATCACACTGTCAACGTCCTGCGAATGTAACTGCACTGCAAAATGAACTATTCACTGGTTTCCACCTCTTCATTGCCCTATCTAGAAGTTTCTCTTCTGATCAAAGTTTCCATTGGTTCAGGTGAATTCTTTAAGTGTCCCTCAAGTGGGATACGTGGCAGATCTGAAACCTTGCGTAGCCTCAGATGCCCTGCCACTGCCGTGACACAATGCTTGAGCTGCAGACCCTCAGCTGTGCTTTTCTGCAGGTGGCCTCGGCTTCTCCTGACTTCCAGCGCTGAAGAGGACAAGTCCACTGTTAAATCTTAGTGAGGGAGGACTAGAGATGTGCCAGGGTGTGGGTGTGCTTTCCACTCAGCCCACCTGAGATGCAGGAAGCCCTCTCAAGCTGGCGATCAGGGAACGTTTCCTGCAGCAACTGGGTCGTTGCTAGCTCTCCACCATCGGTTCCTTCTTGTACCTCTGAGTGGGTTTGCAGGTTAGGTTATTTCCCGCGCCCTGCAAGCCTGTCCTTCCCTTGATGGCCTCCATCCCATGGTGGGGTTGCTCTGGAGTGTGGCACATTTCTTCTGTGTTCTTCCATGTTGCTAATTCAGTCTCAGAGACTGGTGCTCTCTTGGATTATGTACCGAATTCTTAAATTCAAAAACTCAGACTTTTTAAGAGTTCCAGAAAGTCTTTTTCAGGGCTCTTCTTGGATAGCCTTGCAAGCTCATATGATTTAAGAATTAAGGTTTTCCTGCAATGCTTCTAAAGGCTCTACTGCACCTGCCGGCCACCTGTACCAGGTATTCATCAGGTCTGCCTTCCTCTTGTTGCTCTGCATCAATTTTTTCTTTGTGAGCTCATGGTTTTACTGGCTTCGTGGTCATATCAAATTGTCAGGGTCTTGAGTGGTAGGCATGGCAGTTTCTGAATAAACTGGACAATCTTTAGCCAGCTGCTGAGGTACAGGTTGGGCCTTTTCCTTGTCTCTAGGTCTCCACAGGTATCAAGAAATGTCCCCCACATCAAAAACCAGGCCTGGCCCGGCCGGAGTGTGACTCCCCCTCCTGATCCTCCAGGCCTCTAGAAACGTGTGCTGCGTGCAGTCCTTCTGCGGAGGGGCTCAAGGTACTCACACTGAACCAAGGCGTGCTGGTCCCGCCACTTGGACTTTCCAGCCTTGTACCTTGGCTCCAGTCCAGCATGGAGCATCCATCCCAGCATCGGTCCTCTGGAGATCCTGGCAATACACTGTCCAGGCAACACCAGCTGGCCGTGCAGTGACAACTAGGATGACATTCAAGCTGCCATACTTGTCTCAATCCCCCTTGCTCATCTTTCACCCACAAATTTTTTCCAAAATCAGTTTGGGTCATTTGAGTAGAGCCCCTTTCAATTAATGGCAAGATTGGATGCAATACATCAATTTAAAAGAAACTATTTACTTGCAGAGAAAAACTTGACATGTATTAACAAAATCATCTCCCCCCTTCTTTGATCTATTATTTCATTACTAAATACCTAGCCTCAGGAAGTAACATTTAATCAAAAAATGTTACTCACATGAAGACCTTCATTATTTATAAAGGAAAAAACTGCAAACAACTCAACTGTTCCTGGTGGGAGGATGGCTGAGTGAAATGGGGTGCCTCCACCTAACGAAGAGTTTGCTTTGACAATTGCACAGCATGGGGGAAATGCTTCAGATCGTGTGAAGTGGGAAAAGAGCACACATTTCATATGCATTATAGGCCGATAACCACAGAAATGTCACATGCAAAAAAAGAAAAGGCTAACAGCGGTTATGTGTGCATGGTTTATGGGGACTCCAAATGAAATACAGTAGGTGATAAAATGGTTTTAAAAAATACTCTTTACAAACCATTACACAGCCAAGAAAACAAAGGACTGAAAATTGATAAAGTAATTCTGACGTGTAATTGGCTTCTCCAAAAGCAGCTTAAAGTGCTTGCTGACAGTCTTCTGGGGCTTTAAACACTATCTCAGCAAACGTTGTGTGAGTAAACGCCATCTCAGCCTTTGACCGGATCAATCACTTGCTCAGACAACCCTTTATTTATTGAGGCTGTTTACCAGAGTCGTTCCTCGGCACCCCAGAGGATACGGTGCTAAATAAAACCAGTTCAACCCCGGGCACCCAGGAAGGAAGCTCTGGTCTGCCAAACACAGCCCAGCCTGGCTCTGACGGGGACGCCTCATCCGCAGTGTAGGGCCGGCATGCCCAGCAGGACCTGCAGTGGCTCAAAACCAGGTGACAGATGTGCGATTACAGAAAGTCTCGAGAACCCGCAGCTGCAATGAAATTCACACAGAGTCGACTTCTCCATTAAAACCCTTTGAGAGGCGTCTTCGGGACATGGAGCTGCCCTGGATGGTGCTTCAGAGGTAATCACCGGACATTGTAAATCCTCACAGGGCCTACATGATGGAATAGAGGAGAGTATGGGCCATGATGTGAACCAATGTATATGAGGTGCAGAGGTGCCCAAAGATGTACTTACCAAATCCAATGGATGTGTCATGATGATGGGAACGAGTGTTGGTGGGGGGGGGGGAGAGGGGGGGTGGGGGGGTGGGGTTGAATGGGACCTCACATATATATTTTTAATGTAATATTATTACAAAGTCAATAAAAAATAAAAAAATTAAAAAAATAAAAAATAAAAAAATAAAACCCTTTGAGAAAGCAGATTTGGGAGAGCTGACTTTCCATTTGGAACGCCACGCACCCACTCCTGCCCCAACACACACACACTCTCGCGCTCTCCCGGGCCCCAGAGGAATCCCCCCAAGCAGCCAAAGCAGCCAGCTGCCCTCATCAAGGAAGTCAGAGCTGGGTAAACATAATTTTCTTTTAAACCTACTAATCTCTGCTGCCAGTGCTACCTAATCATTTAAATTATTTATCATGTTTCCGGGTTGTTTACGACAGCTTCGCCGAGCGGTGTCTAGACAAATGCTGCCCTTCCACCATCTGAAAGCACTTTCATTATTTCGCTTCTCTGTGCTATATCTGCAGATGGGCTTTATGTACACAGAGGAAGTGCTGTTTCCCTTTCCCCGGGCAACAGATGGACGAAGCCCAGCTCCTTGGGTGAGCTTGACTGAGCAGAGGATCTTCGGGCTTATGTATTCAAGTCTTTTGCTCCAGGCCCAGGTGCTACAATTTTACTGCCGGTCCTGCAAAATTAATCCTACTAATTCCATTTCTGGGACTCGATCCTAAGGAAATGATTCTGAATTAAAGAAGGAAATGGGTAATCACGTGAAGATGTTTGTGACTGCCTTCTTGGCAAGTGGATTCCATCTACACTCATCTAGGGTCGATCCACTGGATGCCAAAGTCCACAGTTCATTTAAGTGCTAATGAAGATGATGCAATGGTAGGAAAAGTGCTTAGAATCATACTTTATAGCAGTGCTTCTCATCAAGGACAATTTTGCCACCCAGGGGACATTTGGCCCTGTCTGGAGAGTTTCGGTTGTCAGGACAGGAGGATGCTACTGGCATCTAGTGGGTGGAAGCCAGGCATGCTACTAAAATTCCTGCAGTGCACAGGACGGCCCCCACCACAGAGGAGTATCTATCCAGTATGTCAACAGTGCCAGAGCTGGCGTGGGGGGCAGAGAGGAGCACCTGCTTTAAAGAAAAACTTACACATGCAATTTTGTATAACAATTATTCCACCAATATAGAGAGTACACGGTGCCTGGGAGACAACAGGCCAAAATGCTAACTTTATTTACTCCCTTCCTCCCAGGTTATAAAACTATACTTCCTACAGAATCTGGCAATAGTTGTGTTTTTTTACTTCTATTATACAAAATAATATACTCTGGCTTCAATCTTTCAATGGATTTACTAAAGACTTTAGGCAGTCTTATTAATGACAAATTGGCAAATGCTTAATTCATTCTAAAAGAGAAGAAATTTAACACTTGGACATGCTCTACAAGGATTTGGTGGTTGACTCAGCCACCCTGGTAAAGGGAGGAGTTTATATGAACTGTCATGGAAGTGAGAGTGTTTCTATCACAGAAAAAATCATAAAAGGTGATTTTTTGATCCATAATTAAAGTTCAAGCGAAAGCTATAATTTTCACCTGAACATTCATTACATTGATGTTTACAGAGTCTACAGCACTAACATTTAAAATGGAAAACTTTCCATTACCCATCTCCTTATCAGATAGAATTCAGTCACTGTGAACTTATTTTACACTAACAAAAAATGATGCCCTTGGTCTTTACTGAGGTCCCGATTTGTCTCTGGTCCCTGCCTAAGTCTCTGCATCCAGTTTTTACTGCATTTCTGTTTTTGTTTTCCTTATTTTGCACCCTCTTCCTTCCATTTTGATGCTTTTAAAATGCTTTGAGGTGGAAAACTACCAAGTTTGCTAAAACTGGATGTAAAGGAAATGGCGATGCAGAAAAGCCTAAAATTCTTTTCTCTAAGTTCATGAGTTTTTGCTGCAGAACCATTGCTATGGCTGCTAAAAGGCATGCCCATCACCACCATCTCCCATTTGAAAGCTCTCGGCTATATCCTGGAAGCTGCCAAAAAAAGAGCTTCCAAATCACTGTTTAGTTCTTATGACCAGAGGAACAGCATTGCAGGCTGTGATTTCTCTACCCAGAGAGCCACCAGGATGAGAAAACCAGACACGGGTCCATGGGCACCAACCAAGCCCAAATCAGCCCTCTGGGTCCCAAACCCGAATTTCTAGGTTACACCAAGAGAACTGGGATGACCACAGAACTCAACCCACCCAGGAAGAGCTGTGTGGTGTTGTAGGGGGAAGGAGAATGGAAAGTTATTGGGAAATTTTATTAGCCACATATGAGACATTACAAAAACAACGATGGAGGGGTTTGATTCTTTGGAAGAGGCCTCTATGAAGATTTTCAAGCTCAAGAATCACAACAGAGATGTGGATGTGGCTCAAGCAAGTGAGCTCCCGTCTACCATATAGGAGGTCCAGGGTTTGATGCCCAGGGCCTCCTGGTAAGGGCAAGCTGGCCTGTGTGGTTAGCTGGCCCATGTGGAGTGCTGACCCGCGTGGAGTGCTACCCCACGCAGAAGGCTGCCCTGCGCAGGAGTCCTGGCCCACGCTGAGAGCTGGTGCAGTAAGATAATGCAACAAAAAGAGACAGAGAGGAGAAACAATAAGAGACACAGCAGACCAGGGAGCTGAGGTGGCGCAAGAGAATGTTTGCCTCTCTCCCACTCCAGAAGGTCCCAGGATCAGTTCCTGGAGCCACCTAACGTGAATACAAGCAGACACAGAAGAGCACACAGAGAATGGACACAGAGAGTAGAAAATGGAGGGAGGGGGGAGAAATCAGTCAATCAATCAATCAAGCTTTAAAAAAAAAAAGAATCACAGCAAATAAGCAGACAGTCTGCTGCCATCTATTACCACTAAACACAAGACTGAACGACCTGTTGCTTGGTGCCACCTTCTTAACCCTTCGTCCTGAGGGACCCTGCCTCATCCTTCCGTAGCCCAGTGAGGTCACTGTTCCCCTCAAGTCTACCCAAACTAGTTAGTCAAAGAGGAGCCTAAGTGTTTTCAGAACCTTGGGAAACTAAAAGGACCAAGAAGGAAGGCTCCTCCAGGCACAGAGGGAACCACGAGAGGAAGTTAAGTCTCTCCCCAGGGAGAGGCCAAGGCAGGCTCTCTCTGGATGCTCTCAGAACCTCTGAAGGGACTCCCAAGGACCAGTAGACAGGGAAAAGCACCTGGGAAGGATGAGCTTCACCCAGGAAAGCATCATCTGGCTGGCTCTTGCTGAAATGAAACGAGGAGGAACTTCCAAGGAGCTTCACCCTTCCCAACTACACAGCCTACTCACAGAATCATACAGCAGTCTCCAAAAAAGAATGCTGGAGGAAAAGACAAGGACCTCCGGGAAAATCTGAAGCTGAAAGGGAATCTTCTTTTAGGCTGTCTCATGCTTGGGTTGGATAATTCTCAAAGCAGTCAAGTCTACCAGCCAACCACCCTCATAGGCCACCTCCCATCTCTCCCCCAAGGCAGAGCTCAGGGGACTCCAAATGGTGTTCCGTCACACTTACCAGCACTGGCCGCATCTCACAGAAAACCAGAAGGGAAGCCAGCTCAATGTCTTCACTGTATCCATTCTTGAGAGGAACAGCTCTAAATCCTGCAGCAAGAATGGAAAAACAAATGTGGAGGTGATTAAGGTCACACCTCAGATTCCTCGGACTACCCGGGAATCATGTCAGGTTCAAGGAGCAGAGAGGTCAATGCCCCGTGCCAGGGCTGACTTTCTAGAAAACAGAGGCCCCATCCTAGTGGTTCAGGAGAGGGGCTAGAGAATGCAGCCTTGACTGGTAGGTCCATACCAGGAAGCAAAGTAAAAACACCTGCCATCTAGAAACAAAAATGATTCACTCGAAAGAGAAGAAATGAAACCCCTCAGAATGTTCCACATTGAATTTAGAGGGATTGCAGTTGTGGTTCAATTCCTTAAATACTCCTCAAGTAAAAAGACTGAAAGGAGTACTGAAAATTCACTCCGTTTCCTCCACTTAGGCCTTTACAAAGCACAGGACAGCAGTGTGTTTTATCTTTAAAGATTTCCACTGGGAAGAGAGCTTGCTGTCCGCTGGCAGTTCATAGCATTATTGATCATCCGCCTTGGAAAGCCATTCCCTATTTACAATCGGGACCTGTGTTGAACAGTTATCTAAATGTTTTTTTAATTTGGGGGTGAGGTAATGCTGAAACTTTTTTGCCCCATAATGTTTAAGGCAACACATCTCACAGGTTAGTTTGTTTGCTTGTTTTAATTAAGTAGCATAAAAGGCGGTCTCCCTCACGGCCACCTGAACACGGTCCCTATCCCAGAAGGAACCATGGTTAAACGGGAGCTTTCCAGAGATGTCTGTGCATATGCTTGAATTTCTATCACATCACCAACGACAATACCCTACCTAAGAAATTCTGAACCATACAGTTTCCCTTTAACACAGCATCTTGGAGATTTACTATATGGCCCTAAGTTTTCTTGAAAGCTTTTGATTTATACTTATAATGGTTGATGGTCGGAAGCTGGATGGGCATGAGAAGATCATGTTCTTAAAGCTAACCCATTCCTGTGGGTATAAACCTATTGTAGCTGGGACCTTTTCGTTAGTTTACCTCAGTTAAGGGCCTCTTGATGAGATTACTTCACTAAAGCGTGGCCCAGGGTGGGTCTTAATCCTCTTATGTCCTTTATAAACAGGATGAATACAGAGAGAGACAGAAAGAGAGCAACCTCCAAAAGCTGAGAGAGAAGGCAAAAAAAAAAACCAGAAGAGAAGGGAGAGACCAGCAGATGACACCATGTGCCTTGCCATGTGACAGAGGAGTCATGATGTGGGCAGCCAGTCTTCAGGGAGAAAGCATCACCTGAGGATGCCTTGATTTGGACATTTTTATCAGCCTTGAAACTGTAAGCTTATAAGACACTAACCCCCCATTGTAAAGGTCGACCCATTTCTAGGATATTGCATTTTTGCCGTCTAGCAAACTAAAAACAACACCATGTCTGCTGATTATCCACCAGGAACAATGCCCAAATTAGGCCACTCCCACAATTTCCTCCTGCCCTGTGCCATTCAGGTTTCAACTTGTTCAATTAGTATTCGTATTTCTCCTAGAGAATTTTTTACCCTATTAGTTGATTTATTCCCTTTAAATATCTACAGAAATTCTCGTTTTCCACTGCTTATGATGAGGAAATCAGCATGCTTACCTTTTCTCCCTTTAGTTCTCCTTATTTGGGCAAGTGGTATTATTATTTCTACATGGACATAGTGTGTAATACTTGCATTCTGTTTTGTAACCATAATTCTCCCAAGAAGGAAGGCTTAGTTATGTTTTTCTGGTATTTTCTTATGAAAAGTTTCAAACATAGAGCAAAACTAGAAGAATATTACAATGAATACTTGTATACCCATCACCTACATTCTACCATTAGCCTTTTGCTATGCTGGTTTGATCACATATTTTTCCATAGCTCTATCCATCATCAATCTATCTTCTTCATACATATTTCAAAGTAAGATGAAGACACCAGTACAGTTTTCTTGGAATACTTTAGCACGTACCTCACTAAGTAGAGCTCATTATTCCTCTTTTGATAGAAAATTTGTATACAAAGAAATGCACAAATTCACATTTTTCTAATGGTCCAATGCTCACCATCTTTTTCCTGAACTTCTCCAACAATGTCTTCATTTGCTACATTTGTCCTCATTGTATTTTCTTCAAAATAAGCTCATTGGACAGAAAGTCCCTGAATTATGCACCTGTCCTTTTTGATTTTATACTTAACAGTTTAATTAGGTATAAAACTCTATGGTCACACTTATTTTAAAAATTTATTACAATTTTTATTTATTTCTCTCCCCTTCCTCTGCCCCCCGCCCCACTGTCTGCTCTCTCTGTCAATTTGCTGTGTGTTCTTCCGTGTCCACTTGCATTCTTGTCAGGTGGCACCAGGAAGTGTGTCTCTTTTGTTGCATCATCTTGGTGTGTCAGCTCTCCATGTGTGCAGTGCCACTCCTGGGAGGGCTGCGCTTTTCTCGTGCAGGGCAGCTATCCTTGCAGGATGCACTCCTTGCACATGGGGCACCTGTGTGGCATGGCACTCCTTGCGTGCGGCAAGACTGCACGTGAGCCATCTCACCACATGGGCCAGGAGGCCCTGGGTACCGAATCTTGGACCTCCTATATGGTAGGCAGATACTCTATCAGTTGAGCCCCATCCACTTCCCAATCAGGTCTCACTCTTTTCCCACAGGATTTTGGGGACATTGCTTGTTGAATACTGCTGAAGAAGTCTTCTGGTCTATTTCCCCCTTATAAGTGATTAGATATTTTTGTTGGTTTGTTTGTTGCCTGGACACCCATAGAATTCTTGCAGTGTACACCACTGCTTCTCTAACTTTAAGGTACAGGTGAATCATCAGTGGATCTTGTTAAAATGCTGATTCTGACTTGAAAGTCTAGGGTGAAATCTGAGACTCTCTGTACCTCTAACAAGCTGGCTTGTGGACCATATTTCAAGTTGTTGAAGCCTTAAGTCTAGGCATTGACAGACTGTCAGAGTGTACTGGAGGCTCTCAGGGAGCCTATGCACTCCAGTCACTTGGTTCCAAGCAAGGTGGCATTGACACTGGGCATGAGCTCCCTAATTTGGAGAAATGAACTCTGTCTACTCTGCCAGTGTCTCCAGCACCATGTACCTCCTCTTATTGCCTGCCCCGCCCCCACTTTTTTTTTTTTTTTTTTTGCACAGGACAGCCAGCCCTTCAGGCATACTGTAGGGGTTGTTTCAGTCTCTTCACTGCTAAAGCAAATACCCTGCAATGGGTTGGCTTAAACAATGGGAATTTATTGGCTCATGGTTTTGAGGCTAAGAGAGGTCCAAATAAGGTGTCATCCAGGTGATGCTTTTTCCCAAAGGCTGGTGTTCTGAGGCTGGCTGCCAGCGATCCTTGGTTCCTTGGTCACATGGCAATGCATATGGCAACCTCTCCTGACCTCTCCCTTCTCTTCCAGGTTTGCTGACTTTGAGCTTTCGCTGCTCCCTCTGTGGCTTTCTCTCTCTTTGTCTGAATTTCATTCTGCTTCTAAAGGACTCCAGAAATAGGATTAAGACCCATCCTGATTGAGATGGGCTACTTCTTAACTGAAGTAACTCATCAAAGGGGCATATGCACAATGGGTTCATACTCACAGGAATGGGTTAAGCTTAAGAACATGTTTTCCTGGGGGTGTATACAGCTCCAAACCACCACAGGGATGAAAGGTACTTCCCAATTTTCCTATAAACAGAGTTCAATCTCTTTTTATTCTTGTCTTTTTGGGTTGTTTCACAGGGGAAAGGGAAAGAGAGACATCTTTTCAAGTCAGATCAGCGCTCCGGCTTCGAGCGCCTGTGGGACATGGCAGTCCTCGCTGAAGGTGGCCTGCAGAGTGGAGGAACGCCAGGTGGAAGTCAGACACTCCTGGCTTGGAATTCACTTCTGGTCTTACCAGGGTGTGACCTGTGCGGGTTAACTAACACCCCGGTGCCCGAGAGTGCTTGTATTTATAAAGTGAAGATGAGAAAACCTCTTTCACAGAATTGCTGGGGGATTAAAAGGAAGAGCTGAAGGCACCTAACCCAGCTTTCCTTTCCGAGCTCCAGCTGGCTCAAAAGCTTACGCACATCCCTGATGACAATAGGCAAAGTTTCTCTCGGAGTTCACAAGGCCCCATGCCTTATTCACAAAGGGATTGTGCATTTGCTTCCACTCCTGCCATGAATATGTATGTGCCAGGCATGGCTAAGAGCGGGAAAGAGGCAGATAAAGCTCCTGCTGGGAGTACTGCAGTCTGGGGTGGCGGAGGGCTCCTCTCTTAAATCATCCTTAAGCTTTCGTTTTCTGTTTTTTTTAATGCTCCAGGCTAAGTCACAGGATTTTCAAGGCGAGTCAGCCTGATTTGGTGAGTAGTAACGGGGTTCTCAGCTCTGGTCTTGGTGCTGTGGAGAAAGCTAATGCCCATGATCTTTCAAGGGGTAACAGTCCAGCACTCCAGTGCATGCGGGGGGGAGAGGGGGGGTTCCCCAGGGAAGGTGGGTCAGGACGCAGCTGACAGTCACCACACAAAGGAATCTTTTTGTTGGGACACAGATGCTTGACCAAAAAAAACCACACTTCCTGCACTGGGAGAAGTAGAGTCATGAACTAAGCCTTCCTTGCTTGGCTAATCTAAGAGGCAAATGACGATTTAAGGAGCTGCTGCTTTATTGCCGGCTTTAAAGCAGTTTACAGTGGGCTGAGCCAGGTGAACCAAGAGGGGGTGCCGGGTACTGGGCCTCTGCGACTTGCAAAGGGACACTCATCATTTACAGGGAAAATGATGAAAATGGGTATTTCGCAAGTGCTAGGGAAGCAGCTGGCTTCGACATTTTCAGAGGTTGCTTCCGCAGGAGCAGAGCACAAAGACCGGCCAGGTTTTTCACGGAACTGCATCGGGCCAGCGCCCGCGGTGGACGTGGTCAGATTGATGGTGCTGAGAAGGGAGAGATTTAGGGCTGACATGCTCCAAGTTTAGACAAACAATGAAGACAGGACCTAGTTCATCTCCCCACTGAGTCCAAGGTTTCCAAACAATGTCAAGAGAAAAGACTGTACATAAATAACTAAAACCACAGTGAGTTTTTTGTCTTGAAGGTAAATAAAATACGATCCTGAGGAAAACGGGAACAGTGACCCCGTGAGAGTCCACACGGACCCGTGGTCCTGTGCCTCATGCAAGAGAAAGGCTGAGGAAGGGGAAGCAGGGCATTCAGCATCTAGCCAGGGCCCATCTGTCAAGCGTTATATACACAAGCCAGCGGACTGCAGCATACCAAAGTCCAGTGGGACAGTAAGTTCTAGACAATACATCAACATGGGGACAGCCACGTTTGCAAAGCAGCAACTCTGATAAATGGCCCTAGAAGCCACGCTGCGCCATGGGCCCTACACGTCCCCTCCCCTGGAGCAGGGCGAGGCTTCCAGGCTCACCGGGGACTCAGCAGGGCTTGGTGTCTTGACTCTTAAGAACTGGTCCCAAACCACGCAGGGGTTTGTGTTTTGCGTGGTGTGGAAGAAAATCTCAGCAGTTCCAAGAAATGGATCCAACCATCCCTTACCCCAGATCACTCAGGAGAGAGGAGCCCAAGATTGCAAATCAGGCCTTTCCCTCCCACCATACCATGTTCCCAACCAGGGAGGGAGAAGAGCTCAAAACAGACCCAGCCCTGGGGATAGCTCCTAACATTCCAAAATGGACAAACCACAGTGCTGTGCTTCCAAGTTGACCATCCACCCTAACCCACCGTTGCGGGCAGACATCCGCATTTTGGAACACACCGCATCCCGTCTCACCCTCTCCCTCCAACAGCGTGCTAAATGACAGGCGGTCGGTTTGCCAGCTCATAGAACATATCAAATCAGCTCTCCAAGCCACCCAATAGGTTTTGCGATGATTTAATAAAATTCTTTTTTAAAACCAGCAGCGTACATCAAAGAATGACGCTAACTCAAATCGAGCATCATAATTAGAGGGCCTCTTACCTGACTTGATTCCTTTAATGGGGTAAGTGGCATGAGCCAGAAAGTTGGGATCGCTGAACATATCTTCCTCGTATACCACGAAGCGCAGAAATGCGAGGTTTGGGTCATAAATTTCAAATGTCACCTTCTCCTGTGTTGCAGCCCAGACAGGGCTTAAGCCATTGTCATCTGGGAAGAGATCAGAGCTCGTGAGAGGCTGCATTTGACCTGCCCCTCCTGGTACAACTCTCTCTGCAGCTTTTGGCTTTGAACCCTGTTAGTAACCTTGCAAATAAATATACGTCTATGCCAAGATCTAAGAAAATCTGAATAACTGTTTTTCCCAGTAAGCAGTCTCGGTAAAGCTGCTGTGGCAGGCCCAGCCCTCCTGAGTAGGGCTTTTACCTCTATAAATCTCCAGTCTCGACTCCCTGAGGAGGGAGGGGAGGTGAATGGTAGAGCAAAAGGAGTGATTTTTGGAAGAGCTAAAAGGAGAAGAGGCTCTTGAGAAGGGAGCCGGGAGCTGCATCCCTTGATCTGAGATAAAGGGGGTGGGTGGAGGTTTGCTGAAGAGGTAGGAACAGAAGCATGTTCTAGAATTGTCAGGGAAGAATCCCAGCCTCGTGGAGGAAGGAGCGAGCCTGCCACACTCCCTGAATGCTGAAGCAGATGACAAGCTCTGATGCCATCCGCCCACAAGCTCCCTGCTCTCAGGACAACGAGCAGCAGAGTGGTGCCAGTTACCCTGTACCCAGGCCCTCTGGGGTGACTCGGTGGGTTCAGATGCTACATATGCCATGGGTTGTGGCCCATCTGAGGGGCCCAGGACCCAGCAGTTTGGAGCAAGCAGTAAATAGAGTGGTAAGCAAAGAAGCCAATCCCCAGCCTGGCACAAGTAGTCCCCAGCAGTCACACTGCAGCCACCCTGGCCTTCTAGTTGCATGATCAGCTGCAGAAGCCACTCGGCACCAGGACGTGGCTAAGTTTTGTAGTTTGACCCATGCAGCAAGAAAGTGCGGGGGCACTCACCCCTGGCCAGCTGCCTAGTCCAACAAGTATGCTGTGCTCTGGGGCCCCGGGGGTGCTGCAGTATGGGAAAGCAGTATGGGAAAACATTCCCCTGTAGGAATGCCCTTTGGAAAGGCCAAAGCTGACTGTTGAGGCCAAGTCTATGCCTATAAGCATTGCTGGCTTTATCAGCCAAAAACCTTCAGTCCCAAGATCCCACCCTTCTCCAGGGACTCCGTGTGGCAAATGTCTCAGTCTCTATTCCCAAACATCACTGATCCAAATACCACTGAGGTCCATGTTAAGCCAAAGCAATGGGGAAATCACCACTTCTTGGGACCAGCTGGCCAACCTCTGAATTACCCAGAATGCCTGATCTGCTAATTAGCCTGCTCCACAAGGAGGCATGAGGGAAACAGAAGTGAGCCCCAAGTCAAATTGCTTTCAGTTTAGATGTCTTAATACACACTGCAGGAGCCAAATTAGAGACTGAGTAAATGAATTATCAGTGGATCCCTTTTTACCTTGATCTATACATGATGTAAATGAAGTGCATCTATACCAAGAGCTAAGAAAACCTAATTTTTTTTTTCTAGTAAGCAATTCTGCTACAGCTGCTGCAGCAGCTCTGGCTCTCAGTGAGTAGGGAGAGGAGACTACCTGCCCCCCAGTACCTTTCCTCTTTCCACTCCCCTCCAGAGACCCGACTTGCCCAGTTAATTGGCCAGCACTGGAGTTGTTCACCACTGCCTTTTCCTGGGGGCAGTGATGCTGGGCCTTGAAAGGCCCCCAGCTCAGGGTCTCTTCCCGGCTTCACCTAGAACAAGCATTTCTCTTGTCCTTCCTGCCCCCTGTGGGAGGAGATCACCCAGGCTAGGCTGAACACCTTGGGTGCGGTCAGCCTCTCTCTCAACAGCAGATAAACCAGGTTGGGGCCTGGCGCACTGGGACAGTCAGCCTTGCACGTGATGCCCGGGGAGGGAGCCTCGCCTAGGGCACCTGCGTGAGCTGCAGCAGAGACGTCCTGCACCGGGCACGGGCCCCACTATTTTACACAGTGGCCCTGTGCTCCCCTGAGCTGAAGCACAGCAGAGAAGAAGGAGAAATCAGGGATCCAGGCAACAACACAGCAGCAAAATCCCCACACAATTCAACTCGCTCCGGGGGTGAAAAGAAGAGTCGTGGGCAACTTACTCACAACTGTTGTCTTAAACTTGTTGTTGTCGTACTCGGCACCACATATTTCCACCTCGACAAACGGACAAGCGATGCTCCGTCCAGGCTTGGGGAGATGGCGGGCACCGAGAACCTAGGAAACCAAAGGTCAATATCTGAATCCCCTTGCATCTTGCCAAGAGCATGACCCACCAGGCATGGGGGGTCTAGCCTGGGGTTGAGTTTGGATTCCGAGTCAGCCTGTGTTGAGTTCAAAGCCAGCCTTAATTTCTTCAGGGGTGGCTGGGAGGGTTAATTCCTGGTGAAGCGGAACCCCTCATGGTTCCCTTTTGTGGAAGTGGAGAGTGGAGTGGGATGACCCAGGAGACCCCCCAGGTTGGCCAAGCTACAGCGGACAGAGCCAGGCCCTGAGCCCCCATGCCATCGGGCCCCGAGGTGGCTGCCACCTCGGTGAGCGCGTAGACAAGCACTCCCAGCCCAGGTGGGCAGACACAGAGGAGTGAGAGGCCTTGGGTGACTGGTCTTCATGTGGGTGACTGGTCTTCATGTGAAGACTGCTTACATGCACTTCTTTAATATTTCCTTAATCTTAGCAGAAACATCACTTCTCTACTTTGCATGGTTTTCAAAAGACTTTGGAGAAGCAAAAACACCAAGTTGGATGAATTTAAAAATGAAAGGCTCTGACCCCTGAAACTGGCCAAAGAAGGGCAGGCCGTCTCCTCGGTGAGGGACCAAAGGACAACTCCCCCTGCCTCATTTCTGCCTTCTCCCAGCCAGGGGGGCCCAGCTGGGACCACAGAGCCCCTGCCGAAGCCTCGAGGTGCTGACACCCGCTGGGGGGTAGATTCAGACCTCAGCGCCAGCGACAAGAGTGGGGACCTACGTGGGTTAGGGGTAGAGCCCTCTCCCTTCCCTCTTCCCCCCAAATGAGTCTACACCACACTCTAGGAAAGATCCTTAACCACTTCCGGGTGTTGATGGTTTAAGTCGCAGGGTTCCTCTGAGGATCTGTGGAGGGGAGCCCCGGCTACCTGGGGACAGAAAGAGGTAGGGGCTCACCTTGACGGTCAGCGTCATCCGGATCTTCCTCTGGGACTCCGGAGGCATGGGGTCGTACTTCTCCCCCCTCATGCCCTCTGGCTGCAGGACGTAGCCCGTCCGCCCATTGAGGGAAAACAGGGCGTGGTTCACCTGCATGTACTTATCTAGGAAGGAAGGGAGATGCTGCAGGCGGCGCCAGCTCCCGGCCCCCTGGGCCAGGGCTTGCCAGGTACTAAAGGACTTGTACCTTTGTCCAAAAGTAATTTGAGGCTGTTGTTAAAACAGGTATCTGATTGGGAGAAAATATTAATTAAAACAAAAAAAAATCTCAGGCTGGGGAATACTTTTCCAAGTATGAAACCAAATCCACAACCATTTTTTAAAAAGATTAAAACTGCTAGAAACTGAATTTCCACATAGGAAAAAAATCCATAAAAGTTTAAGATACACTGTGGAAAGAAAAGTCATTTTAGCTCAAATGATCAGTAAACATATTTGCATACATTTTTTAACTTATTGAGAGCTCAGATAAATTTATGCTACAAATGCCTAGACCCCATTTTTAAAAATTGGGTAAAAAGCATGAACAGATGGGTCACAGAAAAGAAAATGCTTCCTAAATCATGAAATCTGCTTAATAATACACTACTCTGAAGAGAGAGCCACAGTAGGAAGAGACTTGAATGTTCGATAACTCTAACATGGTGAAGGTCCTGGGCAGTCGTGCCTGCCAGCATTTTACCAATTTGCATCCAGCCCCCAGGCCTCCGGGGAGGGCAGGGAGTGCAGTGTGGCAAAACGTCTTGGCTCAGACACAGCTGGCCGCAGCTGCCAGAAGTGGTTCTCAACGTGGAAAGGCACGTGCTCTTGACCCACACTGCAGTTCTGACAATCTCGTCCCACAGATGTGCGCCCACCTCTGTGAACGGGTGCTCGGGTAAGGTCACAGAAAGCAGTGCTGTGCGCACAAATAAGTGCTGGGGAATAACCAACGTGGGCGGCGACAGTGGACATGTGAGAAAAACTATGGTTCGGTGCGCCGGAGCATTCTGCAGCAATGCAAAGAAGGTTGACGGAGTCTACAGATGGTAGATACCCAAGACAGGCTCAAGTACAAAGCATCAAGCAGACTTTATGCTACCATTTTTATGAAAAAGCTTTGCATGCTTGTTTTCCCCGGCATATGGATACTCCAGAAGACAGGCCAAACAAAGAGAGACAGGTCAAGAGGAGGGAGCCCCAAAGACAGGCATTGAGCACCTGGATCCAGCTGTGCCTGAAGCTAAGCATCAACTCCTGGACTTTCTAATTCCATGAGCTAATACATTGCCTTCTCCTCTTGAGCCAGACTGACTCGGCTTGTGTCACTTGCAATCAAGGGGTCTGCTGAGCACAGGCGCCACAGGTCCCTTCACCACTCAACTGACATTCCTAAGACTTGTTCTGGGACACCGGCAGCAGCCTGGTGGCTCCAGCTTGCCCTGCCTGCAACAACCCCATGGCCTTCTTGGATTTACCAGCCACCAAAATCAGTCCTCCTTTACCTGCAGTCTGGAAGTTGAGGGCCACCATCTGTGAGCCACACAGCCAGAGGCGGAAGGGATCGTAGTTTGACGAGTCGACCCTCTGCCCCTTCGGGTAGATGCGGGTCAGGCCCTTTTGGTTGTACTTCAAGAGATCGATGGGTTTCTGCCTGACGATGCTGTCAGCCTTGGTCTCCACGAAGGAGCGGATCTCTCGGAAGTCAGGGTTTTCTGCATTCACAGGGAAGGAAGGCACCATGCGTTCTGTTTTGTATCCACATCTTTTCTCGACGCTTGGGGCAATCCTCGGTGCTCAGGTTATAAAATAAAGCCAGGAATTGCTCTCTTGGACGAGACATTTAAGTGGTTATGATGCTACTGCCCTGTGACTGCCATGGATTCTTGCTCTCTGGGGATCCCAGATATTAGAAGGGGTCCCCATTTTCCCGCAGCCTTTACTCTAGGATTATTGTAATTTAGTGTTTATTTCAAACCACCAACAGGCATGAACAAGACACCACCAAGGCAGGACAGTTGTGGGAAGAGGGAGGATGTGGATGGTTTTAGGAATGAGATGCAGAGCTAGATAGGACATCATAGTCAAGGTTACAGACACAAGACACTTGAGCCAGCAGCTCGGGAGGGGCTGCCGCGGGCAGGACGGGACTGGGACGGGAAGCCCTGATGGGTAAAGGGAGGAGCAGGGCTGGGCTGTGCATGCAACGCTCTGCTCCACCCCATCACTCGTGCGACGCCCCAGCGCCGGCACGCTGAGCTTGGCAGAGGGTGGCCCTGAGCGCCGGCTTCTTCCTCCAGCTCGTGGTGGTGTGGGGACCAGCCTCCCGCTGGCAGTTAACCCTGCGGTTTACCACCATCGCCCTGGTCCTCTGTCCTGGAACCACTGATGACTGAGATCAAGGACACGAAGTTGCTCGAAAGGCCCAAGGAAAGGGGAAATCAAAGATGAGCAGCATCACGCACGATTCGAGCATCAAAGAACTCGCCGCTTGGGAGGATCTGGGGGAGCCGTATTGGAATCCCTCTGTGGGAGGCTGAGTACTGACGCCCCCACCCTCCAAATACACCCAGGTCTCGTCCCCGGAAACCATGATTGTTGCCTTACATGGCAGAGAGAGCTTTGCAAATGTGATTACATTTAGGACCTTGAGATGGGGAGAACCAGCTCGATGATCCGGGTGGGCTCTAAGTATAACCACGGGTACCCTGAGAAGGAAGAGGCAGAGACACTGGACCCACAGGTGGGGGTGGCCCAGGACCTCAGGCGGAGGCAGGGGGAAGCCGCCTCACGCCAGGGGCCACGCAGGGCCACCAGAGACCCGAGAGGCCACGGCTGAGACCTCCCCAGAGCCTCGGGAGGGGGCCCCGCCCTGGGACTCCTCTATTTCATTCCAAGGACTGTTTGGAACTCGTGGCCCCAAACCTAAAACATGTGTCGTTTTAAGCCACGGAGTGTGTTGTAAGTTGTTACAACCACGAGAGGCTCTAGGAGGCTCTTCCTCCCGAAGGCAGTGCCGGTTCTGTCCTGGCACAAGGGGAGGCCCCGGCCAGGAGCGGGGAAGAACGAGCCGGAAAACCCATTCCCACTGTCCTGATCCGAAAAGGTACCAGGCTCAAAGACAACGGCTCGTGGGAAGGCAGGTGGGGGGAGGCGTTACCTAAGTTGTCCTTGGTCTTGCTGGTAGGTTTGCAGTAGACGACCAGGTCCGAGAGCTCGATGGCGATCGACTGGTTCTTCTCCCAGTACCTCATGCTGTTCTCCTGTGCGGGGGGCATCACCTTCAGGGCCGGCCCCCGAGACACCCACTCTCTTCCGGCACCCTTGGCGCCTCCTCCGCCTCTTTGCCCTCCACCCCCAGCGCCCCGTCCCTCCCACAAGCTCAGGTTTTCAGGACAGCTGGGTCCACACACCCGCCAGCCCCTGCCGCCCCCTTGCTCCTTCCTCGTGCCGCCCGGCTCCTCGGCCAGGGGGGTCCCACCCCGCGTTTGTGCCATGCTCAGCTCCCAGCCGCAGACTGCAAATGTAAATGGGGGGGAGGGGGGACAGGCCTGCCCCTCGTCACTGCTCCTCTCTCCTCACCCCGCTGTGCCCTGCCCCCAGCCCAGTCCCCTCCCAGGAAAACACAGCTTCAGCTCGTCACACTGTAGTTGGCAGAGCCCGCGGCCTCGTACCCATGTGAGCCCACGGGCCATGGCACCTGGTCACGGCCCTGTCCTTGCACCCCTGTGCCCAGAATCGAGGGTGGCATCCTCCCTGCCTCCAACCCTGCCCAGACCTGCTCTGTCCAAGGGCTCCCCAGAGCCCAGGCCCCAGGCTTGGGAGCCGTTTCTGCTCTGGGGACCCTCCTGAGGATGACGGCTCCTTGCTTTACCCATCTGGCTCTTGTTCTCTCCTTGGCCAAGGGGGACCATTGAGAGACTATTATAGATAGTAATGGTCCCCATGTGGGGGTACATCTAGTCAGGGGTCACACGCTAAGGGCTTTATAGATAGTTTCTCAGGAAGCCCACACATCCCCCTGCCTGGCAGAGCTTATGTCCATTTTACAAAGAAACCGCAGCACACAGAGAGGTTAGGCATTTCCCCCGGGCTGCATCCTGGGGCAGCAACAGTGTCAGATGCTTAAGCAGTCAGCCAACCCAAAGGCCCTGCCCTCGCCCTGCCCTGCTACCACTCGGGGTGGCCCTTACATCCCATCAGCCACCAGGTCCCAGAGATGCCTTGTCCAAAATGCCTCCTGTGTCCAGCCCTGGAGTTCACACTCTGGAACCACGGCCCCTACCTCCCGGCAACTCCCCTGCCATCAGCCCTGCTGTTAATAACGCCTCCTCCTCCAGCCCAGCCACACGCAACCAACATCCGGGCAAGGGGCATTGCCTTCGTCACACCTTCTGGAACGCTGGCTGTTTCACCTGTCTCTGCTTTGCTTGGCCTTGCCCCATGCTCACCCGCTTGTCTTACACCCGTGCCATTCACCATCAGCCCCCAGAGCTTACTGCCCACTGAGTGACACCCCTCAAGAGCGGGTCTCCGCAGGTGCCACGTGCTTGGGTGACAGGTGGTGCTTGGTGGGAGCAGTGACACAGCGCAGTGGTTAAAAACGGGGAAGGAGAACAGAAGCCCGGGTTTGAGACCTGGCCCTGTCCTTGGGGCAAGCTGCTCTCTGTAGCCCGGTTCCCTCCACTGCAAAATGAGGCTGGTGTGAGTGCCCGCCTCGAGGAGCTGGAGTGAGACTTAAATGAGCAGTTCTTAGCACTCTGCCGGGCACACGGCAAAGGCGCAACAGAAGAGACCACTCAGACTGCACTGGGAGACACCTCCCCTCTGCAGAGGGTGGGAAGCCCACTCCTGAGAGACAAGCAGGCATGGACGCCCAATTTCTCCCATAAGACTGCCTTCGCCCACAAGAGCCAGCGTAATTCCAAGGGCCAGGCAAACGCACCTGGGCAATGAACAGCCAAACCAGCCCTCTGGGTGAGCCCCAGCAGGGCCACATCACCGAGACAGCTTTGAGTGTGGCTAGGAGCCTCCAAAATTTTGCCCAGCCCATCGGCGTACACCCAAGTTTCACCAGGCCTTACTATACTTCCTGGGCATAAAGAGAGCTGGAACAGTACAGCTAGAAGAGATAGTTGACATGGAATGGGGCTGGAGAAAGGCAAATGAGATGTCAGTCAGAGGGTCAAGGGCAAAGTGCCTGTTTCCCTGAAGCCAGGTTTCTTTTCAAGTGTCAGGCTAGTCTCCTGCTCCTTGTGTCAACTTGGCTTTGTACTCCTGGCACAGTTTTCAACATGGTCTTGTTTTGGGAGGGGAAGCCCCATCAGTAACACAGCTCAGGATTTGCTCAGGACAACAGAACTGATTAAAAGGACAGGAGGGTGGGGGAAGGAATGCTGCAGCGGTGTCTAATTATGGAACTTGGGCCTCTCTGAGAGCTATGAAAAGTAAGTGGAGCTTCACATTTTTCCCTAGCTCAGCCCAAGTTCAAGATGAAATGCCAGTGGCACCTTCAAAATTGTCTAAGAATGACTCTCCAGACCTACAAAGTTGGCCCATCAGGTTGTCTACAACGCTGTCACAACCCTTTCATTGATTAAGCTTCCATGTCTCTTAGTGGCTGGTCTATTGAGTGCCACCAAGGAGGACAGAGACCGGGTAGATACGAGGCCAAGCAGGCTTCTAGGGCAGGCAGGATTGTAAGGGCCGAGTCAAGAGCCCCCTGCAGTGCACTGAGAGCACACCCCAGGAAGGTTTCCCAGAGGCAGGACGGGGACTTCCTCCTCGTTCCTACACCGGTTCCCAAGGGTGGTTGTGCCCAGAGCAGAATCATGGTCAATTCTGCTGACTCCTGCTTTTTAACCTTCAAATGCAGTAATGAGGCTTGAAAAACACATTCCTTGTGAAATCTTAGCAAATGTAAAAACCAATTAAAGGGGAATGTAGATCAAAGGCAGAGAACAGCAGCCTTGAACAGCTAAGCTTAATTTCAGAAAAATATTATGCAGTGGAGGCAGGGGTGGGGTGGGGCTGGAGTGCACGTGAGAAAGAGAAAGGAAGGGAAAAGGAGAACATTTCCGTGAACTTGCATTTTTCTTCATTAAAAGAAGTGGAGACAGCCAGGGCGTACCAGGCAAGATAAAGGGACTAAGGACCTGCCCCCTTCTGTTTGTCTCTATTTTCAACTGGAGGAACCTGGAAGCACTGAGTGATAGGACACGCTTAGGAGGGTCACATGCTGGCGAATGGTGGCATGTAAATCACGATGACAACCACTCAACAGGCAGTGAGAACACACTCAAGGGAGATGGGGGAAATGACTTTTCAAATAAACTTCAGAGCAGTGGCGCCCGCTTGTGCTTCAGGGCCATGCTGCGCCAGAGGCACCGGAGGACAGAGGCCTCCATCAGGGAAGATGAGCTCATGGTTCTTGGCAAGTGACTAGGGAAGGTGTGACAAGGCTTGGAAGGACCAGGAGCCATATGTAAAGACCCGGGCTGGATTGTGAGACAGGGAAGAGATGATGGCCCCTGCCAGGAAGGGTGCCCATCTGACCATCCCTCTGCAGAGAGTCTTCTAAAGAAGACTTCACTCCAGGGGAGTGGAAAGGGTAAGTCAAAGGGCCTCTGGTGTCCAGAGACGGGCCAAGATGTGAGGCCCCCAGGACAAAGTGAAGACAAGAATGCTGGTGGCCGACTGCTCAAAGAACCTTGAAAGAGAGAAACTTGACTACAGCCAAAAGTCAGAGGAACCCAAGAGGCCCTGGGATAGTCTTCAAATCAGTATTTTATGTCAAGATCTACCTTAGAAGCTGGTAGGGACATTGGAAACCCGATCATTAGTATTTAACTTTTCAGTTCTGTGACCATAAGAAAGGGCAGTTGACACCTTACTCCATCTTCCAAGATAATGGCAACACTGCCCCAGGTCATCCTGGTACAATGCTGATGCAATGGTTAAGTGCTGTCGTGGACTCAGTCCTAGCATTTTCACGTACCATCTCATTCCATTGTCATGTCATCTTTTGAGGTAGGTATTTGGTTCCTTGTGTTGCAGACAAAGAAACTAACATTCAGAGGAGTGTGGTTCCTTGCCCGTGGCCCAGCCCTGCTAGGAGTCAAAGTCCTCCAGCCTGCCTAATTCCAAACCTCCTCTCCTGACACAGAACCTCACACCTTCTTGAAATACCCCCAACCAAATACCAATGCACTAGTTAGAGCAACACTGCCGAGATCATTCCCCTCTAGAGCTGAAGTTCCTCTGCAAGAATGCCAACCCTTTGGAGGGAAAGAACTAGGTCTTATTTACTGCTCTAGTCCCTGAGCCCTCCAGGTCTGGAGAGGTAGAATCCAGTGAATGCTTCTGTGGGTAGGATGCACGATGCGTTTACATTTAGAAAACAAGAAAATGTTTAGAAAACAAGAAAACACACAAATGAGAGTGGCACTGCTTGCTCAATACAATGAGTAGGGCCAGCCTGGCACTAAACATCAAGTATCGCTGTACACATGTTGAACCTTCTGAAGGTCCAGACTAGACCCAGCTTCCCAGGGGGACTGCCAGTGTCCCTTCCCTCTCCCCAGTGAGTGATGCTCCCTCTCTCGGAACCCACCTCATCTCCCTGAATTCCACAGGGCCCCTGAGCCTGCTCCTCCTGCTGCCTGGACATGCCCAGGGCCTCAGCATAGTGCCCGAAGCCTGAGCACCCCGGGCCCACCTGAGCAGCAGGTGAGCCCACCTGAGCAGCAGGTGAGCCCACCTGAGCAGCAGGTGAGCAAGGTGCCCACCTTGGTGTCAATCTTCCAGGTGATCTCCCGGATGCTCTGGAACCACTCAAACAGCTCCTCCACCTTGTCCGTGGCGAACTCCACCGGAGGGTCACCCTGCTTCTTAGGCTCCAGGATAAAGACGAAAGGCTTCTGGTTTTTCCCTTGCGGGGTTTTCACTGCAGGAAGGAATAATAAAAGGGTCAGTCAGTCGAGTAGCTGGCCACAAGACCAGGCTTCCTGCTGCCCAAGTCACCGCTGGCCTGAACCAAACCAAACCAAACCGCTCTCACTCCGGTCACAGTTGGCATCAACTGGGCATCTGCTCTGTATCAAAGGGTGTCTGGAGGCTTTTCCCACACTGCTGATTCAGAACAGAGTGAGCTGACCAGGGACCCCCGAAGAGAGACTGGTCCTCATCCCTGGTACCTGTGAACGTGACCTTATTTGGAAATAGGGTCTTTGCAGGTGTGATTATGTTAGGGACCTCGGGATGAGATGGTCCTGGATTTCGGGCAGGCCCTAAAGCCGATGACTAGTGTCCTTACACGAGAAAGGAGAGGGGGGCTCGAGGACGGAGAGGAAAACACTGTGTGAGGACAGAGGCAGAGTTTGGAGTGAAGCAGCTGCAAATGAGGGGACACCAAGGATGGCCAGCAGCCACCAGGAGAGAGAGGCCCAGGACGGACTCTCTCTCAGAGTCTCCAGGAGGAACCAGCCCCACCGACCTCCAAACCACAGGAGGAAAAAATTTCTGCTGTTTAAAGCCACTCCCTCACGGGAGTCCTAGGGAATTACTACAAGATGCAAAAGTACTTTATAGATGTGAAAATTAAGGCTACCCCAGAAACAGACCCATATATCTATTGCCAATTGAATTTCAACAAGATGCCATGCCCACGGAATAGGAAAAGAATAGTCTTCTTAAAAAGGATGTTGGGAAATCTGTATATCCACATGCAAAAGAATGAAATTGGACCACTACCTCATACCATGTATAAAAATCAACTCAAAATTATCAATGATCTAAATGTAAGAGCTAAAAACATAAAACTCTTAAGAGAAAGCATAGGGGGAAGCGGACTTGGCCCAACGGATAGGGTGTCCGCCTACCACATGGGAGGTCCACAGTTCAAACCCTGGGCCTCCTTGACCCATGTGGAGCTGGCACATGTGCAGTGCTGATGTTGCACAAGGAATGCCGTGCCACGCAGGGGTGTCCCCCGCATAGGGGAGCCCCACACACAAGCAGTGCGCCCCGTAAGGAGAGCCGCCCAGTGCGAAAGAAAATTCAGCCTGCCCAGGGGTGGCGGCTGCATACACGGAGAGCTGACGCAGCAAGATGACGAAACAAGAATAGACAGAGATTCCTGGTGCTGCTGACAACAATACAACAATGGAAGTAGACATGGAAGAACATGCAGTGAATAGACACTGAGAAAGCAGACAACTGGGGCGTGGGGGGGAGGGATGGGGAGAGAAATAAATTTAAAAAAAAAAAAGAAAGCATAGGGAAAAATCTCCATGACCTTAAATTTGTTAATGCGTTCTTAGCTATGACACCAAAAGCCTGAGCAACAAAAGAAACAATAGATAAATTGGATTTCATTAAAATTAAAAACTTTTGTGCAAAGGACATTATCAAGACAGTGAAAAGACAACCTACAGAATGGGAGGAAATGGTTGCAAATCATAAATCTGTTAACTGCTTAATATTCGGAATATATGAAGAACTCTTACAACTCAACAACAGAAAGACAAACAACCCAAATAAAAACCAGGCAAAGGACTTGAATAGACTTTTTTTCAGGGAGACATACATGTAAAGATGCTCAACATCGTTAGCCATTAGGGAAATGCAAATCAAAACCACAATGAAATACCCCCTCAACCCACGAGTAGGACTGCTATTAAAAAGTAGAGGGAAGCGGACTTGGCCCAGTGGTTAGGGCGTCCGTCTACCACATGGGAGGTCTGCAGTTCAAACCCCGGGCCTCCTTGACCCATGTGGACCTAGCCCATGCGCAGTACTGATATGCACAAGGAGCGCCGTGCCACACAGGGGTGTCCCCCGCATGGGGGAGCCCCACGTGCAAGGAATGTGCCCCATAAGGAGAGCCGCCCAGCGCGAAAGAAAGTGCAGCCTGCCCAGGAATGGCGCCGCACACACAGAGAGCTGACACAACAAGATGACACAACAAAAAGAAACACAGATTCCCTTGCCGCTGACAACAAGAGAAGCGGACAAAGAAGAAGAGGCAGCAAATAGACACAGAGAACAGACAACTGGGGTGGGGGTGGGGGGAAGGGGAGATAAATAAATAAATCTTTTTTTAAAAAATGAAATCATAAAAAAAAAGTAGAAAGCATTGGCAAGGATGTGGAGAAACTAGAACGCTTGTGCATTGCTGGTGGGAATGTAAAAACAGTGCACTGCTGTGGAGAACAGTTTGGTGGTTCCTCAGAAAGCTAACCGTGGAATTACTATTTACATCAATGTTCACAGCAGCATTACTGGTCGTAGCCAAAAAGTGGCAACCACCCAGGCACCCACTGACCGATGAACAGAGAAGCAAAACGTGGCATAGCCACACAGTGCAATATCGCTGGGGCATAAGACTGAGTGAAGTTCTGAGGCATGCTGCAACACGGACAAACTTTGACATCATTAAGTTGGGTGAAATGTCAGACACAAAAGTACAAATATTACAAGATCCACTTACATGAAATACCTAGAATAAAGAAATTCATAGATACAGAAAGTAGATTTAGAGATGACCAGGGGCTGGGGGGAGGAGGAGGGGAGAGTTATTGCTTAAGAGGTAAAGCGTTTCTGTTTTGGGTGACGGATAAGTTTTAGTAATGGAAAGGAGGGATGGTAGCACAATGCTGTCAGAGTAATTAACTCCACTGAATCGTACCCTTAAATGTGGGTAAAAAGGCAAACTCTGTTTTATATATGCTACCACAATTAAAAACTTTATGAATTAAAAAATTAAGGCTCCAAGGGGGTAAAATTACCTGCCCAACAGTATCAGGAGCTGGCATCTCAGCTCTTGTAGACTAAGCAGCTTGCATGCCCTGTATCTTATTTAATCCTTCTAACAGCCTTGCGGGGATGTTGCTCTTACCCTCATTTTACAGGAAAGACCACTGAGGCTCACTGAGGCAGAATAACATGGGGGGGTCACTCAGCTATCAGGGGCAAAGCTGAGGTTCAAATCAAACCCAAATCCCCCTCTTGGCCAGCGAGCCACGTGCCTCCG
Source organism: Dasypus novemcinctus (assembly GCF_030445035.2). Classification (NCBI taxonomy): domain Eukaryota; kingdom Metazoa; phylum Chordata; class Mammalia; order Cingulata; family Dasypodidae; genus Dasypus; species Dasypus novemcinctus. The sequence continues at coordinate 7,261,562 of NC_080690.1, forward strand.
CTCTGCAAATGCAGAAGAGATGATGCAAAGAGGGTCACAGTGAAGGCTGGCGCCCCGAATCCCCCAGGCTCCGCCGCCCGTGTGCTCCCCACGGGCTCTGGCAGGCCCCGCGGCCACGCAGGGGCTTGGTTTCTCATCTGTTCCCTGGAGCAGAGAGCCCCTCTCCTGGGTTGTGGTGGTGACAAAAAGAACCGTCAACGAAGGGAGCAAAGGCCAAAGAAGCAGTTCCAGGACGGCTGTCATCAGAGGCCTGGGTGGATGCAGGCGCCTCCCCAGGGAGGGTCCCGGGGGAGCGAGGCCAGGCTCGGCAACGGGTAAGCTGCGGGGGAGGCGCAGGAGGCTCGGGGAGGAGACCTGCTGCCTTCAGTCCCTTCCCAGGGGAGCAGCAGTGCCCGTTCACAGAGGAGCTTGAAGCCCGACATGACGTCCACCCTGCCCCAGGACACGCCCACGTGCTCAAGCCACGCCGTCGCGCCCCGTCCTGCCGCAGCTCCAGCCAGAAGGTGGAGGTTCAGAGAAGAGAGGTGACAGGCCTCTGGGCTCCACTGGGCCTAGAACCCGGGGCCCTCGGGCCACCTCCTCGGCCCGTCCGAGAAACACGGGGAAACACCGCAGGTCCCGGCAGCGCTGACGGGGCAGGTAGGAGAAACAGCGAATCTGCCCTGACATGCACGTGCTAGTTTCTGTTCTAGCCCTTTCCAGAGACTAACAGCCGCCATCAGTGTCCACTTCGGCCCAAAGGTCCGCCCCCCGCGAGGGAACAAGCAGATCGAGGTCCAAGGCTGGACAGGACCTGGGGACGGCCGCCTCCCCGCTCAGGGCAGTTCTGTGGACAGGACGTGGGAGACGTGGGTGGGAATCCAGGGGACAACGACTGGGCACGCTTCTAGGGGTGTGCCCAAAAGGCTGAAAGCGGGGGCTCAGGCGCATACTTCCACACCAACGTGCATCACAGCGTCACTCACAGGGGCCAAGGGGAGGCAGCAGCTCAAGCGTCCAGCAACAGATCAAAGGGCAAAGGAGACGGGGCCCTGCCGTACAGGGAAACAGTGCTCGGCTGCAAAAGGGAAGGACGCTCTGACATGTGCCGCCGTGTGGATGCACCGTGAAGACATGATGCTGAGCGAATTAGGCCAGTTGCAAAAGGACAGCTACGATTCTGGTGACACAAAATACCTCGAATAAGCAAAGTCACAGAGAAAGTAGCTGAGAGACGCCAGGGGCTCAGAGGAGAACAGAACGCAGAGTTATTACCTAGGGGCACGAAGTTGCTGTTTGGAGGTGGTGGAAAAGTCCTGGTATGGATGTGGCGAGGGTCGCACGATGCTGTGCATGTAATTAACGCCACTGAACCGTACACTGGGAGTGGTCACGTGGGAGACAGAGCTGTGCAGATGTTATCAGAATAAAAAGTTAAAAAAATAAGACTGCGTGCACATACCCACGTTATAAGTATTGAGGTCCAATATTCCTCTGCAGAGAGACCCTAAGGGATTGTCTTCGATAATCTGTGAAGAAACAAGACATAACTCGTGTTCATCTTAATGGGAATAATCAAAAGACAACTGGTTTCCAAAGCACGCCGTTGAGCAGAGGACCTGCCTGTGGGACTGTTTAAAATGCAGTGTCATTTCAGGCTCTGTCCACGGGGAGAGAGCGAAACGAGGGAGCAGAGCTGGCGGGGCCCAGCGGCCAGCAGGTGCGGGCAGGCTCTGCGTCTCGTTCTCCAGGATGTAGGAAAGCGTTCCCATCTCCTCCGCTCCGGTGCCAGCCAGCACTCTGGACCTCTCACCTGGCATTACCACGACTAACTGGGACCCTCTGGCCGACCACAGCTCAAACACCTTCAGTGGCTCCTGTGTCCTCTGGAGGAAACAGCCCCGCTCTGTGGTCTGGCCTTCAAAGCTTTCCCGCCCCCTCCCCACCACCGTTCGGTTCTGCTGTCGCAGCATCCGGATGAGATGGGAACATGGGTCTTGGGAGCGCTGGCAGAACCGTGCACCTGCCTAGCCCTCGTGCCACCCCCACCCCTCTGCTACCGGGCTAGAGCCGAGCACGTGGGCAAGGGCTGTGCTGGACACGCGTGGCGAGGGCGCCTCGTCTCTACCCGGGCTGAGCACAGCCTCGTTCTCACCCCCGTCCCTTCGTGTAGGCTGCACCATCCTCCTGGAATTCCCTCCTGCCAGTCTCCTGCGGTTGAACTCGAACTTGATACTTAAAAGCTCCAAGGCCCCCTCCTCCAGGAGGCCTTCCCAGATGCCAGAGGTTCTACCCGCACCCGCTGCAGGCAGCCGGCCACCCTTGGAGCCTTTCTATCCTGAGAACCGGGTTTTCAGAGTCACCAGGCAGGCCTCGAGGCACCTCCCGGGGCACTTGCTTACTCATACCACGCACGTTCACGGTGTCTGGACGTCCATCTGAATGCGTTTCATTTGCAAGCTGCTTCGAGCAGAGGACAAACTCCCCGCCTGGCTGTGCGCCCTCCCCAGAGAATTCTCCTGCATATTCAAGGCCTTCCAGCCCAGCCTATTAAATCCCCCACGGCAACTCAGGGGACAATCCCACAGCCACGTCACTCCGTGCTCCACACTGGGTGTTCCAGCGGGACCAGGTATGGAAACTGCATGCACCGAGCGGTGCAGTGGACTCCCCAAAACACAGGGCTGGCAGACCCCGTGAGGCTGGCCGGAGCGCACCTGCTTCTCCAGCTCCTCGACGTCGACTGTGGAAATGTCCTCAACGTAATTCGACGGGAAGTACTGCTGGATTCTGGCCCCGTAGTCTCCTTTCCACCTAGATGGGAAGAGGGCATCAGAGAGCCTCGCAGGCCGTTCCCAATGACCCGCTACTGCTCGCTAAATCCCCAGTGGCGCCGGCGGAAAGGCAGCCAGCGGCCGCACGGCCGGCAGAGCATCTCGAGGGATCTTCTGCTTTCTTATCAGTGAGGAGGAATTTGGGGGTCCTTGCCTTCTGCTTAGCATGAGCCTACTGCCGGGCCCGAGACACCAGAAGTCCCAAAATTCAGTGTCTTAACTGGACGTCAGGGGTGACGAAAGACAAAAGCTCAACTAATCCCCACCCGATTTCAGGAAGGGTCGAGGCAGGCAGTGGAATCAGATTCCAGCTCCATCACCAGACGTGTGGGCCCCGTGCCTCAGTCTCTCCATCTGTCAAGTGGGGGTGGTGCCGGCGGCTGCCTGGGAGGCCGGGCTGAGGACTTGGGGGCTGGCGTACGCGGAGCGCTTGCCACAGAGCCTGGCGCGCAGGCAGTGCTGGTTCTCCTTATTGTCCAGCTGCCGCTACGCAGCTCTCATCACCCGGCACCCGCCAGGCTCCGAGCCCCTCGCCACGGCCAGCACCGCAGGCGCAGCGGCAGGCAGGGCCCCTCCCTCCAGCCCGGGCCCCTCGTGGACTGTGCCTTACCCGCAGTTGGGTGGGGGGTCTTTCCAAAATACACATGGGCCCAGGTCATGGCGACCACTCCCCCCAGCCTTCAGAATCAAGCCCAGTCCCTGCAGCCCGGCGGCCAGAGCCCAGGGAGCCTCTCGGTCCTCCCCTCTTGCCTCCCCGTGGCTCAGACTTGACATTCACTCCAGAGGACCTGTGGACCCCCACCCGCCCCTGGTACAGTTCCCCACACTTCCATGCCCAGCCCGTGCCCTTCTCCTGCCTGCTCCTACTAAGCACTTAAGAGGCAGCACTGGCACTTCCTCTTCCGGGAAGCCTACCCTGACTGCCACTAGACAGAGGGCTCTTCCTCCATGCTCCCGTGGCATCCTGCCCCCATGGCCATCCTAACAGCCGCACCTTAGATTTCACTCATAATTTACACATCGGCCTTCCCCACCGCACAAGACCTTTCTCGATCCTAATCAAATCTGTACTCCAGGGTGATGAGAAGCACTCAGTACATGCTTGTTGCTCAAAATAAGCAAAGGAAGGATCTGTCATCTGTTGACCTGGCACCACTCAGCGAGTGGAACCACAGAATCGCCGGGTGTCAACCTTTTCCCGTGCCCTCTTCACCTTCTGCTCCTCCAGCCCATCTCAGGCAAAGGCTGTCCCCTCGGGGTCACCGCAGGCTCTGCTGGCCTGGGACCGAGCCTTTACGCCTATGACCCAGGTGTAACTACTCCTGGTAGCACGCCCTTCCCTCTCAAAAGCACCCCGGATTAGAAGTAAGAGATGTGGTCCCCCAGGTACACTGGAGCCTCTTAGGAGTTCGCAAAAGAAGGTGTTCCACTGGAGCCACTGGGGCGATTTACCCACAGCACTTTGCCAAAGGAATGTAAGGCAGTCTCTGGATCCACAGCAAGGCAAGCGCCTCGGAAACGTGGAGAAGGTCACACCGGGCCCAGAGAGGCACAGGGCTGCATACTGCAAATGGCGATCTGGAATAATTAACTCTGTTTCCCCCGATTTTCAAACAGTTTGGAAACCCCTGGACTAGGGCCCCTTCCAGCAGTACAGAGAGGGACCAAACACACAAGTGAGGTCAAGAGCAGGGGCTCTGGAGTTCCAATCTCCACCCGCTGTGTGACCTTGGAGAAGTTACTGCACTTCTCGGTTCATCAGTTTCCTCATCTGTAAACTGCAGGTAACAACAGAACCAATCTTATGGAATCATCATGTAGATTAAATGGACTATTTCAAAAGAAGGGCTTAAAACAACGCTTGACACGCACAATGCTGAATACCTGTGTGCTGCTGTTCACAGTCCTAAGTCAAGTTCAGCTATTTGTGGGAAGAAGAGATGCCGATCTTGTGAGGCGCTAGTGCCTCTGCCAGTGCTCAGACTTATGAACAAATTGTTATTGCTCTAAGGTAGAAATCACACCCCAAAAAACCTTCTGCCCAGGAGCCTACTGCTGGACAGAGCAATTTTCTTCCCCAGGTGAGAAAAGGAAAGAGTTAAGCACATCTAGGTACCTGTGGTCTAAAACTGTTCCCTTGTCCATCCACGACAGGCCACTGCATAGAGCACGGGACTAAGTAACAACACAAGAATTTGAATTTGAAATAACACACTGGCTTGTGTAAGGGGAAGAGCCTGCGATATTTAGCAACCATGCAACCTTGGAGAGGCTCATTCCTGGCATCCCATAAAGTGAAAAAATTATGTCACAACTTTGCAGAGTTGAAATGGGGATTGATTAGGTGGTACATGAAAGCAATTAGCTGAGTGCTTGGCAAACTGACCTGAGTCAATCCTGGCTGCTGCTATAATTACAATAATATATGCAAGTGTGATATATTATATGACCCAGCAACACAATATATCATAATACAATACTAAATTGTGATCATAGTTCACCTGCTTTTCAGAGTAAAGCCTACACCAAGTTACTTTCTCGGGGTCTGCACACAGCAGGTCAAGGCCAGCAGGCGATGGCAGATAAAGGGAGCACAGGGCGAGCCTCGCCCCCAGGAGGCCCCAAGACAAGTCCAGTTCCCCCGCCACATGGTGGGGGCCCCCATCCAGCCTTACCAGCCCCCGGGCTCCTTGGAGACGTTGTGGATGAGGGCGCCACGACAGAAGCTCAGCTCATCGCTTTGCTTGGCCTTGTAGTCGTACAGCGCTTTCACGGTTCTCTGAGGCTTGCAAGGAAAAGAAGAAGCAAAAGGTCAAGCCGGGGGACAGGGCGGAGCACGCCATCTGCACTCCTGGGCTCCATCTGCACTCCTGGGCTCCGGTCTGGTTCCCCCCATCAGGGAGCCGGTGGCTGCAGGCCAAGCTTACAGTGCCATCTGCTGGCGAAGGGCTGGCACTGCAGGGGAGCCCCAGCCCCTGGCGTCCAGGGCCCTTCCCGGTGGTCTCCTAACTGAGCTCCTGTGGAACGCTGACATTTTTCAAGAGGAACCGAGGCGCTTCTCCACGGAAGTCATGGAAAGGTGGTCCCTGCTCCGGCAGGAACAAGTCAGAACTTACTGGGGATAGAGTGCTCTTCAGTGGTTGTGCCTTAATGCCTGTTGCCTGGCAGGCATAAACCTTTGGGGAAATATACCCGTGGAGTGAGCAAGCGTGCACGGGAGAACCGATGAGATGGTCAAACCTGCTCCCGCTCCCCCCGAGAAAAGGGGGAGCATTTTATAAGGAATCCAGGGAAACTGCTCCCACAACCCAGGCTACAGCACGGCTTCAAATCATTGCTCTGCCCCTTATGAGCATACAAGGTTGAGGCTTTCTAAGCCTCAGTTTCCCCATCTGGAATTAAAACATTACAGACTTCACGGGGTCACTGAGACTATTAAATGAGATGGAGCACGTGAGAATAAAAATGGTAGCGGCTAACCTCTTCTAGCTGCCCACTGGAGTCAGAGCATTGTCTGAAGCATTCTACCTACAGTGTCCTATTTCATCCTCACAACAGGTGGTATCAGCTTCATCCCCATTTTACAGATGAGGAAACTGAGGTACAGAGTTCAGTACGCTGCCCAAAGTCAGGGAGCTGGTAAATGGCTGAGCCCAGAACTGAGTCAATAAATGTGAGCAGTAGCCCGAGTTTGTGATATTCCATGAAAGGCAACATGGGTTCTAGAGGCTCTGCCCTAGGTATCTCCAACCGGAGTGCACCGGAGCTCCTGTGCGTCCCGCTCCAAGGCGGACACCCCATGTGGACCCTGTCTCTCTCTCAGGAGGCACAGGGTTAAATCTCCAAGACCTGGAGGGCAGGAGAGCCAGCAGTGGAGGGAAGGCCGGGAAACAGCTTCCCCAGGGAGCAAGCCTCCAGCCAGACAAGCGGAGAGGTCCTCTTGTCACAGCCCCCTGGACAGCTGGACAGCGTGACACAGAAAGCGTGTGACAGAGCAAAGTGGCTGAGAACACAGGCCTCCGAGCCAGGCTGCCAGGGTCACGGTCCAGCTCACGCCTGACCAGCTGTGTCCCTCAGCAAGGTATTCAGCCTCTAGGTACCTCAGTTTCCTCATCTGTAAAAGGCAACAAAAGTGGTAGCTACCCCCCAGGACTGAGGCGGTAGCTACTGTCAAGTGCTGAGAACCAAGCCTGATAGGCGTTCCCCATGATCATCCATCTCATCATTCCTGTTCAAAGAACCAACCCAAAGGAAATAGTGTAAAAGATGCTCAAAGCCTCCTGCCCGGAGTGCACCTGATAAGAGCAAAGACTGCAGACAACCTGGGTGGATACTGATGGGGACATAGCTAAGTAAATTACGACGGAATCACCTAGAATATTCTTCAACATTAAAAACAATTTTTTAAAGTTAGAATACCAATATCTGTATTTGCATCTAAATTACTCCGCTTACCATATGCAACAAAAACAGTCCTCAGGAAGACTAACAATGGAGAGAAGCACACGTGAGGAGGCAGATGAACAGCACAGGCTAAAAACGGCAGGCGTCTAAGACTGCAGAGACATCCCCAGCGTTAATACCCAAAAAGACTGATGCTAGGGCAGGAGGGTGGCCAGACTTGGGCTGATTGTTTCTCTATTGTTTCCCAAAGTGTTCTTCACTGTTGCATCTTTTTTCAATCATAATAACAGTAATAATTTTATTTCAAAGCACTTATCCTACACCAGACAGCTTGAGATCAAATTCAGCACACAATCGTATTTTACTTGACTTATTTCATTATAGGATGCTTTTCTCTAAAATCTGCCAAAATCCAGAAATTGGGAAGGAAAAAAACAAAAAATAAATAAATAAATAAATAAACTGGAATATTTCACAGAGAACATGCAGAGTTCTGGCTTGTCTTGAAAAGACAGAAGACCTGGCCACCTCCCTCAAAAAGCAACCACTGACAGCTACCCAGAAGGGGCTGCCCTTGACCTGGGGGTTCCCACGTGCTGCTCCCCCACCAGCCCCGCCCCCGTCATCTCACGGACAGGAGGCCAAGTACCTGTCGCCACTTCTCACCAGACTTGCCCTACACCGTGACGCTGTCGCTGTGGAGTTAAGAGATTCTGAGATGTTTTTAATTTCCTGCTCCCTCATTCATGGTATCTGCCTGGTCTTTAAGAACACTTGGATTTGCAGCTCCCATTTTAAGAAATTATTTTTGAGAGGAAAAAGAGAAACTCAAGCCCTTCAAAATAAACTCTGAGTTTACCAGTCCATCGAGGGTTAGAGATACAGCCTTCCCGAAGCCGCTCAGGAGGCCCCCCCACCCCCAGGTAAATTTGCAAAACATACATGGGGAGAAGGATTGTTAGTCTCATTTCCAAATTACCCTTCACTTCTAGTAAAAGTTTTTGTGCCTTCATCACTTCAATCATTATTAGGGCATTTTCTCTAATAATTGCACAATATAATGTACAGAAATAATAGTGCTCCAATAAGGAACGCACAGCTATGTGGTTAGTCCAAATACCATTGATTAGACCCTTTGGATGGATTCTATGCTGTGTGAATATGTATCAGTAAAATGGATTTTTTAAAAAAGGTTTTGCTACTTGCTAAATAAGTCTTCTTGTGTGTTTCCCACAGTTCAACAGGCCCACAACTTTTCGAGGCTTCATTTCTTCCCCAAAGGGATTTGCATTGGCCAAAGATGATAAGTTAAAAAAATAAATAAACTTTTCTCTGGATTCCTACAGAGTCCACTGGCAGGGCCCCTCCTAAGTAGGAGTTGTGTATGGGTCAGGGGGGTCCCCAAAGAGAAGATTCCCCATCGTTCTTCCTCCACCAGCTCAAAGTAAATCTGAGATGAAACCAAAGCAAGGAGGAGGAGCTGGGGGCTGAAAGTCAAGTCCATCCCTGTGTGCCTGGGAGTACTCAACAGAGGGGACGAGACAGCGTGAGCGCCGCAAGGAGGGCAGCGAGCCACACGGAATGTAAAACCACCAGCGGCTCAGTCGGCGCAGGGACATTTCAAAGACTTTTAATTAGAAGCCATTGGGCCCAAAGGTGGTTCATCAAACCTCAGAACTTTAGCAAAGCACTGTCACGTCTGGGTGGAATTCCATTAACCTTTCCCCAGAAACTAGATGTCGTCTTGTCAGTCATTTCCTCTCCAGGAAAAAAAACATTTTGGCCAAGTTTTCTAAAACATTCTCTTGCCCTGTTATAGATGCAGTGGGAGCAAGGGATGGGGGAGGGAAGCCAGGTCAGTTGTAGGGCGGGCTGGAGGCCAAGGTAGGGCGGGCTGGAGGCCAAGGTAGGGTGGGCTGGAGGCCACGGTCAGCACGTACCATGGAAGGACTGATTTCGCTCGGATCCACATACATTCGGCTGACGTCATAGAGGGAGTTTATATCTCTTTCCTGAAAGAAGAACAAAGAAAAATTGAAGGATCAATCTGAGCTCCTGCAGTAGCCCTTTACGTATAAGGAGGGGTCGGGGTTCCCTCGGGATCACCCGTCATTTGACAGAAGAGTTGAGCCCTCACAGGGTTTCATCACAGCCTGTGGCTAGAGACAGGAAGAAGCTATAAAAGTCTCCCCAACTTGGAAACTTTACCCAAAATGAGAGAAGCCCCTCTCCAGGCCTACTATGTGTCAGGCACTGTGCTTCTTTGTGAAAACACTCAAACTCTGCCAGCCAGTGGGGGCTGAAGCTAGCTAGCTGCTCACGAGAGCCCCTTGGGTGCGGTTGACTCCGTGATCCATGCCGCCATGTTGGTTGTTCGCAGTCGGCCATGGTGGAAGCATTTACACCAGGGAAACCGGCAGGTGCCACAAACAGGGCTTCTTTACCCAGAGAGCTGCTTCAACATTCACCAGAACATCACCACAGGCTCCATCTCCCCCTCTTCTCTGCCCCCTCTCCCTTTGCTCTGGCCACACTGCACAGCTTTCTGTCCCCCAGACCCACCGCAGGGCATGTGCCTCACTGCCCCTCTGCCCAGAGCCATCTTCCTCCGCATCTCCCCATGGCAGGCCCCTTCCTTCTAGGTCCTGCCTCACCTTCTCAGCCTCCCAGGGACGGCTTCTCCAATCATCCCTCCCTCGACGGTGGCCCCACACCTTAGCAAATCATCCTGTTTCCTTTTTTTCGCTGTAATTCCCACCAACTGCAAACATCTGGTTTAAGCAATTGCACATTAGCCAGCCCAGAACCTACATTTCTTAAGGGCAGACTTTGTTCCACAGGAACCATGGACCCAGAACAGTTCCTGGCACATGGCTGTGCACAATACACCTCTTTGGAATAAATTTATGAGTCCATTGGCTGGAAACTGAGCCACAGTCATCAGATCAGGCCTCTCCTCCGCTCAGACCCCTCCAATGGCTCAGAGGAAAAGCCAGCGGTGGACAAAGGTCACCAGGCCCTACATGAGCCAGCCCCGTCCATCCTTGTCTTCAGTAAGTTCTACTGAGCCTGGCTCACTCCATTCCAGCCACACCAACTTCCCTTGGTGCTTGTGTGTCCCCAGGCACTGGCTCGGCACCTCTGCACATGCTGGTGTCTCCCTCCACCTACCTGCATGGCTCACTTTCACCTCCTCTGAGGTCTGCTCAAATCCGTCCTGCCCAGAGACGCCTTCCCAGATCACCCCTTGTAAACTGCAGCCCCTTTCCTGTCACTCTCGATCCACTTATCCACCTTTCCGGTTTTCTGTTCTCCAAAGCACTTATCACCAGCTGACACGGCTAGGTCTATTTCTTTAATTATCTCATTTCTTGGGTCTCCCCACACTGCGCAGCAGGCAGCAGGAGGGCAGGGGCTTTGCTATGTTCAGTTTTGCATCCCCAGGACCTGCAGCAGCGCCAGGCAGTTTGTAAAGGCTCCATAAAGGGCTGTGGACTGAACCGACAGATGGACGCAAACCTCGGACAAGACTTTCCCTGTTACCCTCGCACCACATCCCGGAAGAGTCAGCCCCCTACCATATTGTAGCGCTCCAGGAGCTCGGGGGTCACGGGGTAGCGCAGCCTCATCTTCCGGTAGAGGGCGTGCTTCTCGTAGTAGCTGACCAGCTCCACCAGGCTCTCGAAGTAGGCGGAGGTGCCCAGCACGAAGTGCCGGCCGTCCCGGTTGATGCGGCAGTGCTTGACCTTGCCCCTGGCCCTGGAAGGAGAAGATGACGAGGGTTAGACACGCCGAGATGCTGGCGGCCGGGCTCCTGCTAGGCCAACCCGCAGATCAGGAGCCACTCAGTCGGCCCTCCTTGGGGGAACCAGGCAAATGAGCAGGGAGCAGGCCTCCTACTCAGCACAAGACGGCAATTAAAACGACATGGCACTTCAGGGAAAAATCCTCAAAAAATACTGCGGAGAGAGGCTCAACGGCCCCTCCTGCCCCCTCTCCCTCACCTCCCTTAACTACGTGGACTTGATTTAGGGAACAAGGTTGACAAACTATGGCTCACGGGCCAAATCCAACCCGCCAGCTGTTTTTGTAAATAAAGTTTTATTGACACACAGCCACGTACAATTGCTTGTGCGGTGGCTGCTTTAATGCTGCAACAGTAGTTGTGTCATCACGACAGAGACCTGGGGGCCCACAAAGCCTAAAATATTTGCTGACTGTCCCTTTACAGAAAAACTTTGCCAAGCCGTGCTCCAGAACGCTGGAACTTGACCTTCAAACCCTTAAATCTTGTCTTCATAGGCCCAACTGCTGCAATAATGGATTTTTTTCCTCACTAAAGAAAGCCAGCTTTTTGTTTCTTCATCCATTTCAAACAAGAGGCAGAAGAAAAAAAAACCCAAAACAGAACAGGCTCTTCAGCCTTACTAGCTTGAATCAGCAAGAATGGAAACATTTGGGAAATTAAACTTTGTCCCTAACTGTATAGCCAAGAGGTTCTTTTAAAAAATGTCTAAAGGTACAGTTTCTATGTTCACCTTTAAAATTTTTTTCACTGTAAAGATTCATCTACTGTTTTAAAAAGCACATCCTGTTAAACCATTCCTTCAAAAAGTCCTGTAAAAACAAATGCTAGATGACTTCTGCTTCAGTGGTTTACACGCAGTGATATTTCATTAATTTTTTTTATATAAGAGACAAAAATACTGCTGAGTGGGGAAATAACTTGCAGAATGAAAGTACAGCATGGCCCCATTTGTATTTTTTTAAAATAGAATAAAATATCCGCAAAATGGTACGGGATATTCCCCCATATATATGTCTATAAATACACTTAAAGAAGGCCGCAGATGGACAAAGTCTCTAATTAGCAAACTGCGCTTTCTACCAGGACGAGGACTGAGGCGAGGACCAAAAGGGTCTTTAGCCTGACCTGTGACGTCTTCATTTTTTATGAGAATGCATTTATGTAATATTCATGTAATTAAAAATTAATTTTAAAACTCTCTCCCAAAGCTCCCTAAGGCAGGAGGTGTGGGGGCACTGAGGTTAAGAGTGGGCAGTGGGTTCCGGTTCCTTCCTTACAGAACTGTGGGCCAACGAGTCTGCCTCTCCGAGCCTCAGTTTCCCCACCCACAGCCATGGGGATCTGGAACCACTGCTGAACGGGGAGCGCTAGGGCCGGCGGGGCCATCCTGGTGAAGCACCGTGCCTGCACACAGCGGGCGCTCAACAACCAGCAGCCTGGGCTAGCAAAGTCACACCAAAAGGAGCTGCCCCGGGAGAAAGAAGCCTCCACCAGGAAGGTGGGGAAGGAGCGCCGGAGCAGAAGCGTCTCTGGCCAGCCTCTGGGAGAGCGGTGCTACTGCCGGGCCAGGGCCTGCGGCCTGAGCTTCACCAGGATGCCCCCAAGCCTGGGGGGTCCCACCCCGGCGACTCCATCTCCTGGTGTGGATCTGACTGTTTTTGCTCCTGTGGAAACCTACCAGGTCAGTGTGAGTTCCGAGAGCCTACAACTGGGAGGAGGGAGAGGGAAGGAGGACAAGAGGGGAGCAAGGGAGGGTGGGAAGAAAAGCTCCTGCAGGCCTGGCCCGCCCCCCTTCTGCCTGCCGCCCCGGCCCCCGTCACCCTGGAGAACCTCTGCTCGCCCTGCAGGACCCCGTGCCCTCCCTGCCCGCCCATCGCACAACGAGCGATCGGCTAACGGGCCCGGCCCTCCTGGCCAAGCGGCGTTTCTCCACGAGGGAGGGCTTGGACGCGTGGGGGCGTTTCTGATTGTCCCGCAGGCAGAGCCCCCTCCCAGGCTCGCAGGGGGCTCAGGTCCCTCCCTCCTCTTCGAGCAACACCTGCCCAGACTAAGCTTTCCTGGTGGCAGAGACCGTCCTCGTCGCCAAGGGGCCCTGCAGCCAGCGTTTACTGACCACCTACTGTTTTCCAGATGACCCTACGTAGGCGCGAACAGGCCAAAAGCAAGAAACACGTGTGGGGAACGCGACATCTCCCACCCCACTGTACTGCGGGCCCCGCGAGGGCAAGGGTCAGGGTCGTCTTCACCACTGCCGTGTCTGTGGAGCCCAGCACAGGGCCTGGCACGTACGAAGTGCTCACTAAACTTCCACAGGCTCCTAAAAAATAAACGTCCCCACCCTCAACGTGCTGCCCACCTCGTGGGGAAGACGTGTGCAAACAGAGCGGGCCCCTCCCTCTCTCCATCCGTGTGGTTCCGGGGTTGGGGACGGCAACTCAGAATCACAGCCCCTGGTTCAAGAACGGAGCGGGGAGAGCCCTTCCTGCTGGCCGCTGCCCTGGCACCCCAAGGCAAAGAAAGCTTCCTGGGGATGAAGCCAACAGAGAGCGCCGAGACGAGAGGAGGAGCCGACCCAGTGTCTTCGGGTGCAGCAGTTTGATGAATTCCAAAAAGAAATATTGGATATGTTTGTCATCTGACCCATACCTGGGCATGACTGAGTTATCATTAGGGCGTGGAGTCCCCACCCCTTGGTGGGCGGGGACTCACAGATAAAAGGCAGGGCCGAGGACAGAGCTGGAGCTTTTGGTGCAAGGGTTTCTGATGTTGGAGTTTGATGCTGAAGCCTGAAGCTGGAGCCCCAGGAAGTCAGCCCAGAGAAGAAAGAGAAGCCAGGCCCAGGAAGAGAGGAACGCTGAGCCCAGGAAGAAGCAAGCCCTGGAAAGAAAGGAACCTTGATCAAAGAAAAGCAAGCCCCAGGAACGTAGGAACCCAGGAAGCCGGAGCCTTCGCAGATGTCGGCAGCCATCCTGCTCCAACATGTGAAAATAGACTTTGGTGAGGGAAGTAACTTATCCTTCATGGCGTGGTATCTGTACGCTCCTACCCCAAATAAATACCCTTTATAAAAGCCAACCACTTTCTGGTAATTTTCCATCGGCACCCCTTTGGCTGACCAACACATCGGGTGAGGCCTCAGGCCTGGCGTCGGCAGCGTTTTGCCTCTGGCGCCCACCACCTCTGTCTGTTTCTGCCGGTTGAGTTGGATTTCCCTCCCCTGCACCCGACAGCGTCCCGCCCGGCAGATGACAGCACAGAGGGCCCAACCCCAAGCCCAGCACCTGGTACAAAGCAGACGTTCGCTCAGTGCTCAGGGACAGAGCACCGGGTTCCCACCAAGGCTCAGAAGGCACCACTAAGAGCTTTCTGGAAAAGGGCAAAGGGCAAACGTGTCAACGCAAAGGAAGCCCAGGGCCTCCCTGCCGGCGGCACGAGACCCAGGAGCCACGCTGCATGGAGACTCCTCCCAGGCAGGAGCTGGCACACAGCAGGCCCTCCAGGGGCGGCAGGGAGTGACCACCAGCCCCGCCAAGGAGGCAGCTCGGGGTGCAGGCGGGGGAGCTGGGGGCCATCGGGGGAACCGCGTCCCCAAGAAGACACGCTCAAGTCCTCAGCCTGTCCCGTGAGCGGGACCTGACTTGGAGACAGGGTCTTTGGAGATGTGATTCGCTCAGACGAGACCAGAGCAGGTGAGGGGGGCCCTGGTTCCGTGACCGCTGTCCTGAGGGGAACAGGGACACGTGGGCGCAGACACGGAGAGAAGGGCCACGTGCAGACAGAGGCCGAGCCCGGCGTGGCCAAGGGTGGCCAGGAGCCCGGCAGCCCCCAGGGGAGAAGTCTGGAACCTCCACAAGGACCAACCCTGCCGACCCCTCGATTCAGACTTCCGGACCCCAGAACTGAGGAAACAAACTTCTGCTGTCCCAAGCCCCTTGAGGTGTGGCAATTGGTGACCGCGGCCCTAGCCAACAAGCCAGTGGATTCCCCCGGCCTCCCCACAGGCTGTGGCGGGTGGCAGCTGCAGGCAGGCAGAAGCCAGCCCTACGGCATCTCGGGACCGGGTGCTGGGTTCAAATCCCAGCTCCACCATGTACCAGCTGCCCAAGGCAGCAACTCTGAGTCTCCGTTTCCTCCCCTGCAGGATGGGGGTGACAGCGGTGGGGCATCTGGAGAAGACAGATCAGTGGCCAGCCCAGGAACGCGCCGTCAGGGGAGCTGCTTGCTGCTGCCGCAGCCACTGAGCAGCGGACGCCACGAGCCCGGCGCTCCGGGCCTCGGTCAGTTGGCCGCCAGAATCCCCGTGCGGCCCCATCCCGCCCCCCACAGCCTCCCAGGAAGGCGGCACTACCTGAAGGTGATGGCGTAGGAGTCGGCGCCTTCCCGCTTCCGGATCAGGAAGGCCCCATCGCGGGGGATCCGCATCAGCATGTCCTCCGCCTCGCCACGGCTCAGCCCATCGTAGTACCACCTGCACACAGGGTGGGGCGCAGCCAGGTGAGCGGGCCACTGCCGGGGCAGGCAGCCGCGGTGACAGCCACAGCCACGGCCCAGCGGCCTTCCCCCGCTCCTCCCTGAAAATGTGGTATGTTAAAAAGTCCACGGAAGCGGACTTGGCCCAGTGGTTAGGGCGTCCATCTACCACATGGGAGGTCCGCGGTTCAAACCCCGGGCCTCCTTGACCCGTGTGGAGCTGGCCCATGCGCAGTGCTGATGTGTGCAAGGAGTGCCCTGCCACCAGGGGTGTCCCCCGCGTAGGGGAGCCCCACGTGCAAGGAGTGCGCCCCATAAGGAGAGCCACCCAGCGCGAAAGAAAGTGCAGCCTGCCCAGGAATGGTGCCGCACACATGGAGAGCTGGCACAGCAAAATGATGCAACCAAAAGAAACAGATTCCTGTGCCGCTGACAACAACAGAAGCGGACAAAGAAGAACATGTAGCAAATACACACAGAGAACAGACAACTGGGGGTGTGGGGGAAGGGGAGAGAAATAAAATAAATCTTTAAAAAAAAAGTCCTGCCATGGTCCACTGGGTGGACTGGGGGAGAGCGTAGACTACAATGTAGACCACCGTCCATGTGGTGCAGAGTGCTCCAAAATGTATCCACCAAATGCAATGAATGTGCCACGATGATGAAAGAGGTGGTTGATGTGGGGGGTATATGGGGACCTCATATTTTTTTAATGTAACACTGAAAAAAAAAAAAAGAGAGGGAAAAAAAAAAGAACACCAAGCCACAGCCTGGGAGAAGCACTGACGCAGCGCAGCTGTAAGTCGGCCGGCATTTCGAAATGCGAATTTTAGCAGCCCTCTGCTTAAAAGACGTGTTCTGCTTTATTTCCAGAATTTGTCCATTTTTTGTAAGGCAGAACTGATACCTTCATTATCGGATGACAAAAATCAAGGGGGAACTTTTAATTATGTTTTTCCTTGTTTGTATTTAGAACCAACAGGAAGGCGCTTCGACAAGCAGGACGGTATCATCAAAACTGATCTCTGAAAACCAAAGCCCAAGACCTTGGGACCATGAAATCGAAGTGGAAAGAAAGGGAAGAAGGGAGGAAGGAAGGAAGGAAGGAGGGGAGAAAGTGAATGGGGGAGGAAGGGAGAGAGGAGAAGGGGAGCAGAGCAGGGAGGAAGGAAGGAAAGGAAGGGAGGGAAAAGGTGGAAGGGAGGACAGAAAGGAGGGGAGGGAGGAAGGGGAGGAAGAAGGAGGGACAAAACAAAAGGGGGAAGGGAAGGAGGAAGAAGGAAGGAGAGGAGCGAGGGAGGGACCAAGGCGGAAGTAATCGTGGGTCCTGGAAACCGCAGCCCCCCCCCTTAAGAGACAAGGTGGCCTGGGAGAGGCCTCATGCACGGAAGCCCCCGCGCCCCCAGGAGGCGGGTGGCCTGACTTGGGAACGCGCCGCGGACGTACGGCTGGGACTCGTGCGGGTTGGGGTTGGGCACGGGGTCGGTGAGGCGCAGCTCGAACTCGGCGCAGCGCAGGTGGCTCTCGCGGTAGTGCTGGATGAGCGCGTAGACGCTGCTGAAGAGCAGGTTGTCAGTCAGGTAGTACTTCAGGCTCCCGCCCTCCATGGTGGAGCGGATGAGGCAGTGCTGGACCCGGCCCGACCGCCTGCGGGGAGGGGGCGGTCAGCGCGGCCCGCGGCGCCCCCGGGTGCCCACCCTCGGCTAACAGCACGGGGGCCCCGGGACAGGCCGCTCCTTTGGCCTCCTTCCAGGACAGTCTACTGACTTCCCACCACCCACTGCGTTCTTTCACGTTGTGACTCCAACTCTGAAGCCAGACTGCTGGGTTCAAATCCCAACCCTGCCACTTAGGAGCCCAGTGACCTTGAGCAAGGCACCTGACGTGTCCGAGCCTCGGTTTTATTATCCTGGTGAGAAGACACGGCCAACAGCACAAGAATAATAACAATATCTGCCTCGAGAGTCCCGACATTGCCCGTAAAACGAGCCTGCTGTGCTCCTGGCAGGGTAAGCTTTACACAGGAGCTGGCTGTCACCGCTATCTTACATGCTCGTCATTCAGTGTTATCCTAGGGTCTCATCTGCAATGCTTCCTCTTGCGGGAAGACTTTCCTGACCACCCCCCACCCCCCACTCCATGAGGTGGACTTTTTCAGAAGCCCCCCCACGCTGCATTCGTCCCCTCTGTCACAACACCTGGCATTTTTTCCTTGATGGCACCGAACACACCTGTAATTATACATCATCTGGTGACTGGCTGTTGACTGTCCATCTCCCCCACCAGACTCTATCAACCCCACAGGCCAGCGACCTGGGCCGCTGTCACTGTGAATGATGCGCCCAGGACACGTCCTCCACGGGGCATGGGTGGGGGGCGGACGGGCAGGTGAGTAACCTTGCCACCTTTAGGCTCCCCGTTCTTAAGAAGAGGGAGGTTCTGGGGGGCTGGGAGACCTGCCAGGACCAGGCGGGCAGGTGAGGCTGCGCCATGCGCGCACAGACCCTGACCCTGTCTTTCTGGTGACTGCTACGATTTTGACCTTCTTGGGCCTTTCTGCGTTTCTTTTGATGGTTTCAAGGCTGCACTCACAGGCCGTGGACCTCGTATACTGGTGCGAGGTGAGGGGCCCCACACAGCCCCCGAGATGAAAGCCTGGGAGCCCGGCCCGCGGGCTTCCCCAGCGCACCGCGGCTCCCGCCTGGCCGACCGTGCGGGGCAGGCAGCACCTGGGCCGAGGGGCCACTTACCAGAAGGACAGGGTGTACTTGTTGGGGAAGGACTCGCTCTCCCGCACCAGGAAGGTCCCGTCCTTGCCCCCCGTCTCGGCGCAGTACTCCTGCAGCAGCTTCTCGGCGCTCGTCCTCTTCTCCACCTTTTTGTGGAACCACTTCTCCCCAAAATGCAGCTCCGTGGGGGGGATGTCCTGGGCCACAAACAGAGGGAGGGTTTCTGGAGGCCACCCGGAGCAGCCGGGCCCAGAGCACAGGACCCCCAGCCATGGCGACTCGGCGACCGGCTGCCTGCTCGCCGGTCAGGGCCCGCCTCGGCTTGCCCTCAGCCCGGGGGGCCTGGAAGACGGCTTCCGCTCACCTCCACCGCCTGCCTCCCACTCCTGCCAGCCCCCATTCTGGGTGGCCTCCTGGAGTCCTGAGACCTGGGGTAAGGGGCCTCCAGCTGGGCCCTTACCTAGAACCTATGGGAAGTCTGAGGGCCATAAGATTTCGGGAGTTGAACTCAAGAACTAGGACCTGATGGAAAACTGCCAAAGGGAGAGGACAGGAGGGCCCGGGACCAGGCCGGGTGATGGGGCTGGAGCGAGCACCCCAATGTCCACGTCAGCCAGGCAAGCACTGGCCAATGAGATGAGGAGCAAGCCTCCAACCCTACTGGTCAAACACCTGGGCCAACAGCCAACCAGAGCAGAACAGCCAGGCTTCAGCCTGCCAGGAGGGCCAGAGAAGCCCAGTTCTGGAGTAGGCCCAGGGCAGCCTCCTACCTGGGAAGTGAGGGCCCAGGACAGCCACCTACCTGGGAAGGAAGGGCCCGGGACAGCCACCTACCTGGGAAGTGGGGACCCAGGACAGCCACCTACCTGGGAAGTGGGGGCCCGGGGCAGCCACCTACCTGGGAAGGAAGGGCCCGGGACAGCCACCTACCTGGGAAGGAAGGGCCCGGGGCAGCCACCTACCTGGGAAGGGCCCGGGGCAGCCACCTACCTGGGAAGTGAGGGCCCGGGGCAGCCACCTACCTGGGAAGGAAGGGCCCGGGGCAGCCACCTACCTGGGAAGTGAGGGCCCAGGGCGGCCACCTACCTGGGAAGGAAGGGCCCGGGGCGGCCACCTACCTGGGAAGGAAGGGCCCGGGGCAGCCACCTACCTGGGAAGGAAGGGCCCGGGGCAGCCACCTACCTAGAAGGGCCCGGGGCAGCCACCTACCTGGGAAGGGCCTGGGGCAGTCACCTACCTGGGAAGGGCCCGGGGCAGCCACCTACCTGGGAAGGAAGGGCTCAGGGCAGCCACCTACCTGGGGCGCTTCCTCTTCTACGGTCTGCTCGATGTCGTCACTGAAGGAAAGCTTGGCGTCGGCGATGGCGCAGTAGTGCCGAGTCCATTTCTGAGAAGCGAGACCCGCATCAACCTCCCCGCAGGCCACCCCCACTCTGGGACGCGGTGCTGCCCTTTGTCCCTGCCTGGGGTCCCCCTGCCATTCACCGGGGATTCACCTTTCCCAGTTTCGTTTCTGATCATTTGTGGTGATTTCACCAAATCTGCTCCTCCTTGAGGCATTTTTTTTAAGTATCTACTCAATTTGGGTTTATTTTGGCATTTTAAGGATTTTTTTAGTCAGTCCATCTATGGGTAGATATGACTCTTTGGTGAATCTCGGTTGCATATGTATTTAATTTGCAGCCTTTCATGAAGAGTGGGGCTGCTTTGCATGTTCTCAGGACTGTCTTCTATTTCTTCTACTTTTTCATATTTTGGGGACTTTTCAGACAGTTTGTCTAGAAACCAATTCTTTGACGTGTACTTGTGCCTTAATTTTCTTATTTCAATTTTAACATTTTTTTATGTTTATTTCTAGGGCAAATGTGTGAAAATACACCCAAATGGATTTGCCTACTAAGTGAAGTGATATGAGAAGGGACTGTCTTAGCCTCATGAAAAATAAAGATTTCAGGCAGAACCGTCCAGACTGAAAGACGCTAAAAAGTCTGGACAGGGAAGCAGACTTGGCCCAGTGGTTAGGGCATCCGCCTACCACATGGGAGGTCCGCGGTTCAAACCCCAGGCCTCCTTGACCCGTGTGGAGCTGGCCCACATACAGTGCTGTTGCGCATAAGGAGTGCCCTGCCACGCAGGGGTGTCCCCATGTAGGGGAACCCCACACACAAGGAGTGTGCCCCATTAGGAGAGCCACCCAGTGAGAAAGAAAGTTCAGCCTGCCCAGGAGTGGCACTGCACATACAAAGAGTTGACACAGCAAGATGACACAACAAAAAGAAACACAGATTCCTGGTGCTGCTGACAGGAACAGAAGCGGACACAGAAGAACACACAGCGAATGGACACAGAAAACAGACAACTGGGGTGTGAAGGGGGAGGGGGAGAGAAATCAATAAAAATAAACATTTAAAAAAAAAAAAAGTCTGGACAACTCAATGCATCGTGGGAACCTGGCCTGGATGCTGGGCCAGGAAAAGGACTTGAGTGGACCAAGTGGAAAACCTGGCGCAAGCTCGGGAATTGTACTGGGATCACATAGCATGCTAAGATCTGGGGAAGCTGGGTAGGGGGTTTAAGGCAACTGTCTGCCATTTTTTCACAACATTTTAAAAATACAAAATCATTTCGAAATAAAACACTAACAATACAAAAAATATATATAAAGTCTCATAATGAAGATAAATCTACTTGGCAAAACTTCACTGGGGTCAAAGTGGGAGGAAGACAGGAAGCTCCCGGAGTTCTCCAGCAGGCCCCGGAAGCCCTGGGGGGCCGAGAGAGGGCTGGGGGCGAGGAGGGCCCCGGCCCACCTGGTCAATGGAATCCCACATGTACAGTTCGCCCTGCTGCTTGTGCTCATCCTTCTTGTCTTCCACGTTGATGTCCACGTCACCTCGGGGGCCCAGCTTCTTGTGCTGAGGAAAAAGACATGTGCATGTGTCCCAAATCTGGGCTCCGTGAGTCGGCAAGTAGTTACGCACCCCTCCAGCCCCAGGGCCTCGGCACTTGCTGTTCTCTGGGCCTGGCTTGTCTCTCACTAGACGCAGGGCTGTGCTCACTGTCGCCTCCTCCAAGAAGCCTACTCTGAATCCTTGCTCTGAAAATAGCTTGCCCCTCCCGTCTCATCTTTGTCACTCTCCAGCCCTCCATCCTGCTGCGTTTTTCTCAGGTCTTAGCCCTATGTGCTCCCGACAGCTATCTGTCCCCTCGTCTTCCTTCTGTGGTCCCACTCGACTAAGAGCTCCAGGGAGGTAGGGACTTTGGTGTGCGCCCTGTTGAGTCTCCAGTGCCCAGAACGGTGCTCATCACACCGGAAGTGCATGAGAAATGTCTGGGGCACAAGTAACCCTGCTGGGGCGCCGGGCACTGAGAGGGAACACAGGACCCCAGGCAGCCCAGGCCGCCAGCGGGCAAACGCGAAGAGCACCCAGCAGTCGGGGCAGCCGTGGGCCCTGGGGCAAGTGGCCGTGCTCCTCCAGCCTCACGTGCATCACCTGCAAGAAGGCAATGCACAGGCCAGCCTCTCCTGGGAGCCACCGCCCAGCAGGCAAGCTTCCCTGAGTCGCGGCTTACGGCAGCACAGCGGCGCAGACCCCGGATCTGGAATCAGGCCCAGCCTTGAATTCGGGCCTGCCACCTGACTAGCTCTGTCACCTTGCCCTGGTGACGTAATCTCTCCAAGCCTCAATAACGTCCACCGTAAAATAGGATAGCAACAGCCCTGCAGGACCACACAAGACCGTGGGCGCGAGGGAGATGTGTAAACAGGAAAGACACTGGTTTCTAACCCTTCAACGGCAGCCTGGCACAGGCCAGGAAAGCAGCCGGGGAGGCAGACCTGGCCTTGAATTAGTTCCCTGGCAAGGACAAACTGTGTGACCTTGGCTGAGCCCCTTGACCTCTACACCCCAGTGTCCACATCTGTAAAGTGGGTGTGGGGTGGGGGGCTGGGATTACCCAGTTTACAGGTCTGTGATGAGAATGAATAAGAAAATACACATGGGCCCAGCACACAGTGATTCTGAAACAAAACGCTCTTTTCCTGAAATAGAAAGGGGTGCTCCGCCCCAACCGGTGGGAAGCCTCGGTGGACAAGCGCCCGACAAGCCCTGGCCCCCTCCTGCCCTGCCTCCACCGCCAGAAGCTTCCATCGGCCTCTCGGTGAAAACTGCCCCAGGAGCTGGGGGTCCTAGCCAAACACTCCCAACTCGACCGACCCACTCGCCCCAGGGCGACCCCTCTTCCACCGGCCTCGGCCAAAACCCCCTCCCCAATGGCTGGCGCTTCCCTGTTTAGGGTCTCCCCACTCGGCCTCCGGGGGCAGAGGGAATGGGCGCGATGCGTCCTGGCGGCCCAGCGGGCTGAGGGGACGTGCCGCGTGTCCCGCGCCACCACAGCTTGGCACGTGGTGTTCCCGCAGCCTGGAAGGCCTCGCCCTTCTCTGCCTGGTAAACTGCCGCTTCTCCTTCCCCGCCAGCCTGCCAGCTCTGCCATTAATGGCTGCCCAGGCGGAGACTTCATATCCCAGCCTGCCCTGCAGGAAGGAGCGGTCATGTGACTCCATTCTCACACACAGAGCATGAGAGGAAGTGGCTGCCCAGGAAAGGCGCCCCCACCTCTGGGGAAGTCCACCGAGCCCTTTTTGGAGCAATGTTTACTAATATTAAACAAAGAACAAATTTGCAGTACTCTAAGGAACATGCGTTAACATATTTACTACTAAGATCCAGAGGCTGATCTATTAACCACCAGGATCTCAAAGCAGTGACGAGCCTAAACGTGATTTTGAGATATCTCCTACAACCATGAAATGCGAGATTTCTGCTGGTGACAAAGTCCCAAGTGGCTTGTCAGCAACTCTCAGAATGGAAGGAAATGCTAAATTTTACTGACAGGCTAATTAAAATAAAGATGCAATGTTTTGTCCCATCTAACTTCAAACACATCCTGAATTCTATCCACAGATTCTTTGGGGGTTCACGGAAGCCCAGTTGAAAACCCCTTCCCTGGGAGATTATACAACAAAATGGGAGGATCCTGGGTCCCTGAGAAACAAGTGGGCCAGCACTCAATACTTCTAGAACATTCTCCCGCCTATTAAGAAGAAATACTCGTACATGCTTTAAGCCACCATATGTCCATTCTCTATCCTGATCATACAAACACCCATATGCTGCCGCCTCTACTTGGCTCCCTAGCTCTCTTCACACACTGCTTCCAGAGGACTTGGTCCACCGTCTCCAACACCCCACTGCTACACATGACCCTGTACTTGGCAACTGTCCTCCACGTCCGTCTTTCCAAGAGGGGGGCTTCCGAGGGCAAGCATGGTGTCTGGGTCCCTGGATCCCCCAGTATCTGGCACAAGGCCTGACTCAGCAGCGGCGTGGCAAAGTTTCACCAAAAGGATGAGCGAATGATAACGAGCAAGTACTTAAGGAGCACCTTCCACAGGCCAGGTCTGGTTTCTCAACACTTTGCCCACGTCCATTCCCATCATGCTCGTGGCCAGCTTAGGCAGGTTCTGTTTTCATTGCCCTGTGACCAGCAAGGGCATGGAGGCCCTGGGAGCGTAAATGACCTTGCCCAGGGTCACAGGCTGGAAACTGGCAGTGGGTCTGGGGCCTGCGCCAGGCTGCCGGGCCGTCCGGATGAGGGTCAGCAGCGCGCCCGCGGGGGGCCTACCTTGATGATGACCTTCTCCCGCAGCTGGCTGGGTGAGGGCAGCTGGTCGGCGCTGGCCTCCGTGGGCTTCACAAGCAGCTGGTCTCCAAACACCTCCTTGAACACCCTGGCCATGTAGCGCTGCTGCTCCACGCAGCAGTGCTCCTCGATGGACAGGATCACGGGGAAGCTGCGGGCGGCAGCGAGTGGGGGTCTGCTCGGCCTGGGGTGGCGGGGGCCGGGCCCTGCTCACGCCCCGTTAGGAGCGGACTGCCCCCCAGGGAGGTGGGGTCTGCCACCCCCACGCTAAAGCTGCTTCTTCCTGGGATGCCCCAAACGCGAGAGCACTCTAGCATCACCTCGCTGGTGTTCGTCATCTCCAGGCACAGCCTCTACCGGGACTTCTCTCAATTCCTTTCTTTCTAAGCACACATTTCTTTAGATTGAAAATAAAAAGTCCCTAATTTTTTTTTTTTATTTCAAATCTACAAAAAAGGTGAAAAAGCCAGTACAAGACGCACTCATACAGGAGAGGCTTCCCCGTGAGTCACCAACTTTTAGCTTTCTCCACATGTGCATCAATAGGTATATTTTACATACTTATATAATATTTTAGGTATTTATCTTAATATATTTATGTATTTATATGTGTGTATATACATATGATTTATATATATATTTATATGTAAAGCATGTATATATATGTCTGTATGCACATCTGTTCATTTACATACCATTTGCATATAAACACATACAGATCATATGCATGCATGTATACACATATAAGTTTAGGTATCATCTATATGTGTGCCTGTATTTCAATATATCACCTGTACACCTGTACACTGTATACATACATATTTATGTTTCACCTGTGTGCATACATACACTTTTTCCTGAGCCATATGAAAGGCGATGTAGACATCCTGACCTTTCACCCTGAAATCCTTCACGTGCATCTCCTAAGAACAGGGACCTTCTACGTGGCCAGCCCTACCCCCTACTACCATCACATCTCAGAAAATTACCATTAACTCAAATAATCAAATAGATAGTCCATACTCAAATTTCCCCAATTGTCAAAGAAAGGCATCATAAAGCTGGTGGCGTTTTTTTAGATCTAGCATCCATTTGGGCTTGTGCAGTGCATTCATTATGAAACAAAATAATTTTAAGGGCAGCTCACATCACTGCTGTAAGTGGGGACCCACATCACTTGACAGAAATGAAAAGTAAATGCAGAAACAGATGCATGGTGTTGAAAATAAAATCATGTGCCCACACATCACCTCCAGCCCATCACGGCCCCACCAGGCCTGGGAGGCCCCAACCTAAACAGGGCCTCACCTGGGGCCACATACCAGTAGTGAAACCCAACATCTGCACAGCTTGGAGTTGTCCTAAATGATACTACAGGGTCAGATGCTGGACATTATAAATCCTGCCATGGCCCACTGCATGGACTAGGGGAGAATATAAACTACAATGTAAACTATAGCCCATGTGGTGCAGCAGTGCTCCAAAATGTGTTCACCAAATGCAACGAATGTGCCACAATGATGAAAGAGGTTGTTGATGTGGGAAGAGTGGGGTGGTGGTGTGGGTATGCAGGAACCTCTTATTTTTTTTAATGTAACATTTTTTGTGACCTATGTATCTTTAAAAAAAAAAAAGACAATAAAAAAATAAAAATAAATAAAATAAAAAAGAACTAAGTGACTTTTCACAATTTTGAGGCCAAAATTCAATTGGCAGTAACATCTGCTCTGAGTTGATGCTACTTACAGTCTCGTTTAAAAATCCCTCTTAGTATGAATATTCGTACGTTTTACTGCAAAAATGTTAATGTGCTTGGTGACAGGGTTCTGGCCTTATGGGTGTCAGAGAAGCGAATCTGGACCTGTTTGAACCAGAAAAAAAAGTCTTCTGGTTGTGACTAAGATCATGTTCAAACGAGTATCAAATCACAACCACAATCACCCACATTCCTGGAAATCAAAGAAAATTCTCAAAGAAGCCCGAGCAGCAATCCCTCGGGCTCCAGTAACCTGGACTCCTTCATTTTTTGGTCCAGCAAAGGACGCAAAGGGCTAAGGCTACCAGGGAACATCCTAAATGGAGCAAGTGCAGGCAGTGATTTAAAGTTTTCCCGCCAAGCGGGAAAAGCCTTCCAAGGGGTCCTTTCCTGGAGCAGCACCCCCTGCCGGCTGGAGGAACGCCTGCTGTAACTGCAACAAAATTAACCGGGCCAAGTCCTGAACGCTCACTGTGCACCGGGCACCATGCCACGTGCTCGACGCGCATCGTGTTATTTAATCTTCCAACCACTTTTCACCCCCATTTTTAAGAGGTGGAAACCAAAGCAGGGAATGGCAAGTGGTTTGCCCAAGCTGGTAAGTGACAGCTGGGATTCAACCAGGCAGCGTGATTCCAGAAAACAACTCATAAGGCCCCTTCCCCGTGCCTTCAGGGATAAAAAAAAATCATGTTCCATTTTAGCTACAGAATGACTCTTGGCCGGCTCTTAGAAAGTATAAGGAGCCTACAATAGTGGTCGGCAAACTAGGGTCCACAGACCAAATGCAGCCTGCCAATGCGGCCTGCAAACCAGGTTGTACGGACACACAGCCATGCCCGTCTGCAGAGCACCTGTGGCTGCTTCTGCACTAGTGCCACCGGGCTGAGTAGCTGCAGCAGCAACTAGACTGCGCCCAAAGCCAAAACCAGTTCTCTCTGGTTCCATGTAGAAAAGTTTACAAACCCCTGGCCTAGCTTGGGCTCCACCGATTGGACAGAAAAGGACTAGACCTGCAGTCAGAAGTGGCAGAAACCAGCCTAAATGTTGGCACTTGCGCAGTCAACTTCTCTGGGCCTCAGTTTACTCTTCTGTAAAACTGGGAAAACCAGGCCCACCTTGCAGGGAGGGGCCACGAAAATCATGTGAACAAAGCAGCCAGCACAGAGCCTGGTCCCAGGGTGTGTCACTGTACAGAACCCCACTCACATGACATATGCTCTGGAGTCCACCTGCAGAGGCAAGCCTACAGGCTGGCCCCACAGAATGGAGGGAGATGGGACAGGACGGGGATTTTAATCACCTTTCACTCTTGATGGGTTCTGAAAGTGGGGCTGAGAACAAGGAGGGAGGGAGGGGTACAAGTCACTAACGGGCAACAGGATCTCCCCACCAGAGCCTCCTGCAGCCCTCCGGGTCTGTGGGAGACCCCACCGTTCGCTGGGGATGACTTTGGCCAAGATGGACTTCATGTGTGTGTCTCTGTGTGTCTGGGTGTGCACCTGTCCCAGGAGGTACCTACAAAACCCCAGCTCCCTTCCCCCTAAAGGGGACCACCCAGAAATCAGCCGACC
This sequence comes from Dasypus novemcinctus, assembly GCF_030445035.2. NCBI lineage: Eukaryota > Metazoa > Chordata > Mammalia > Cingulata > Dasypodidae > Dasypus > Dasypus novemcinctus. The sequence goes on from NC_080690.1 coordinate 7,288,819, forward strand.
AACCTCGAGGTGACGAAGGCATGGTCCTTGATGGCCTGCACGACATCGTCAAACTTGATCTTGGTGGTCCGCGTCCAGCCGTGGTAGATGATGGGCTTCCCGTCTGGCCCGTCCCAGCAGTCCACTAGTGGGGGAATGAAGCACCCTCAACACCTGTCCCGTCCACTCTCCCTCCCCACGCATCCACTGGTGGGAGACGGCTGCTTGGCCGAAAGCACAGCATCAGCCCAAGCACCCAGGGTCCACTCAGGTCCTAGGACACAGAGGTCCAGACTCAAGAGGCTCAACTGCAAGGCCCCAGACACGAGGGCATGTGCACCCGTGCTTCCGTGGGAGGAGTCAGGTTTTGCCATTACAGGCCCCTTTGTAATGCCACAGACTTGTCCAAGAGGAACGCGTTCGTTTCTTTTATTTTTTTCAAGATATATATACCCATATATTAGGTGTTTCTTTTCTGGTTTCACCTGTTTCAGCCTTGGATTGCTTTTTCTGCTTGTGGAAATACAGAGCGATGAGAAATTTCTTTTTAAAGGCTTGTAGCAGTGTAGTATTTTATTTATAAATTCCAAATATAGATATTGGATTATGTTTGTAAATTGGTCTGTTCCTCTGGGTACATTAGATTGTATCAGATTCAGAGGTTTCACTCTTACTTGATTAAATTATGATTAAGGCCTTGGTTGGGTCACATCAGTAGGATGCTGAGTCCTGCCCCTTGGGTGGGTGGGGACTCACAGAGAAAACAAGAGGAGAAAGAGTTTCCATGCTGGAGCCCCAGGAAATAAATACACAGAGAAGCAGGTAAGTGAGGAAGGATAGAAGGCTCCATTAGACTTGGCAGAGGGCCCGGGAAGAGAGACGAGCCGTTCACCTGAGAGTCTATAGCTGGCCTTGTGGAGAGAGCAGAGCAGCTGAGTCCCAAGAGAAATGAGCTCCGAGAGACAGACAAGACTTATCCCGGCCTTCTGATACTGGAAGAAGCTGGGACCACAGAGCCTCAAGAGGGAGAGGAAGCCTGAACCCTTGCAGACATTGGCAGCCATCTTGCTCCAGTAAGTGGCAACAGACTTTGGTGAGGGAAATAACTTACGCTTTATAGCCTCGTGACTGTAAAGCTCTACCCCAAATAAATACCCTTCATACAACCTAAGAGATTTCTGGCACTTTGCATCAGCACCCCTTTGGCTGAGTAATACAAGGCCCATGGCCAAAGAGTCAAACAGAAATAGAAATATGTAGAAAGTGGACATCCCTTATATTCTCAACCACCAGAGGAACCACAGCTGGCAGTTCCAAACCTTACGTTTTTACGTTTTTGTTTTTGCCTCAGGCAGGGGTGGGGGAGAGAATAAATCAGGAAACAGTCCGTAGGACTAATCACTAATAAAATATGACACCACGTTGCATATTTTCAATAAAACTGGAGCCCAAACCAGTGGTTTGTGCCTCTTCTCAGACAGATCCACTATGAGTTTTTTGGGTTAGGCTGAGGTCCAGAGGTAAAAACCGAAAAGGTTAAAAGAGGGGAGAAGAAGGAAGCGGATGTGGCTCAACTGAGTGTCTGCCTACCACATGGGAGGTCCGGGGTTCAAACCCAGGGCCTCCTGGCCCGTGTGGTGAACTGGCCCACATACAGCACTGCTGCGCACAAGGAGTGCCGTGCCACGCAGGAGTGTCCCCCATGAAGGGGAGCCCCACATGCAAGGAGTACGCCCCGTAAGGAGAGCCGCTCCACGCAAAAAAAGTGCAGCCTGCCCAGGAGTGGTGCCGCACACACGGAGAGATGACGCAGCAAGATGACGCAACAAAAAGAGACACAGATTCCCAGTGCTGCTGACAAGAATGCAAGCGGACACAGAAGAACACACAGCAAATGGACACAGAGAGTAGACAACTGGGGGTGGGGGAAGGGGAGAGAAATAAATTTTTAAAAATAAATATACATAAACAAATAAATCTTTGAAAAAACAGAGGAGAAGAAGAAAGCAGGGCCTCCAGCCTTCCAAGCTGCGGACGCCCCCAGACCCTCCTTTGCAGAGTTGCGCACAGGTCCCCCATACAGGTGACACAGGATACCTGTACACAGGTGACACAGGATACCCATACACACCGAACAGCCGCCTGTTACCACAGAGGGCGTTTATTTGCCTTCTGCTAAGAACAGCCCCAAGGAAGCGGAGGGAGGCCAGAAAATCAGCGAAGCAGGCTTTGTAACTGGCCTCTCTCGTTTACCCTGAAAGGACAAGTTTTCCACACCCAAAACTGCCACCCGCCAGGAAAAGGGTTTGTACCACAGATGTGGTGCCAGCTGAAGCCTCGATGCCACTCCTTGCCTTGGGAACAGTTCTCTTCTGAGGAAAGGCCTTTGGCTGTGGACGGCCACATCCCTCATCGTAGCTGCTAGGGGCACCCAGGTTCTTCCTGCCTGTCCCACCCACACCCACTCTTGAGATCTTTGAAATGAAAAAGCCTCGAGCCTGCACAGGGTGAGACTCAATTCTGAGCACCATCCCCCCGCAGGCAGGCCCAGGAAGGGGCTACTCACGCTCAATGCAGCGGCAGCCCATGCGCAGGCAGCGGATGTACGCCTCCGTGGACGACTCGCTCCGCAGCTGGTCCCCTGTGAGGTACCTGAAGGAGAGGAGGTGGCGGCCAGGGAGGGCGGCAGCCAAGGAGAGGACCGTGCCTCAGGAGGTGCTGGGGAACTTCTCAGCCTGAGCCCCCAAGTCCTGATGCCTCTGGGGGCCAGATACATGCCAAAGCACGGTCATGCTGGAGCGAGCCAGGCCTCAGGCCACCACTGCAGGAGGTGGACAAGATGAGCTCGACCTTCTTGTCAGTCGAGGAGAACTGGGCCAAGGCTGGCCGTTGTGGGGCCGACGGCAGATTAAGCACTGCCCGTGGCTGCCCGCTGGACCCTCAGCCTCCACGTGGCGGGGACTAGACCCTGACTTGCAGCCAGTGCTCCGAGCCAGGCACACAGCAGGGGCCTCAAAAACTACTGGTGGGATGTAGAAGCCATGGACTGTGTCCACCAGATTCTCCATAAAATACTTCTTACGGGCTCTCCTTCTCATCATATCCATTTTTTTAAAAAGAGTTGATATTTTGCAAGTGTCACCTGGGTTTGGTAGAATTCACCATTCTAAGACACAAACTCTCAAAACAATGGGAAATGACGAGGAAGGATGAACAGGACAGTAAGGCTGGGGCAGTCAACTTGCCCCGGAATTGCCTGGAGGATGAACGTCAGGGCTTCTTCTCAGACCCCAGCCTGCAGTGGTGCTTGGAGAAAGACCACCCTAGAGCTCCCTGGATGCCCGTGATCCAAAGACTTCACACCCTCAACTCGACAGGCATCAAAAATGTTGGAACTAGATCACAGCACCCATCTCTCCCTTCCAACCTACTCTCCTTTTTTTTTGGCAATCAAGGTAATCTTACAAAGAGGTAAATTTGAACATCTCCCTCTGGCTTAGAAGCCGTCAGGTCCTGCTGGCCTCCTGGCCTGTCACTCACCCTCTCAGATTCTACACTCCAGCCTTAACACACATCTCTCAGTCCACTCAACCCCTGAACCTCTGCACATGCTGATCCTCTGGCTGAAACACTTGTCCTTGCTTTACCCTCCCATCCTTCTTACCAACTCCTGTTTGTCTTTAAGACTCAATGGAGACCTTCTCCCCTCTAGACATACTGTGGACGGAGCTGCTCCTGCTAGTTAACCCCTTACAACCCCAGTACCCAGCGTCCTGGCACAGGGTAGATGCTCAATAAACATTAGTTCAGCAACTACTCGGGTTGTTTTGATGTGGTCACTACGAGATGTCCCAACCATGAAGGTTTGCTGCCTTGCTTTTTATGACCACAGATAAAGGATTATCATTGCAATGACATCTTCAAAGTGAGGTCCGTTCCCCACCCCCTCCCACCCCAGAAGCCTGGCCCCACATCCTCCGCCAGCTTCACAACGCGCCTTACCAAGAGCGGCACATTGGTGTGCCCGCCATATTGTCCTCTGCCCGGCCCGACCCTTCCCAGGCTCGGCGGGAAACTTACGTGTTGTGTGACGAGGAGATCCAGTAATGCGACAAGGGGTTGTTCATGTCCTGCATGTCCACCATGTCGTACCTCTCGTCCCAAATGCTGTTTTCTCGTGAAAACAGGTAGGTGAGGAACTGCAAGCATCACAAACAACAAAGACCAAGTCATCCCTTTGATGGGAACGACCGTGTCCGGTTCTTTCTGGGCTGTGCCAACAAGGGGAGAGGGCAGCTGAACGCACAGTCCCAGACCTCAAAGCGGAAGGTTCAGGCCACAATCGGCCATATTCCCCTAAAGGTGTTGTTTGAATTCAACTGTGTCCCCCCAAAATATGTGTTCAAGTCCTAGCCCTGGGCCCCAAAAATGGGACCCTACTTGGAAACGGGGTCTTTCAAGATGTGATTGGCTAAGATGAGGCCAAACTGGAGCAGGGTGGGCCCCAATCCAAGACAACTGGTGCTCTTTTTTTTTTTTTAATTTGTTTCTGTCCCTTTCCTTCCCCCTCCCCAACCCCAGTTGTCTGCTCTCTGTGTCCATTCGCTGTGTGTTCTTCTGTGACTGCTTCTATCCTTATCAGTGGCACCGGGAATCTGTGCTTCTTTTTGTTGCATCATCCTGTTGTGTCAGCTCTCTGTGTGGGCGGCACCCCTCCTAGGTAGGCTGCTCTTTCTTTCGCGCTGAGCGGCTCTCCTTACGGGGCGCACTCCTTGCGCGTGGGGCTCCCCTACGCGGGGGACACCCCTGCGTGGCATGGCACTCCTTGCGCGTATCAGCACTGCGAGTGGGCCAGCTGCATACGGGTCAAGGAGGCCCAGGGTTTGAACCACGGACCTCCCATGTGGTAGACGGATGCCCTATCCATTGAGCCAAGTCTGCTTCCCAAAAACTGGTGCCCTTTAAGAAGGGGAAAGCTGGACACAGGCAGGCAGGCATGGAGAGAAGGCCACATGAGGTCAGAGGAGGCAGAGGCTGGCGTGATGCATGGCAAGCCAGGAGCGCCACGGACCATCGGCAAACAGCAGCAGCTGGAAGAGGCCAGCAAGGATCCTCTCCCATGAGTTCCAGTGAAGCCTTGATTTCGGATACTCAGCTGTGGCACGAAGACAGATCTGCTTCCTTGACCCGTACGTATTTTCCTTTGAATGTTTATGCTAAAATGTTGGCTACTGCAAAAGTACACGCAATACATATATAAATTCTAAGGCATATTAATAGGATGGACATCTGGGAACTTGTGACCCCACTTAAGAGAGAGCATGTCCCCAATATCATCACATATGAAAGGCAAGGAATTTTGTTAACTATCCCAACTCCTGGCTCCTAGCTCCACTGCCTGGGGACAATCTTAAGACAGGCAGATGCTCCCGGTTCCCCCAGCCACTCTCCCCCCACTGCCCATTTCCACCGTTTCCACAGCCCGCATGCACCCCACAAACTTCTAAGGTTGGTAACGTGCTTTTGTAAGGGTTGGATGCTCCCTGCAGCAGACTCCCCCTAGTGGCGAAAACAGTGAATTCACCCAGGCGACATCAGCCACAGAGAAGGAGGGGAAAAAGGAAAAACCCAGATTCCCAGAAACTGGGAAAGAACCAGCTCCTGACTAACAGAATCTGTCTAGGGACGTGTGAAAGCAAAGTCCTCCCAGGGAACAGAACCCTATGAAAAACCCCAGGGGAAGCAGAAATGAATCAAGAAGTCACGGCAAGGGCTGGCGAGGTGGTGGAGAACCTGGAACCCTCGGGCATGGTTCGGGGGGACGTAAAACGGTGCAGCCGCTGTGGGGAACAGCTTGGAGTTGCTCAGAGTTAAACACAGAACTCCACGGTGACTGGGCAATCTTACTCCTAGGTATATACCCCAAAGAACTGAACACAGGGAGTCAAACAGATCTTTGCACACCGACACTCACAGCGGCATTACTCACATGGGCCGAAAGGAGGAAACAACTCGAGTGCCTGTCGCCAAATAAATGGACCAATAAAATATGGTACATCTATACAATGGATTATTACCCAACCGTAAAAAGGAATGATACAAGAGACAACATGGATAAACTCTGAAGTCATCCTGTTGAGTGAAATAAGTCAGACACAAAAGAACCAACATTGAATGGATATGCAGAAGAGGCAAGCCCACGAAGACAGAAAGTCAATCAGAGGCACGAGGGGATGGGGAGCTACTGCTTAACAGGTACAGAGATGAAAGCACTGGGAAGGGATGGTGGTGATGGTAGAACAACATTGTGGAGGTAATCAAGGCCACTCCACTGAACTGTACACTTAAAAATGGTTAAAATGGAAACTTTCATGTTATACATACAATACCACGATAATTTCTAAAAAAAAATAAGTGATGACAGCACAAAAGGCTCCGTTCACTCACCTCGTCAACAAACAAGAAGGGCTCAGCCGTTTCCCTCATCGTATCATCAATAAACTTTGTCATCCGCTCCCGGACTTTGCTCAGATCCTGAGCCCAAAGCTCCTTAAAGATACAAAGAGAAGACATCACCACCAAGAAGACGGACACAATTCTTAATCTCTCAGGTTCCGGTTTAAGTCAAAGACCGAAACCTGAACCAATTCTGAAGTCACCTGCAATCAAGTGCCACATATTGAAACCCCACTCTGTACAGGCCCTTTGCCAGGGGTCAGCCAATATTCTCTGTAAAGGACCAGAGAGCAAACATTTTAGGTTTTACCGGCCAGGACCGTTCTGCTCTGCTGACGTTAGATGAAAGCAGCCCTAGCAAGGCGTGCACAAATGGGGGTGGAGGCGTTCCAATACAGCTTGGTTCACACTGGATTGGCTGACTCCTGCCTTGGGTTAGTTCTCAGCACCCGCTAGGGTGAAACGGCCTCAGGACATGGTGGTTGCATCACCAGGCCAGGATTACTCACCTGGCTCCGCCTCTGACTCGATCAGGGTGACCTGGGCAAGTTCCTGACCTCTCTGTGCCTTCCCATCCATTAAATGAAAGTCATAATAGCATCTACCTCCCAAGGTTTCTGTGAGCGACTATAGGAAATGAGGTTCAGTGCTTTAACACAGCGCCTGCCACGCAGAAGGTGCTAGAATCCTGAAGGCTTGTGCAAACGAGTGTCATCTTAACAGTCATCTCATTCAGTCTACATAACCCTGCCGGTCATTCTTATTTTAGAGACAAGGAAAGAGGCTCAGGAGAGTTCACGTGACATGCCCAAAGTCACACAGCTCATAAGTTAGCAGTGCTGGCGTTCCAACTAGTTTAACTGGAAAACTGACAGAATCTGATTGTATGCCCTCTTTTCAAGGAATCAGCCAAGCAATGCTGCTCAGATATTGAAACTGTCTGAAATACACATGATGAGTTCAAAAACAGCTTTCACTGTCAGAAATTCAGAAGCCCTTTAGAAAAAGAATGAGTTAGACAAAATAACATTTTGGTTTTCCTCCTCAGAGCCCTGAAACCCCAAATGGTCACTGGCAAAAGGGATGATTCAACTTTAATGCTCTCTGGGTTTTGAATATTCTAAAATACCCACCTTTATGAATAAAATAAACAAATGTGCTCTAGGTAGTAAGTGTCACTGGATGGAAAGGGTCATTTCAGAGGAAGGAAAGCCTGAGGACTGGTGCAAATGAGGCGGTGAAGAATTGCCTGCCTGGGCACAAAGGACAAAGAGCCTGGCTGTTGACTCTTGCAAATCTACCAGATACAGGAAGCAAGACGTGAGTTCAGAGAATACAGAGGCCTTAAACTCTGAATCCTGGGACATGAAACTGGAATTGTAGGACATTTGATGAAAGCATCATGACTGGCTCTGGGTGCCGCCCAAGGAGGCCTGCAAGTCATCCGTCCTTCCCGGGCAAAGCTCTGCATTTACTAAGAGGCATGGGTACTTGGCTAATACAAACAGGACAGGAACTGTGCTTGCTGGGAATTTTAAAAATCCTCTGCCAAAAGGCATTGAAAAGCATTGATTTGATATGGAGTTTTGTGCTAGGGGCCTAGGACAATGAAAATGATGATGAGAACAACACTGAAAACAAAAATCTACCATGGCGCTATCAAACCTGGGCGCTTCCTGAATACCAGGGGCTGTACTGCATTATGAATTCATCACAGCCTCACGTAGTACAGACGATTCTCCGCATTTGATAAGTAGGGAAACTGAGGCTTCAAGTCGTTAAACAATCTGACCCAAGGACAGAGCCTGAGACGCACTCCCGGGCACATCTTGTGTGGCCGTCGTGCTCTTTACCCCCCTTTGTGTGGTGGCCCCATTCCCCAGGGCTGCACAGAAACGTAGTAACAAGACCCCTCATGGAAATTTAGATTAATTCCAAGTTTTCATTTCTATTTTTTAAATCCTGCCATTATTTCTTTAGGAAAAGCTCCTGGGAGGGCAATTACTTAAAGTATATACACATTTTGGAAATTTTTAAATTTTAATTACATAGTGCCAAAGTTCTAGAAAAATAGCACACCAAGGGCTGCCAGCAGTTATTCCACATATAAGCAACTATCACCCTCAAACAAATACCCCAGATGACGAGCCCTGCGTCATCCCAGCATCCTGTGATGAGCTCTGCTTCATCCCAGCATCCCACGTGGGTACCTAAGATCTGCGAGATTGCCAGCCCATTTCTCCACCCGCAACGTCCAACCTGGCGTGCCGCTGCCAGTGCACACGCTCACGGGTTCCAGATGGCGGGAGACGGCTCCTGCCCTTTGGCCCTGACCCCAAAGCCCTGCATCCCCAAGGCAGCCCGGGTTAGGGGGCCATTTGGGGGCAGCCTGCGACTCTCCCCTGTATTACAACTAATGGCCCCCAGGCAAGGCTGCAGAGGTGCTCCCACAAGGACCCACCAGGTGGGGAGTTCTAGGCTATAAGGCCGCGGGTCCCCAGGAATTGAGCCAACTCAACCTGAAGAGCTCCCTACAAAACAGGGTAATTCAGCACAGGAAGAGCACAGCAAAGAAGGCGAGCAGGCTTCGCTCTCCACCTGCCTCCACCACCAGCCCTGGGTACCCAGCGAGTGACTGCGCAGCCGAATCCACTTGGCCTCCCCCACGCCCCCGCCCCGCCCTCGGTCTTCTTCTCAGACTGCGCAAATAAGCCTCCTCTCTCCTACCTTCACCCAAACCCACACAGGGAAGGCCCAACACCTGCCATGTGCACCCGTGTCCTCATCTGTACCACTTATCACTCACCACAGCAGCTACCACTTTTGCCTGCCCGACCAAATGGATTCGGACCCGTGCAAAAATCATTTTCTGGTCATTGTTTTCCCCACAATCAATGAAATCTGAACACAGACTGGGTGCTGGATGATACTAAGAAAGGTGCTATGGTCTTGTGATTGTTTAGTTGTGAGGGAAATCTACTGAAGCAATTATAAAAGAAACAACACGATGTCTGGGATGGATATTAAAAATTTCCAGCAAAGAAATGAAGCAGGGCAGGGGGTTTAGATTAAATGTGGCTGGCAAATGTTCATAGTATTTTAATCTGAGGGAGGGGTCCTTTGTATTCCATTATAGCAATCTCTCTACTCTTGTGTATACTTGAAATTTTGGGCAAAACAAAGGTTTTTTAAAAAAATTAATGAGGCTCTGTCAATATCAGAAATGTGAACATGTGTGTCTACATGCACAGCCCGCACAAACATCTACATCATCTTCTCTGACCTTCACAATTGTGAGAGGCCCTCGTCCCCGCTGAAAGAGGATTCTGGGGTAGAGAAAGGGTCGCTCTCCTGCGCCAGGCCACCCTGCGAGCCAGCAGCTGCAGCCTGGGCCCATCGTTTCTCGACATTGGCGCTGGGGACGCTCAGGCCGGGAGCACTGTGGGGGCGTCCCGTGCACACCTCAACCCGACGCCAGCTGGGACAATGAAAGCCACCTCCAGGCACTGCCAGGCCCCAGGGGTCCAGCGGTGCCCTCGGCTGTTCTAACACGGAGCGCGTGGACTCTGCTGCCCGGCTCAAGCCCTGCCCAAGCTTGGTAGAGCCCATGTGCGAGCCCCTCCCGCCCTCCTCGGGGTTGTCCTCAGTCTGCCCTTTCCTCCACGTGTGCCTGAGAAAGGAGCCACCTTGCGAGGCTGTTCCCAGAGCAGAGTTCAAACACCAAAGCAGTGGGCACCAAGGGCCGGCAGCACCCAGCACAGGGAGATGCCAGGTGCTTCCTGGTAACAGGCCACCAGGTGGGAGCAGGTGGAGAGAAGTGAGACTCCGTCCCGGGCCGCTCCCCTCCCATGTCCCCACCCCCAGCAGTCTTGCTGCTCTCTCACCTGCTGCTCGTGTAAGAGAAACCTCTGGAAGTCGTGCAGGTGCACAGCGGAGGCATCGGGCCGGTCGGTGTTCCTGCCCTCGGGAAAAGGAGAGGGCGTTTAGAGGGTGAGCAAGGGAGGCCCGGCACCCGGCCAGGCAGCCCGCACCCAGCCGTCCCTGGCCGTATGCGGGAAGACGCAGGTGCCCGAGGAGATATCCGACTTAGAAGGCTCCGGGGGGCCACTGCTGCCAGAACCGCAGAGGGTGGGCCCCAGCACCCCAGGGCTTCTGATGCCCTCTAAGGCTGAGGAGCACCTTGTGGGATGGGAGGATGGGAGGCGACGAGTAAGCCGGGCAAGGGAGAGAGCAGAAAGCGGGGGCAGACCCAGAGGGGGGGCCGGGGGCCTTCAGGAGGAAGATGCAAGAAGAGAGATCCAGAAGAGGAGGAGAAGAGAGCAGCCGGAAGGAGGTAGAAGGGGGCTCGGGCAAAGGAGCCAGGGAGGAAAAGGCCCAAAGTAAGGGAGGGGAAGGTGGGAGGAGGGGAAGGTGGGAGGAGGGGAAGGTGGGAGGAGGGGAAGGTGGGAGGAGGGGAAGGAGGGAGGGGGGAGGGAGGAGAGGAAGAGGGAGGGGAAGGAGGGAGGGGAGGATGTAAGGAGGCGGGGAGGAGGAGGGGGAGGAGGGAGGGGAGGTAGGAGGGAGATGGGGATGAGAAGAGGGATGAGGAGAGGGGGAAGGGGGAGGGGAAGGAGGGAGGCAGGGGAAGAAGAGGGAGGGAGGAAAGGAGGGAAGAGGGAGGGGAGGGAGGAGAGAGGCAGGGGGTGAGAAGAAGGGATGGAGGAGAGGGGGAGGGGGAGGAGGGGAGGGGAGGGGGAAGGAGGGAAGTTAGGAGGGAGGCAGGGAGGGAGGCAGGGAGGGGCCTGTGTGCCCAGCCAGCTGGCATGGGGGCCGATCCTGGGAAGGGGAGAGCCGAGGGGCTTCCCGAGCAGCTGCCGTGCAGGGCAGTGGAGGCGCTGGGACTCTGGGTGCTGGGAGAACCCAGCTGGAGGGCGCCGGCGGTGGGGGGCGCAGAGGCCCTTCGCTGGGAGCATCTGCAGTTTGGAAGGGGGACCCCGCTGTGGAATGGAGGGTGGCGCCGGCCCAGCCAGGGTACCGGGGACAGGGTCTGCCTGCGGAGGACCGCGTGGGGCTGGCACAACCCAGACTGGCGTCTACGTGAAGGGCCAATCACCCTCCTAAGGCAGGAGCGCGGGACAGAGGATGGGGATGCCGTCCTTGGAGACCTGTGCCTGCACACAGAGGCGCCCGCCCGGGGGGCCGGCAGGCAGGGGACCCTCCAGGGCGCCAGGACCCAGAGCCCCCTGCAACAGCACGCGAGAGGCGCCTCACCCCAAGATGAACACGGACGAGTCTTTCTTGAATTCATCAAGAATCTGAAACAGAGAACACACACAAGAAAAGAACGTCAGACGAGTCACTCTGTGGACGCAAACAAGCAGCTTCCCTCTCAGCTGAAAAATCATCAAGAATCATAATTTGTGCTGCTTATAAGCATTTACATATAACAGAAACTCATGGGGCGAAAAGGCAGAAGCCGCCCTCATCCCCAGTCACGGTCTTATTCCTGAGCAGCAATCACTCTTCATAATTTGGTAGGTTTCCTTCTCGAATGGTTTAATGGATATTCATTTTATTATGTTACACTATTAGGTTACATCATATCATATCATATTACTACGTATCTCGGGATGTTTGCTGTTGTTTCAAGCTTCACACATGTTTCTCAAACCTCTAATAGTCTTACCCCACTATTTTGAATAACCATAGTATATTCCATAATACCTATGCCATTCAAACTTTGCTAGTATATGCAGCATTATAAGCAATGCCTTTGTATATTATCTTTGTCCATTTGTGTCAATATTTCTGTAGGGTGGATTTCTAGAGGGAAGACACCTGGCATGGGGTACACACACTGTTAGCTTAGACACTGCCAAGTTGTTCTCAAAACAATCGTCCCCATTGGCATCCCAGAACTGTCAGCCAGGGAGGGCCCTGGGGAGCCGACTCCCAGCTTCTGAACACACCAGCCTGTTTGCTAAGCAGTTCACATGTGCACACACACACACACACACACCTATACCGTGTCCATTTTCCGATTAGGCGGGATTATGTTGACGGATTCTTGCAATGAGCTTGTGATCTGGATAAGGAAGAGGGAGGGAGGGAGGGAGGGAGGAAGGAAATGCAGCCGCTGGCTAATGACCCAAAAACAACTACTTCTCTAAACTCCTGGACCCTCTTGCCCAACGACTTGGAGTCCTGGATGACCTGGAAAAATCAACGTTCTAGAAAAGACTCCTTTAGCACAGACCCCTAGAAACGTCAGAAGATCTGTATAAGTTTGCGCGTGCATATATTTTCTTTTTCCTGGAAAGATGACCCACAGCTTTAATCAGCCTCCCAAATAAGGTCACCCAAAAAGGTTAAAAGCCACTCCTTTACAATTACTAGCATTTCTTGCCATTTTTGCATACTTTACAGCACAGCTATTTCTTCAAGGAGAAAAAGAAAGTGTTTTGGGAGGCACTCAAGACTCATCTTGGGTTTAGGTGAGGAGGTAAATCTGGTGCTTGAAGCATGTGAGGCTAAGCCTTCCCAGCCCAGAGCCCAAGGCTGGTGTGGTGCTAAGTGGCGAAAGGGCGATCCCTGAGCCATGCTCAATTATTAAGCCCACACGGCGCTCAAAGCCAGTCCCTTCCTTTGAAGGGACCCAGAAGAAGCACAGGAAAAGCTCCGCCCATTTCAGCCACTCAGGAACTGGGACATCAGCGGGCTTGCCCCCAAGGCCACAAATGCCCCCTCAAGGCGGACACGAGGGTGAGACACGCCCTGGCCTCTGCCTGCCTCTGCCCCGTGATCCCCCACCAGGGACCCCATTTGAGCTAGGGACACCTGGGGATGTGTTTGCAGGAACGAGTCCCTGTGATCCAAGCAGGGGCTGGAAAGCAAACAGGCGGATGTTACCAGCCCAGCGCGCATCACTTAGGGTGCACACCAGGACCCAAAGCAGTTCTCCCAGAATCCAGAGGCCGAGCTGTCGGGAATATACCAGAGCATCCAAAGGATGCAAGGTCACCTTCAGCTCAGTCTGGTTCTTGAGTCAAAAACCTCCTTCAGGACACCAAGAAACCTTGTTGCCATAATGCACATGGCACATAGTAGGTGTCCAATAAATACAGGTTGAAGGAAGGACTCAGCAGGAGGCAGACAGGAAGAGAGCCGGCCAGGTGACACAGGCAGGCTGTGATATAGAGATACCACAGACTTTGAGAAAGCAGCCCTGCCGACGCCTTGGTTTTGGACTTCCAGCCTCCAAAACTGGGCGAGAATGAGTTCCTGCTGTTTCAGCCAGCTGGCCTCCGGTACTCTGATATGGCAGCCTGGCCAACTGAGGCAGTGTGTGAGCAGGGCAGGCCACAGGCTGGCAGGTGCATGTGAGGGCCCCTGCTGTGTCCACCCAAGACCCTCCAGGACCAAGGAGGCGGCGTGAGAGAGGGCTCTCGGGTATGGGGTAGCGACTCTTACCAGCTCGTGCCAGCTAAGGACTGGCCCTGGCTGTGGCGCCCAGCCTTTAGGAGCCAAGTCACAGAAGAGCATCCAGCAAAAAATGCTCCACGAGGGGGACAGCAGGGCCAGAGGAGAACCAAGACCACAGAGTGTCCACAGGCCTGGGAGAGGGGGACTGGGTGGGTACTTTCACGTGTCCGCCCAGCCAGGCTCCGGTGTCCAGCTGTTTCAAGCACGGCCTGGATGCTGCTGCGGAGGTGTTCTGTGGATGGGGTCAGCATCTGCAATCAGCTGACCTTAAATAAAGGAGCTCGCCCTCCGTGGTGTGGGCCTCGTCCGACGCACTGCTGGAGGCCTTAAGAGCAAAAACGGGGGCTTCCCAAAGAAGAAGGTCTGCCTCGAGACAACAACGGCAGCTCCTGCCCCGCTTCCAGCCTGCCACCACCACCTGCCCTATGGATTTCGGACATGCCAGCCCCAAGTCAGTGAGCCAATCCCCTGAAGTCAATCTCCTCTATATGTACAGACACACACACACACACCCTGTTGATTCTGCTTCTCAGGAGAACCCCAACTGATACGGTGACAAACCGGGACAAACGCCACTGAGTGCACAAGAGAAAGGCCTGAGGCTCGACTGTGGGGTTTGGCAACACAGAGTCACAGGTGAAGATGATAAGTGGAGTTCTGGGAGCGGGAGGGAGGAAAACAGGAAGAGCTTCAGCTCGAGACGGCGTGAGGGAGGGACACAGTGTGCAGACAGCGCTCCTGGGGTATGTTCTCCAGCGGGGAGCAGAGAAACGGGGTGGCAGCTGGGGGTAGAAAAGCAGTCCAGGAGGGGGTTCTAAAGACGGAAGAAGTAACAGCACGTTCGTGAGCCAGTGCACGGCCGCTCACGTCAACCCTGTTCCGTAGATGGTAAAATAAGTCCCGTTTCAGAAACAGGCTCTGGCAAGTTCCAGAATTTTTCCAAAACACCTGGCAAGTCAATGGGACCAGAATTTCAACCCAGCTCTTCCTTTGTAAATGCTCAATGCCCACACTATGTTGAGAGAAAAAATAAGCAGATGCACATAGAATAAACAACGAGACTCCAGCAACCAGAGAAGAATATTCTAGGTGGTTTGGACACACAGTGTGGGCAGCAATTAAGATGATCACCTGGGGCTAAGTGTCGAAATTCTACCTGGCAAGAGGATATGCCTTGCTGGCAGTCCGGTGTGACTCCGGGAAATGTCCCGAGTCACTTGCACCCAACGGTGGGGTAACAGGGTGGGAGTGGGGGAGGGCCGAGTCTGCCCCTCTCCAGTCACTCCAACCTCGGGTGAACAAATGAATAAAATGAGGGGAGCCAGAAGGCAACAGGGACATCCCCTTCGAGTTGGGCCTCTGGAGAAGAGGAAGTCACCAGCTCGACAAACGGGCCCACGCGGGAGGGAGGGGACCGCAGAAGCAAGGGCCAGGGGTGATGAGGTCCACTCAGGCCAGGGAATGGCGTTTCCCATGTGGCCAGATGCAAACACCCCTAAGCGACTGCCCGGTGCTCAGCAGGCAGGTGAGCCCTGCGGCCCAGGGAAAGCGCGCAGTGACAAAGCTAACCAGAGGCTCCCGCGTCTTCAGCGGGGCCTCCCGGCGCACTGCCGCTGCTTAGAATAGCCTGCGACGTTCACCGGGACCCGCCGTGCAGAATGCTCAGTTACTTCCCACACGTGTGGAATCTGGAAGAAGGATCGTAAGCTTCTGAATGGAAGCATAATCACAGGTAGGAGGCATTTTCTCTTTATGTGCATGGTCTAATTTTATAGCATGGATACATACTACTTTGCTTATAATAAACGTCCTTCAAAATTCAGACACGACTTTCCCATTGAGTGCTGCCAGGCCTCCTGCTGTAACACACTCAGGGTGCTCTTGGAAACGCGCTCGTCTTGACCAAGTCAGTCTTCTAGATACAAAGCGGAGAGCAGGAGGGCAGAGACCGCCTGCCCTCACCACGCCCTCCGGCTGGTCCTGCCACGAGAACGGCACGCGGCCCATAGCGTGAGGACAGCGACAGCCCCGTGTCCTGAGGCTCAGCCACAGGCTGGACCCGCTGCCGGGCGATCGGCATCAAACAGCTCTTTTAAGCCTCCTGATAAGCACATAGGACGGGTCTGACCACAGCCACGTGATGGAGCCCAGAGGCTGGGGAAATCTAACAATGCTTTCGGCTAAAATGAATGTGAAAGGCACCTGTGCCCCAGCTTTGTGAAAAGGGAAGTGGCAGCAGAGTTGTTATGTATCTTAACAGGCAAACGGGAGGTAGAAAATACCCCCACTCAGACCCCCGCGGGATGCTGGTGGGATCGCAGAGTGCCAGTTTGCTCATGGTTTGGCCCCCTGCAGGGTTGCGAAGGCAGGCAGTCTTTGAACGGCAGTGGGCATCATTCCTGAGCCATTGGAGAGTAACTCTGAAAGGGGTGTGCTGGTTTGAGTCTTTCATGAACCCCAGAAAGTTCTGTTCTTAAGCCGCCCCATTCCTGTGTGTGTGAGCTTATTGGATGTGGGACCTTTTGGTTAGAGTCAGGTAAGAGACCTTCTGATTAGATCACTCTTGATTAGATCACTTCGCTTAAGGGCCTTTATTGGGAAGCAGATTTGGCTCAACTGATAGAGCATCCACCTACTACATGGGAGGCCCAGGGTTCAAGCCCCGGGCCTCCTGGCCCGTGTAGTGAGCCGGCCCATGTGCAGTGCTGATGCATGCAAGGAGTGCTATGCCACCCAGGGGTGTTCCCCCACGTAGGGGAGTCCCACATGCAAGGAGTGCACCCCATAAGGAAAGCCGCCCCATGCAAAAAAAGTACAGCCTGCCCAGGAATGGCACCGCACACAGGGAGAGCTGATGCAGCAAGATGACGCAACAAAAAGAAACACAGATTCCCAGTGCCACTGACAAGAATCCAAGTGGACACAGAAGAACACACAGTGAATAGACACCAAGAGCAGACAATGGGGGGAAAGGGAGAGAAAGAAATAAAAAATAAATATTTTTTTAAAAAAAGGGCCTTCATTAGATTGCAGGACCCAGGACCCTGCTACTTTTGCTGTAGTCTTACACAAACAGAACAGAGAGAAAGATGGCAGCCCTTCTTCCCCTGCCATGTGAGAAAGGACTTGACTCTAGGATCGCCCACGGCCACAGAAAGACAGAGAAACCCCGAGAGGCTGAGGGAGAAGCTGGAGGCTGGAATCCACAGAGGAGCCAAAACAGAAGAGGCGAGGCCCCAGGGGCGCTGAGCCACATGCCCACTGGCCCCCGGCTGAGCTCGGGAAGAAAGGGCGCCTGGAGGAGAAGGCAGAGACGGGCGGCCATTTGCCTCGCCACGCGGCGGGAGTCCAAGATCTGCCAGTGGCCGCCTTTTGGCGAGGCAGGATCTCTGAGGATGCCTTGATTTCGACATTTCCCCAATCTCAGAACTGTAAGGTTTTAGCCTAATAAGTTTCCATGATAAAAACCAACCTATTTCTGGTATTTTCGCAAACTAAAACAAGGGGCTCTGGGACCCGTGGTGGGCAGGCTTTTACGTCTCCACAACCGTGCCTTTGTCTAGCCCTCCTTGGGTGTGGACACGCCTGTGACTTGCTTCTACCCAGGAGCCCAGCAAAGGGAGTGGGACGTACGTGACCGTGGGTGTGCGAATACAGGACTCTGTGATGTGAGACTGTGGCATCGCCTGGCTGGGGTCTCTCTCCCTTGCTGGCTCTGAGGAAGTGTCTAGCACCCCGGGAGCCCCACGTGGAGGAGCTGAGGGCAGCCTCCCGCCAGAAGGGACTAACACCACTGTCCTAGCACCGCAAGAAGCCAGATGCTGCCGAAGGCCCCCTGAGCCTGGGAGCAGGTCTTTCCCCAGCTGCGCCTCCTGCCGCCGCAGCCCCGAGCAGAGGCTTCACCGCCGGCTCGTGAGACCTTGAAGGAGTGAACCACGCTAAGCCGGGCCCAGATTCGAGGCCCGAAACCTGTGAGCTCCTAATGGTGTGCTGTGGCCTTCTTGTTACACAGCGGTGGATAACGAATACAGAACCCTTAAACGTTTTCAGAGGAATCTGCTGGAGGGCGGAGCATATGAAACGGCAGGGAGTCAGTGCAGGTGAGGGGACCGGCAGGAACCTAAGCGTCCTGCACCATGGGGTGCGAAACCCAAGTCCTGGCCCGAGCGCAGGGTGAGACTCAGTCCCTGGCCTTGCTCCTTGGTCAGGAGGAAGCAGGGCAGCAGTGAGGAGGCTGGGAATTCAACTAAAAGACTGATGGATGACATGATCCAATACCCGAGATTTGCTTCAGAACCATACAAGGAGAGAGGAGCAGGTGAGGGCACAGATGAAGATGGTTCTTGGACCTGATCGCTGCTCAAGCTGGCTGAAGGGCACGTGGGGTTTATTACACTCTTCTTTCTACACACACATATATGTGTGTGTATGTGTGTGTGTGTGTATATATATATATATATATATATATATCTTTCAAACGCCCCTTAATAAAGAAGTTATAAGTATTAACAATAAGCAGCAGTATCGGTGGCCAGGCCTCGAAGTTAGACAAAGGAGAACACAAAGCTTAATGCTGCAGCTTGCTAGCTGCATGACCTCCAGTGAGCAACCTCTCTGAGCCTCAGTTTCTTCTTCTGTAAAACGAGGATACCTCACTCATAGTGGTGAGGGGAGAAGTAAATGTAAGTAAAACCCCTAGCACCAGGCCAGGCAGGGAGTCCACATTTGGAAACTGGGAACTGTTATCTTTATTAATGGCACTGTTATTCCAGCCTGTTCAGAGGCACATCCTCTTTGCCAGCAGGACCACACACAGAATTGGATTTCCCATCTTTCAGAAATGAGAGGTCTGTGAACAGGTGGCTAGACACAAAGAGGCATTGGCAACGTCAAGTGGGAAACCATTTGGCTACTGATGTGCATAAACCCACTCAATGGATTAAGGTTTGGGGATCATCAGCCAGCATAGCAAGCCCCAGCTCTCCACCTGAGATACTAAGCGTCCCAAGAGCACATGGCTGGTGCTTCTCTTTGCCATGTGATTCCAGCAAAGAAGCTCAGGAAGTCACTGGATCTGTTAAAAGGTTAGGGGCAGGGGCACTCATTTACAGAAAGCTGTGAGAGTCTCAAGCTGGAAAGAAACTACTGATAGAGGTTGGGGCTTTGCCATTCAAATTCCAAGTCACTGAATTAAAAACTAGAGCATCCAAACTGGAGAGTCACATCCTAGATTAGTAGAAAGTCAGTGGTTACAAACTTCGGGGCAACAGAAATTAGGAGAAAAAACTGGGGTCACCTAGAGGAATATATGCTTCCTTTCTACACAGATGTCACCTTGGGGGACTGTGGGCCTGTTTATTGCCAGATCTCAGGCGTTTTTCAGGCAAAACCAAAAATCTGGACTTTAAATGCAGGCAATTAGTTTTCAAAACATTTTAAAGTGTTAAGAGAGGCCAACTACAACCTGCTGCAGATTGAATGTGGCGTTCTGGCCACCAGGGGGCAACCTTTGACACAGACGAGTTTGTTCAGTGGCTTCCCACCAGCGGTTCCACATTTGGCAGTCAGGTATTTGGGGATTCTGCAGAAAATGTGTCTCAGATTTCTTTCCCTCTCTCCCTCACACTTACACACACACACCCCTTAAAAAGAACTGCACAGAACACAATCCACGTTTCCATCAACAGATGAACAGATAAATAAACTGTGGTCTATCTATAAACAGAATTATCATCCAGCCGTAAAGAGACTGAAGCTCTGCTCTAGGCCACAACGTGGATGAACCCTGGAAACATCATCCTGAGTAAAGGAAGCCAGACACGATAAGGCTGCATGTTACATGACTCCCACGTCCAGGAAACATCTAGAAGAGCAAACCCAGAGTCAGAAAGCAGCTTAGAGGTTAGCAGAGACTGGGGGTAAGGGAATGGGCGATTATTGCTCTATAGGTTATGGAGTTTCTGTCTGGGGAGATGTTCTGGAAATAGATGGTGGTTATGGTTGCACAGTATCACGAATGTAATTAATGCCACCAAACTGCACGTGTAAAAAATTGCAAATTTTATATTTATACTTCACCATAATTTTTTAAAATTTAAAAAAAAGGACTCTAATAAAAAGCACAAGTTGAAATCCATCTTGTGCAGAACTATCACAGTGAAGACAATCTGTGCATTACCTTCTGCTGGCAGGTGAAAGAGTTTTTGTACACAAACCTTCTTCTCAAGCTTGGCTGCCATCTGTCTAAAGAGGCAGCATCCTGATCATTTCAAGACAAACTATTACAAAAACTGTTATTCGCAATTTCTTGAGTAAAACAAGCTCTTGTCAACATGTAAGGTAACAATTGTCATTATTCTGAAGTTCATATGTTCACTGTCATCAAAGCATTTTCCTCGTTCTCAAGGGCTCGTTATAAGTGAAAGTTATAGATTGTAACTTAAAAAGCACTTTCATCAGCTTTCATGCCACAGAGTTTTGGTAAGATTTTATACGAAAAAGGGAGTTATATAATTTAAAACATTTTGTAACCATTGACCTGATCCAATACCCTCATTTTATAGCTGAGGCTCAGTGAGGAAGAAAATGTCACCCCCAAAATCACACGGTCAGTTAGAGGCCACCTCAGGTCTCCCAGCTACCAGAATTGCAATCTCTCTACTGCCTTTGGCATTCCAATAACCAATTAGCCTATACGTGAAAAAGTCAACAAATTCCAAGTGAATCTCTAATCTATAACGTGTGATTTTCCCCAAGAAGGCAGATGGAAAATGCGTCCCCAGTGTCCCTAACCTCCAGTAAGTCTAAAACCCCAGGGCTGATGGTCTCCCTGTAGCGGCCTCACCCACCAGCCAGCCTGCAGTGCTACCTGCACACGGATGGCAATTAATAACCGTGACTTTCACACTCATCACTCCACGATGCCTGCATGCCCCACCCCCTATCTCTCGCCCAGGCCTCCCAGAGCCTGTGGGGGTAGCAATCGGCCCCTCCGTGCACAGAAGAGAATTCCGAGGCTGGACCTGGTCGGGGGCTACTTAGCGAGGCCGGGCCGGCCTAAGCCCTGCGTGCTCCCGGCCCCCTCGGCTTGCCCCTGTCCCTCCTTCGCAGGCCGCAGGGCACCTCTGCAGCAGCAGCACCAGCTGCTTGCCAGCCACCAGGCACCGTGGGCACCACCCAGGGGCCGCGCTTCCCAGCCTTCGGCGCTACTTTTTTTTAACGGTGAGAGTAATGTGCTCCTTGGAAAAAGTCAAAGAAAACTGAGGTGTGCCAAGGAAGAGGCTGTTCCTCTCCTCCCATCTCTCTGACCTCCCCACCAAAGTCAACGTTAAACGTGTGGTGTGTGCTCTTCCAGGCTTGTCCTAGTTCACGAAAACACACGCAGACATATGTAGGAGGGCTGTTTTATTCTATTTATAACCCAACCACTAGATGCTCCTCTCGTGAACCTGCCACTTGCTTCCTTACCAAGTATCACGGACACCCCTAGAGACCGACAGAAAGAGAAGTGACATCCTTAACCAGCTGCACAACGTGGTGCCGTACGATGGGCCACAATTTCCCCAGCGATTCCTCCCCTGAGAGGCAGTCAGACGGGTCCCAGGTATTGGGCCAGCGTAAATTAATGCTGCAATTGAGAATCCGGTCATATATTCTTAGGTCCCAGTGCTTTTATTTCTGTAAAACAGAGTCCCAGGGTGCTACTGCCAAGCTAAAAGATATGTGCATTTTAATTTAATTTTAAAATAGCTGATTGATTTAATCAGACGTGTTCTAGTTACAGAAAATATGAATACAAGCATAGAAAGAAGAAACGCATAATTCCTCAACACAGAGAGAGCTACTATTAATACTTTGCTAAATTTCCTTTGAGACTGAGATAATATGGTAGAGTTAGCTGCACATTTTATTTTCACAGACTCGGATTAAATTGCACATGAATATATGGCCGTTTACATTCCCACCAGAAAGGTACATGAGTGCCACTTCCTCATATTTTCCCCATACCTTTTTAGCCCGTTGAAAATTTTTGAGCCATTCGACTAAGTGAAACCAGCACATCACAGTCATTTCCATTTCCTATTTCCTCGCCCAGAAAGGAGGCAGAACACTTCTCTTGGGTTTCTTAAGGACAGGCCAGACTTTGAAATGCAGGGAAAACATCATTTGATCATTTGTTCAGGAATTCTCTTACCGATTTTTGCTGTTCAAACATAAGCTTTTTATAGAAGAGATGGAACTGCTCAAAGCTGAGTTCATCTTTGTGAGCGCCTATTTCCTGTTAGGAAAAAAAAAAAGACCACATGATGGTTGGTGTCCACCGCAAGAATGTCTACTCCCTGTCTATAGAAAGCAAGTGGCTTTTCTACAACACACACTAAAATCGAGCTCACATTCCTCTGAACCAAAACTGCCCACGGGCTTCCCAAATTTACTTTCCGGAGAGAACGTACTCACCAGGGACCCACACCCCATCCCAAGGAAGCTCCCTCCTTGAGCCCCCAGAGGGAAGAGCCCCAGCCAAGCTTCAAGAGCCACAATGAACTACTCCTCTTTTTTTGGGCAGGAGGTACTTCCTTTGGGACTTCCATATCCAGATATATTTATAGGGCATGTATCTCTAGGTCATTTTTAAAAGCAAAAGTAAACAAACGTTTTAAACAGAGCTCCCACCAGGGTTTTACCCCCAACTAGCTCTATGGCTTTGAGCAATTTTTTTGACCTTTCAGGGCCTTAGCTTCTTCATCTATGAAAGAGGAAACCCACCATGACCTTCCTAGGGCCTCTCTGAAACCAAAACCAAACAAAACAATATCTGCAAAATGCCTGGCTCAGTAAACACCTGACGAAGAACAAGATTCTGATGATGTCGAATGATCAACAACTTGCCCATCTCGCTGCTCTCCTTAAATTCCCACCCTTCTCCTCTGTCCATTTCAGGACATTGCAGAATGTTGGGGGTGGCTAGGAAAACAAGCAGTAAAATGGTTAACTCTCCCAAAACTCACTAGTGCAATAGTGAAAGCACTTTCTCAGCTGAGGAACCCTCTGAACGCGGCTGTCACTGCCATGGCCGCATGGGAGTCCCCCAGCTGGTGCTCCTGGGGATCTTGTTCATTTGCTGGACAAGAGTCGGTAACTTGAGGGTGAAAAGGTGCCCGTGCATCACCTCCAACCTTGAACCATTCTGGAGAGTCCCACCTGACCCACGGGATCCCATCACACGAGTGGCTTCACCTGCCACAGTGCTAAGGGCTTAGTCATACAAGATCATAATCAAATTAAATGATAGCTAGATGGATGGATGGATAGTGGATGGGTGGATAGACGGATGAGTACGTGGATAGATGGACAAATGGAGAGTGGGCGGGCAGACAGGCAGATTGTTAGGTGGGTGGGTGGATGGATGAGGAAAGAGAAAAGGAGAAGGAAAAAGAGAAGGAAAAATCGACCCAGATCAGGACACTACCAGGACTTGCATTTGAAATGCCATGTACCTGTTAACTCATGTAAGGAACCTTTCATACGATTTCCCAAAAGAAACACATGTATTCATGTTACTAGGAGGAAAGTAGGCTGCAGGATGTTGAGGGAAACAGGGAAGGACGGGCTGGTGACAACAGCTGAGCTTACACACGCCAAGCCACGCGGCCCCGGAACACGGTCTTCAGTGCGTCCGTCCTCCGCAGGCCGGTGAACACAGCCTCGCGACAGTGACGGGCCCTCCCGCTGGACCCCAGCAGCTGCACTTGCAGGCCAAGGACCGTCAAGGTCACCGGACGGCAGAACTCAAGGCCCGCGCTGGCTTCGCGGGAGAGCCGTGACGTCCGCAGCCCGCAGTTCATAAAACCCCCGGGCCGAGCCACGCAACTTACCACGAACTTGTCTTTGAGGAACTTGGCGCTGCTGACTTTGAAGTTGACCAGGGGCAGGATGGTCTTCAACTCCCGGAGGCTGATGCTGCAAAAAAGGGCACCAGCTCCGTCAACCCGAGGGTCTCAACAGCAGAGGGCAGAGCTGCTCGCGCCAGCTCCCACCTCAGTGCCCCTCGGAGAGAAACCGTGGCCGGCAACTGCGAGCAAGGGGGTCCGGGGCCGAGGTGGGGGTGACGGACAGTAAGCCCCGGCTGGCCTCCCTCCTTCAGGCCACCCCGAGGTGGGTGATGCCCCGATGAGCAAGGGCTGCTCTCAGCCTCAGGGACAGCCACGGAGGCGGGTCACGTAGATTTGCGGCGTGGGCAGAGCGTGGCATCAGGTGACCAGGTGATCTTCGCTGATAACAGACACCCCAGGGACCAGGAGCATGCAAGGCCGCTGAAAGCCAGGGCGGCGGAGCACGAGGGGGGTCCTTACCTGAGCTTCTGGCATGCGCCAGGCTGCCCAGCGGCATCCAGGCGGTTATGCCACTTAGCCCCTCGCCACCATCCACCACCACGGAGGACATAGTATCGACCCCCGACGGGCTATGCTGCTCAAGGGCAGGGCAGCAGCAGCGCTGGGGCTGCACCGAATTCCAAAACAAAGCCACGTGGCCCCATCACGGAAGTGGTGAGTACGCTTCCCTCGAGTAGGTACCAAAAGGCCCAGGAGACTCAGTGCAGGTGAAAAGAAAGGGCGTGTGCTCTCTCGGGCAAAGAGGGCATCGGAGTGGTAACGCCGATAAAAACGGAGTCGTGCTTATTCGGTGCCAGGCGCTGTTCTAGGGCCTCAAACAACCTTTAGAGGAGGGCACTGCCGGCGTCTCCATTCCAGAAGCCACAGAGCGGGCACGGAAAGCCGGCTGCCTTGTCCGAGGGCTGGACTGGAGGAGGTGGGCTGCAGCCCCTCTGCCTGGGGGTCTGCTTAGAACTACCGCACCTGCCTTCCTCTCGGGAACAGCCCCAGCAGAGCAGCAGAGGCGGGGCTGGGTGGCGGGGCCGGGACCGAGGCGCAGACCCTTCGGGCCCGGGTCCGGCAGGGGCGTGTCTGGCCCCGCGAGGGAAGTGGGCTGGCACATCCCCTGTGCTCCTAGAGGAGTCAGCCTGGATGAGGTGGTGCATGGCCGAGAAAGGACAGCCAGTGGGGGCAGCAAATGGCCCAGGGCCCCCACGCTGGAAGCTCAGCCCCTGCAGGTTCACTCAAAGGAAGCAGCGGGTTCCTGTCTAGAAGCTTCCCCCTGGGGAGAACCAGCCGTGGCTCCTGGCCATCCCGGGGTCCCCACCTCCAGCCTTCTTAACTTTAGTTCTAGAAGCTTCCCAAACACCCAAGGCTTCTACCTGAGAGATGCTCCCGCACCCCCGTAACTACCAGGGCCAGCCCTGACAGCCTTTTCGGCAGGAGATGGGGCGTGCACAGCCTCCACGGGGGTTGGCTGCACGAGGCCGGGGGGGCGGCCCCTGGGTAAATGACAGGCCTCTCTGACCCTGTCCCCCGCAGGGGCAGGGTGAAGGTGGAGAGGCAATGGGGGCTGGCGCTGCAAGGAGAGGCAGGGAGGGGCTCTGGACCAGGCTGGTGGCTGCCGGGGCCCCTCAAGGACAGACACCTCCCCACGTCCAGAGAGATCCAGGGGGCACCGGGGAGCCCGTAAGCGGCTCGGGGACTCGGGGTAAGCCCAGGGCATAGGAGGGGGGCCGCTGAGCACCCCGGACATCTGAGCCCACCTGGTCCAAAACCCTCCTCCTACAGTGGGGTAACGGAGCCACTCCAGGTGGGCGCGCAGGTCAAGGGTGGGCAGGTCAGGCTTCACCGCCAGACCCCAGCGGGGCTGGGACAGGCTCCCCAGCTGCCGGAGCATAGGGGGCCCACGGCTTCCCAGGCCTTGTCATCAGAAAAGGGGAGCCGCCTCGGCCAGGTCCCAGCCACCCCCCAGCTCCCACCCCCTACCTCACCCCACCCCGGCTCAGTTCCAGACAACAATCCAGCGTGGTCCCAGCTCCAGGGCTCCCTGTGACACCGGCTAAGGCCCCACTTCTCCCTCTGCAGCCCCTCTTGCTTCCCTCCCACGGGCCTCCATCCCCTCCACATGCCCCGATCCACTCCCTGCCCACAAGGGGGCCTCTGAGATTCTAGTTCC
This sequence comes from Dasypus novemcinctus, assembly GCF_030445035.2. Classification (NCBI taxonomy): domain Eukaryota; kingdom Metazoa; phylum Chordata; class Mammalia; order Cingulata; family Dasypodidae; genus Dasypus; species Dasypus novemcinctus. The sequence continues at coordinate 7,314,766 of NC_080690.1, forward strand.
CAGGCACTCGAGCTGTGACAGCACAGCAGGAACCTGCAGAGGTTAAGACGGCAAGAACGATTCCCCCCGACAGGCCACAGCCGGCCCTGCCGGCTTCCACAGCAGACATCACTAAACGATCGCGGCACGGTGCCCTTTCCTTCTCCGCCTGACTGCTGTCCCAGAATCCTTCAACACTGTGCCCCAGGCAGCCATGACCAAACGATGGACATGGCACGCCCCATGAAACACACCTGCTGGACAGACACCTCCGCCACCCCCGGCTTTTCACAACCGCAAGGACGATAATAAAAACGTGTTGTTTGCTATAAGCCAGGCACTGTCAAAACACCGTGCAGGTGGTAACTCACCGAATCGTCACACTCCCCTCACACCAGCCCTCTGTGGTGGGACTCTTAGTGTCACTCTTTCACAGACGAGGCACGAGTGGCTGCCACACTGGACAGTGCAGCTCTAGAAGCCTGTTTTCCCAACCGTATTCCTTGGGCCAGGAGCACCTGGGAACTTGCTAAAAATGCAAATTCTCAGGCCTCGCCCCAGACCTACTGAACCCAGAACCTCTGGAGGTTGGACCCTGCAACCCATGTTGTCATAAGCCTTCCAGGGGCTTCTCAGGCATGCTCCATTTGAGAACTGCTCTCCAGAGAGTGCTAGCTTTCTATTCTGGCTCCACGGTAGATTTACCTGCACCTCTTGGTAAAAAGCCAATGCGCAGGACGCAGGCTCAATCTCAGTGGACGGGACTCTGGCAGCTGTGTTTCTAAAGTTCCCCAGGTGATTCTAGTGGGCCGAGCCGCGTGAAAGCCATTTGCATTTCTGTTGAAGGAGCTCAACGGCTTCACACACCGGCCTCCCATTTCCATCTCCTTCCGGCACCCCTCCACTCAGCCCCAGCTCTGCCTTCCCTCTGGCCTGCCAAGGCTGAAGCAGAAAGAGCAGTGCCCCCTCAGCTGAGGCAAGTTCGCTTTTGGGTGCCAAGGGGGCAAGGGCAAAGAGAGAAAGGCACTGCCACCAGCCCAGGGCACCGGCGGTCCCCTCTGTGGGGTTTGGTCCCCTGGGCCTCGCCCTGGAAATGCAACTCCAGTGGCCCTCACTGGAAGTTCAGGGCTTCCTCAAGGGGGATTTTGACCACAGGAAATCTTCACATGATGCGCTGACCCTGGAAACTAACTCCAGGTGTTACGGATGGAACAGTGTCCCCTAACAAGGTACGTTCAAGTCTGGACTCCCAGGCCTGGAATGAGAGCACACTGTAAGTGGGATCTTTGGAGATGGAGCAGGATGGGTCCTACTCCAACACGAGAGGGGTCCATATATGAAGAGGGGGCTGGGCACAGCCTGCAGGAGACAGAGGAGGGGCGGCCGCGTGCACAGGGCAGACCCGGGCTCCTCCCCAAGCGAGGAAGCTCAAGGATTGCCGCAGCCACCACCAGACCCCGAGACTTCAGAGGAAGCAGGGCCCTGCCGGCACCTAGACTTGGTCACAGCCTCCAGGACTGTGGGACAGTAAATGTCTGAGTCAACTAGTCCCGGGTCCTCCGTTACAGCAGCCTTGGCAAACGAAGATACTGGGTATGAGACAACGAAACTCGAAAGGGCCCCAAAGGGAGACTCTGTAAATCTGGCCAAGATTGACAAAAAAATCCATGCCTTTGACCCAGCCCTGCACGTGTCACAGGAAACCTTCCAAAGCAAGAACATCCCATTTGCCTGACGTTATGTCCCAGAATGAAGAGAAGGGACCTTGGTTCAATCAATCAACACAAACACGTATGACAAGACCAAACGAGCCGGATTCCTCCCCTCCATAGCCCGCCGTGGATGACAGCAAGCAAGAGGGGAAGATGTAGAGAAGGAAGAGCCCATCATCGGAGGGGATGCTGCAGAATCGTGGGTGCCCAGGTCGTGGAACCCTGCTGAGAGTGCTTCCCAGGAGGGTGCAAGGTGCAGCCACTTGAACACAATGCAGTGACAGCAGGAAAAGGCCAGAAACTAACAGAATGACAAACAGCAACTTTCAAACCAAAGATCAACTGTCCATTGGTTCAACCATAATACAGGCATCAAAAGGGGTTTGTGAAGAGTTGGAATGAGAGGGAAACGATCTGTGATTTAATGGCAGGCAAGCAGAGTTTAATGCCTGCGCCCCACCCTTGACTGTGGGTTGGACTTCATTTGCTTCCAAATAATAGATTAAGAACAAATTAAAGAAAAGCAGAGGGGGTTTTACATTAGAGTGGAGAAACCTGGCAGAAGCTACCTTGGCCAGGTGATCAAGGTCAACATTGACAGTGACGAGCCATGCTGATAAGGCAGACCCGTGGGAGGTTGGGACGAGGACATTTCAGCTCTGGTGTTCTTCCCAAACCTGGTACACTCCAGTCTCATCATGAAAAATTATTAGACACGAATGGAAGGACATCCTACAAAATACCTGAGAAGTACTACTCAAGAGGGCCAAGGTCAGGGAAACAAGACAGGACTAAGAAGCTGTCACAGACCAGCGAACAAGAAGACATGACAACTAGATGTGACGTGATGTCCCAGATGCAATGCTGGAACAGTGCAAAGGCACTGGTGGAAAACGGTGAAATCCAAATAAAGTCTGGAGCTTTGTTGGTAGTAATGTACCGATGTCGGCATCTAAGTGTTAACAAGAGTCCATGCGATGTATGATGTCAACCTCAGGAAGCTGGTCAAGGAGCTACAGTAACTCTGAACTAGCCCTGCAACTTTTCCATAATCCTAAAAGTATTGCAAAAATTTTTTAAATTATTTTAAAAAGAACAGGATACAAGGTCATAAATAGAGTTAGGTTTTAAAAAAGTGATACGCCAACAAGCAAATAAAAGATGAGAATGAAAACCTACCATAAAACATAGTTGGAGTTAACAGTGTTTGCCATTTAGATTTACATGGACTATCTCTTCTCATTTTTTCTAGTTTTCAATATTTCCAAAACTTTCGCTAGTTAGCATGAGTTACTTCCATAATTTTAAAAGTCCATGCACACGTATTTTTTGGAAATGCAAAAATGAAAAGCAAAAGGTCGTCATCAATGCTGAGCACGTGGTCGGTGAAGACACAGACATTTGTTAAGGACTAAAATCATAAGATGGTCAGTTAGGGTGGAGAAAGGAAGATTTCAGTGTTTTCTCAGCTTTCCAGGGCACAAATTTAAAAAAAATTAAAAAGAAAAAAGAGCACACCATCAAGTAGCGAGAGGTGAGCCTACAGATGCTGGCACAGCTCTGACAAACTGGGTTGCTTTGGACAAGTTACTTAACTCCCCTGGGCCTCAGCATTGTCGCATGTAAAACGGGCCAAGCACACGGATGCTGGACAGTGTGCAGAGCATGTCAGAGAGCTGCACGGAACAGGCTGAGCACAGGGACCGCTGCAAAGCAGGTTCTCAGCAAATGTCAGCAGCTACATTTGCCTCTAGAGGTTGTGAAAAGTGAACCGGGGGAGCGGATGTGGCTCAAGCAGTTGAGCGCCTGCTTCCCACACGGGAAGTCCCGGGTTCAGTCCCCAGTGTCTCCTAAAAGAACACAAACAAACAACAAGCAAAACAAATGAAGAAACCAACTCAGGGGAGCCGATGTGGCTCAGTGGTTGAGCACTGGCTTCCCACTCACGAGGTCCCAGGTTCAATCCCTGGCCCCAGTGCCTCAAAAAAAAAAAGTCAGTATCCAATCAAGAATTTAAAACTGCATTAAAAAAAAAAAAGTGAACTAGGGGCTTGGGCCAGGGCGGGTACCTGGAGGTGGCCCGGCTCACAGCCTGCCTCCTGCTGCCTGCCTCTCCTTTGCTTTGGTTGCTCCTTTGTTTTCCCTCAGGAAAGGGAGGGAAAAATGGGCAGACCAGAAGTTGGCTGCCCAGTCATTGGCACATTGGTCAAAGCTCCTTTGAAAAATGCCCTCTGGGCTCCACAGAGCCACAGAAAGGCTGGATTTCTCCACAGGTTGACAGAGCAGCAGGGCACTGTGCCTGGAAGGGGAGGCGGGGAAGAGGGAGGGAAAGCACGCAACAAGGAATTAAGTTCCGAAACAGGGCTTCCTCGCTGCTTAAGGTTCTGGACCAGCAGGGGAGAGATGAATCTCTATGAAGGAGCTGTGAGAATCCACTTGGAGCACGGGAGCAGCGGGCACTTTTCCATTGCTTGACCACCTAAGACGGAGGAGCAGACTTGGGAAATGCAACACCAACCATGTCCTACCTTCGTGTGGAGAACGACGCCCAGCACGGCGCCAATCTCAACTGTGAGCCACCCACGAGGCGCAGGGGAAGGCTACACTCAGGGGGGGGGGTCCCCTCTGTGGCTGAGAGGGATCAGTGTGCACGAAATCCTCCAACACAGGGACATCATTCGATCCACCCCTGTGGCACCAGAGCACAACCCAAGCTATGACACGGGACAGTGAATGCTCGATGAGAGGAAGAGGAGGGAGGGAAAGGCAGGTGCACAGGAAAACAGGCAATGAGCTTCTGGACAACCTAACATCACTAGACTTTAAACGACTTCGCTATTAATACTCTCAAATCATCCCGATGGTGTAGGTGGAAGGTGCCACAGAGGCGTGCCTCCATTCCTGAGGGATGTTGTGGAGGTGACAGGGGGATGCTGGCCAGATGCCAAGGCCACTCAGAGATGGATGGACTTCCAGGAAAAAAAAGAGCACTGGCAGATCCAGTTGATGTCTCCCATATGAGATTGGCATGCCTTAAGCGAGAATGGATGAAAGGATGTCCAACCTCATTCATAAAGAAGGAAATGCAAATTTAAACAAAATTACGCTGTTACTTGTCATCTACCAGATCAGCAAAAGTCAAAGCCTGGGAATACAGGGTGTAGGGAAACGGGCACGCTCTTGCCCCAATGGTAGAAATATCGATTGCTACCATCGCTGTCAAAATACTAAACCAGCAAAACCTTCGCAGCTGGTATTCGAAGCATTTATCCTACTCACGTCCTCACACGAGTCTATAAAATCGTCGGTCCACAGGTGTTTACAGCAGCATTGTTTGTAATAGAAAGGACTGGGAACAACTCTGTCCCTGCAAAGGCCGTGACTTCAGGAATCACACCACACCCATCTCAGGAAACAGAGGCGTCTGCTGGAAAGGGTCTGGCCTGACGCCCTCTCTAAGACGACCGCGGTGGGAAACAGGCAAGGGAGCTCAATCTGCTCATTTTGCCACAGTCCATATAACCAGCTCTACTTAATCAGGTTTACTTCCTTAGGGTTGAACTCCCACCTGCACCAGAGTAAGCTGCAGGAGAAAGGCGCCCTGGTGATCCCAGGCCACGGAAGGGACTCAAGCGTTTGCAAAGGCTGGATGACAAGTCTGGAGAGTCCCACGGCCCAAACAGCATCTCTGCAGCGAGACTCGAATTTTTCCACTAGCGTGAAGGCTCCAGAGGGCCTGGTCGTCACCGACCTCATAGCACTCTGCAGGTCAGATCTGACCTCAAGGAGACCTTCGCTGGCCCAAAATCACGCTTCAACCCCCTTGGAATGTTTAAAGAAAGGAATGAAAACTGGAGTCCAAAACCACCAGAAGAAAACTGCAGAAAAGTGAACGTATCTTACCTGTTTCTTCTGGTTTGATCCACAGAATAAATCTGCTTCCTCAGCCAACTGGGAAGAGAGATGAAGCATGGGAAAAAAAAAAAAAGGTCAGGAAACAGCATTTCTCTGATTCCATGGGAAAAGGAAAAGAAGTTTCCCAACTTTCTATCAAGGGCAGCCTGGAAAACAGTTTTCTACTTGAGGGTGGCAGTGTCCTAGCTGAGCTGAGAGGGCCTCTTTCAACTCAGAGGCTGGCATTCTTTAGGTAGACAATTCCCCCTGATGTCAGTCATTCATCTCCAAATATCTGGTAAGAAAAACGGTACAAATTGGGCAGCTGTAAATTCCTGGGGGTAATTCACACTCAAATGCCATCAAGACATCTATGGCATTGGGAAGAGACAGCCCAGAGCCTTTCGCAATCCACGATGGACAAGAAAATACCAGACCTCCTCGTCTAGCTGTCCTTTGATCTGCTGGCTTAATGCCTAATGAAATCTTTAAGAAGGAAACCTTCCCATTCTCCCCTCAAACACACCACCACTGGATTTTTCTGTCTCAATTTCAAAGCTCACCCCAATAGGCCAAAGTTAAGGACCGGCACTGAGAGAGACTCTCATCTGAGAAACGGAAGCATCCATAACCACTACTGAGCACCTACTACATACATGGAGCAACTAGCTCAAAGACGAAATGCCCTGCTTTTCTTTCCTGAGTCCCTGCGGGCTAAAGGGAGCAGAACAAATTAAAAAGGGAGTGAATAAGTAGGTGAACAGCCCAAAGCCAAGTACCTCTCGATAATCGTGGGAGTAGATGCACTCATTGCTTCTTGGTGTAAGATCTTCAGGCCAGAAAGCCACTTGTCTGCATCCTCTTTAGAGTCAGCTGGAGAAGGGGAGAGGAACAGAAAGGCTGGGTCAATCCCCGGGAATACCTCTGCTCGGAGACCCGGGCCCCCTGCCTTGCCGGTCCCTCCCAGCCTGTGGGGCTGGGGAGAAGCCGTGCTCGTTTCTCATCTCTAAGGAGAGCCCCAAAGGAGGCATCTCCTTCCACCTCGCAGCTCTTAAGAACCGGCTTTCTGTCTGAGTGGAAGCTACTCCCCCACGATGGGCTTCGCTGGCAGTGCTGACAAATGGGTGTATTTCCTGTGCCAACTGAATCGGCAAAGAATAGCGGTGGTGGTGGTGATTATTACTAATTATTATTACAGAACAGCAGCTAACATTTTTGAGTACTTACTGTATGTCCTAAGTGCTACATTAGTTTATCCAGTCCTGACAACAAGCCCATGAGGTATTATCATCATCCCTATTCTTTTTTAAAGAATTTTTATTTATTTCTCTCCCTTTCCTTTCCCCTCGCCCCCATTTGTCTGCTCTCTGAGTCCATTCACTGTGCATTCTTCTGTGTTCGCCTGTATTCTTGTCAGCGGCACTGGGAATCTGTGTCTCTATTTTTGCGTCATGCTGCGTCAGCTCTCCGTGTATGCGGCACCACTCCTGGGTAGGCTGAGCTTTTCTTGTGCAGGGCGGCTCTCCTTGTGGGGGTGCGCTCCTTGTGAGTGGGGTTCCCCTACGGGGGGCATAGCCTACATGGCACGGCACTGCTTGCGCAAGGGAGCACTGCACATGGGCCAGCTCACCACAAGAGTCAGGAGGCCCTGGGTTTGAACCCTGGACCTCCCATGTGGTAGGCGGACGCTCTATAGTTGAGCCAAATCCAACCCTATTTAACATGTGGGGAAACTGTGTCTAAGACAGGTTCCGTGACGGCTTCAAGGTCAGAGCCCACGAGCGGCACAGGCTCCTACCCAGAGCCCCTCCTCTTCTCTGCCATCCACACTGATTCCATATGTGAAAAAGCTGAGGAATTTGATTCCAGAGCCCGTGGTCTCGGCCCTGGCTGCTCGGGAAGGCTGCCGGGGCGGGGGCTTTACAAACGCCAGCTCCCAGGTTACTTAGGTTCCACCCCAGAGTCGTGAATCAGAGTCCCCGGGGCTCAGGCCAGGCGTCAGGAGGTTCCACCCCCTCCCGGCGGCAGCGATGCAAGCCGAGCGGACCGTCCACTTCCTGCAGCTGCGGCAACGAGCGATGGAAAGCAGCGCCCATGCATTCTCTTACAGCAATGGAAGCGGGAAGCCCGAAACGGGTGGGCAGGGCTGCGTTGCTTCCAGAGGCTCTAGGCAAATACCCGCTTCCCTGCCTTCTCCAGCTTCTAGAGGCCCGCTGCATTCCTTGGCTCATGGCTCCATACCACTCTGACCTCAGCTTCCGCCAGTCGGCACTTCTCCAACTCGGACCCTGCCCGCCTCCCGCTGGTAAGGAATCTTGTTGGTGCCTTTAGAGCTCCCAAGGCTAAATCAGGAGCCCGAACTTCCTCGCACTGCCCAGGCCCTCTTCCAGGCGTGATGACACGTTTGCAGGTTCCAGGGATCAGCACACACTATTGTTCAGCCAACACAACAGAGAACCAGAGTCAGGGGTTAGCTTTTTTTCCTTCCAAAGTTTTAGCTTTTAACCTTATGCAACCTCAGGCAGCTGTTGGTAGTTTCCATTTCCAGCCCCGGAAGGAGGTCTGCTCTGCCAGAGAAAGGCGGACAAAGCAGGCAATTCTGATGCCCGGGAGGGAAGCAGCAAGAAACAGTAAGTACGGGCCTGACATCTGGCAAAAGTTGCTCAAACCCGTGACAGCCTTCTGGGCTGTGTAGTGTTCAGCAGGTGACTTAAGCCCTCTGTGCCTCATTTACTTGCCAATGTAATGCAAACACCTCTTCGAGTTATGAACCATCCAGCTGCCGGGTCTCGTGCTAGTCGGCACACTACAACACTCCAGCGCTGCTGCTCTCCTGCTTCCCACGTGGAAGAGAGGGAAACTGAGGCTCAGAAGGGCTGAAGGCTCGTCCCAGAGCCAGGAAGTGGCAAAGCTGGGACCAGAGTCTAGGTTATTCCCTTCTCTCCGTGTGGCCTCGGATTCTAGGGCTGCAGCTTCTAGGAGAGAGGCCTCAGAAGGGGACAGATGCCCAAGGTGGCATCCTGCACTCCTCAGCCAAGCAGCGGCCAGGGCTCAGCCTGCAGGGGGAGCTAAGGAGCAAGGCTGAGAAGACCCACGGCCACAGGTCTCTCTTTCCTGCCCCAGTTCTAACTCCTTCCACACACCATGCAACAGACACACTAGTCATTTCTACAACCAGCTGCCTTATTTATCCCTCCTCCATGCCTTGCACATGCCACATCCTCTGCCTGGGCTGCCCTCCTTCCTTCCCCCAATTCCTACTCATGCCTCAAAGCCCAGTTTAAAAGTCCCCTCCTCTGGGAAGTGAATGTGGCTCAACTGATAGAGAGTCCACCTACCATAGGGGAGGTCCAGGGTTCAGTTCCCAGAGCCTCTTGGCCCGTGTGGTGAGCTGGCCCACGTGCAGTGCTGCCATGCACGAGGGGTGCCATGTCATGCAGGGGTGTCCCCCATGTAGTGGAGCCCCATGTGCAAGGAGTGCGCCGTGCAAGGAGAGTCGCCTCATGCGAAAAAAGCGCAGCCTGCCCAGGAGTGGTGCCACACATACGGAGAGCTGATGCAGCAAGATGATGCCAAAAAAAAAGACACAGATTCCCAGTGCCACTGACAAGAACACAAGCGGACACAGGGAATGGACACAGAGAACAGATAATGTGGGAGGGGGGGAAGGGGAGAGAAATAAATAAAAACACATCTGAAAAAGAAAGTCCCCTCCTCTGCAAAGCCTTCCCTGGCATCAGGCATCACACTCCATCCTCGGACCGCACACCATATTACACCGTATTGTGCACGGACGACAGCTCTTACAGCGGCTACGCGTCTCTCCCCCCCATAGATCGTGAGCCCCTCAAAGGCAGCAACTGTGTCTTCGTCACCTTTACACTCTGACACCTCTCTCCACCTAGCACAGGGCACATGCTGCAAGAGCCTTGACTGGAGAATGAGTGAGAATTCAATGTACGAGAGCTAAGGGACCGCAAGCTAAACGTCACCACCTCGCTCAACTTTCGCAGCCGCCGCACACAAGCCCTTACTTTTCATAGTAACTGCTTTCTCTCAGCAGCGATGATCGCATGACGCGTACTTCCTCATCACTAAATTCTCCGATGGGACCTGACGGTAGCTACAAGCTTCTGCCCCTCAGTAAGGTGCCTGAGTGTGTATACGTGTGTGCCTATCTGTGTGCGCACGTGTGTGTGCACGTGATGTGAGATTTCAGGGCAGTTCCTCCAGGGCAGTGCCAAGTTTGCTGTGCTGTGTCTGCTGGAGGAAGGCACGTGAACATTTTCCATCCAGCAGAGGCCGGTCTATAGATTTATTAAGCAAGCAGGCACCTAACATACTCTTCAAGCAGCTCGGCAAGGTGGATAGGATTGCTTTCCCCATTTACAGCCAGGGAAAGTAAAGTTCAGAGAGGTTAAGTAGCTGACCCAAAGGCACAGAGCCAGGCAGGGCTGGGATTCAAACCACGACACCCCAAGGGCACGTGAGGGGTCGGCAGGTGGGGTGTGAGCACTCTGCTTCCAGAGAGGTTCCCGGGAAGGAAACGGAGGCAGGAAGAGAGGGAAGCACAGGGAAGGCGCACCCACCTGCTAAGCTTAGTGTGCTGAGGACGAACTGGGTGCCGTACAGAATCGTGAAGCAGCAGTCTTCTTTCTGGCGGACGGTTTTTGCACGGTCAAAATCCTTGGAGCACTTCCCTGGGCGGATTTCCTTTATTTCCATGATGTCCACTAAAAGAAGATTGAAACCAGCCGATTAGAAGCCAGCACTCACCCCAGTCGAGGACGGGCCGCAGCCCCGCACCCCATAAACAGTTCTGGCTCCTTCGTCTCCCAGAAGGGGCCGCCGAGGCCATCTCTGCATCTGGCTCCCACTCCTTCTGGAAGGGGACAGGCCACGAGCCTGCCAGGTGTGTGCCACCTCCCCCTAGCTCTGGGGCTTTCCCCAACACCCGCCACCCCCCCCCCCCCCCGCCGACATTGCCACATTCTAGGCTAGGACAACAGGCCTTCTGTACTACAACTCAAGAGCTGAAAAGAGAGAACCTTCTACTGAAAACAGACAGAACTGGGGCCAAGCCGATCACCTGGGCAGGTGAAAGGTCCAGCCGCCACATAAAAGGTTAACTTTGACAATCTTCCCTTCAGTCTTAAAAGCTACAAGCGCTCTCTGGCTCAATGTGGGGGTGGGGGAGGCACTGAATAACTGTTTAAGAGAAAAGAGGCAGGACCCAGGGTGGGGAGGGGTCAGCGGGGTTCTGGAGACTGTTACTCCAGTCGCCCCCTGCCCGTGCATCCGGGCTGTGACCTGTCTGAACTAGCAGAATGTGGCGCGCATGACGCTGTGTCCGCCCAGGCCCAGCCCTCCAGAAGGCCCGGCAGCGTCCGTTTTTGCACTCTGGGGGTAAGAAGCCCGCCTGTCGGCCAGACCACCGTGGTGTGGGCGGCCTGGCCCAGCCACATGGAGAGTGACAGCCAGCGGCCCCATGGGACTGCGCCGTCGTGGAAGTGGATCCTCCAGCTCCAACGGGCTGTGCCAGTTGACACCATATGGAGCAGAAACAAGCTGCCCCAGCCTCCCAGCCCTGCCCCGACTGCAGAATTATGTGCAGACAAATAAAACAGAGTTTGTTTTAAACCCCTAAGTCCTGGGATAGGTTGTAATACACCAACAGGGAACAGAAACAAAGAGGAATCCGCCCTCCCAATAGTCCCTGCTGTCGCATGGCCTCCAGCCCCTGGGCAAAATACTGGGCCAGAATGGCCACCTGAGCCCAGCATGACCCCAGGGGATGCCCAGGGAATTATGGGCTGCACAAAGAGTAAAGCAGGAGGCCAGTTCCCCCCTCTCCTTTCTTCTGCCCAGTAAACAGGACCCATTCAGCTATGTGCGTTGGATGGAGCTGATCCACCCCTTTCCACCAAAGAGGGGGCCAAAGAGCCTAGGAAAGCCCGAGGCCACTCACCCCTGACACAGGGATTGGGTCAGGGTGGGCCCGAGCTGGGCCATCGCTATTTGCCTGGGCCGTGTTTGGCCAAACTTCTCCTGCTGCCACTGTTGCCAGGCTGGTGAACCGTGAGTCTGGGGGCAGCAGGAACCATCTCGCCTGCCACATAGAGAGACAGAGCCCGATACACAGTTGGAACCCTTGGGTCCAGTCGGGCTTGCAGCCACTTCTACTCTGCGGACGCACTAATTCCATGAGCCAATAAATTCTCTTTTTGGCTCAGGTAAGTTTGAAAAGAGTTTCTGTCACTTGCTACCAAAGAGTCCTGGCTCGTACAGCTAGGCACTTGCATTGAGCAGGGAAACAGAAAAGAAAGGCATTCCTGCACATGAGCGGGTGAGGATGAGCTCAGCTTTGCATCCAGAGGCGGCGGCATGAAGGGGCTTTGACCTGAAATCAAAGACGACGACAGACCCACTTCTAGACAGAAGAGCAAAGGAATGCCAGAGCCAGGGCTGAAACAGCAAGAAGGGCTCACGGCCACGTGCAGGCAGCCATGGGAAGCAGTGGGAAGAGTGCAGGGAGTTCAATCAGGAGAAAGGGAGGATGGCACCCAACTCAAGCTTTCTGCTTTCTTGCCACGGTTCAAGGTAGCTTGACCATACTTTGGGGAACAACAGGCAAGATGCAAGGTGAAAAGACTTTAAATACACTGTCCTTGATCCTGTTTGTGGTGACAGTTAGGCAAATCTATACCTCTCAAAAAATTCCATAGAACTACACACCCAATGCAAAACAAAACAAAACAGCACATGCATGTAAAAAATGGCAAAACCCAATTAAGCTGTATGAATGCCAACTTCCTGGTTTTGATGACTGAACTATGGTCATAGATGATGTTCTCGCTCTGGGAAGCTGGATGAATGGCTCACAGAAATGCTATCTTAGCTCTGCAACTTTTATGTAAACTTATTTCAAAATAAGATGTTTGAAAAGGTCCTTTGGCAAATATGGGTGAATTTATAATGGAAGGCCGGGTGGTGTTTCTAAACCTTTCAGAGAAAAAAACAACATGCATGTTTCCCTGTCTCCCTTCTTCACCCAACCTAGAAAGCTGGAAAATTTTTTTTATTTTTTAGTAGTTCTATGGAGGTTTTTAAATTTTAATTTCTCACTTAAAACACGTTCAAGTCTACAATTAAGTGGGCTTGGTTACAGTCAGCAGGTTGTGCTGACATCACCACCATCCATTACCAAAATGTTTCCATCACCCCAAACAGAAACCCTGCACCAATCGAGCATTAACTCCCCTTTCTCCTCCCCCCGCAACCTCTAATCGACTTTCCGTCTGTGGATTTGCCTATCCTAGATATTTCATCTAAGTGCAGTCATACAATATTTGTCCTTTTGAGTCTAGCTTATTTCACTCAACAAGGGATCTTCAAGGTTCATCCATGTTATTGCATATTTCAGAATTTCATTGCTTTTTACAGCTGAATGATATTCCATTGTGTGGATGGATATACCATACTGTATTTTGTTTCTCCATTCATCCATTGATGGACTCTTGGGCTGCTTCCACCTTTGGGTCACTGTAACGCCGCTATGAACACTGGTGTACGAATTATCTATTTGAGTCCCTGGTTACAATTCTTTTGGGAAAATACCTAGAAGTGAGATTGCCGTAAGTCTAAGTTTATCTCTTTTTCCACAGCAGCTGCACCATTTCCGCCAACAATGCATAAGGGAACCTATTTCTTCACATCCTTGCCAACACTCTTTATTTTCCACTTCTTTAATAATAGCCATCCTTGCGGGTGTGGAAATCATATCTCATTGATTTGCATTTCCCTAATGGCTAATGATACTAAGCATCTTTTCATGGGCTTATTAACCATTTGAATATCTTCCTTAAAGAAATGTCTACGCATGCCAATTGTTCCTTTTTTAACTGGGTTGTTTGTCTTTTTTTAAAGAAGCAATTTTATTGAGACATTCACATACCATATGTTTGTCTTTTTGTTGTTGAGTTGAAGAGTTCTTTATATATTCTGGACATTAAACCCTTATCAGATAAAGAAAGACTTTTCTGTGGCTCTTTCTTACCTCCTGTCTTTACCTTCACTTGCCAAATTCAACCCTCTGCCCCAAAGAAAAGAAAAGAAAAGAAAAAGAAAAACTCTCTGGGAAAAGGCCCTTTTCATATGCTAAAGAAACAACGCTAAAGAAATTTCTTGGGAGGAAATTAGTGTTTGATTTAACTGCTTTAGCAATTACCTAAAAACATTAACGGCGTTAAGACTTGTTCTCAAAAATTAGTCAGGCACCTACCCAGTCAACAGCCAGGCATGATTCTAGTGACTTTAAGCAAACATTCTTTTCTTTTTCTAGCTAGTCTAGCAATGATTATCTAACAATTCTCTAACAGTGAATCTTTGAATTGGCCTACTGTGGGGTTTTTTTCCTTGCAGCAAAGTTCTAATAAAAATCTGACACATGTAGATAATTAAAGATAAATTTTTCAGTTGACGTAACACCATCTTCAGGCAACCACCAAGTCTTGTTAACTCTGCTTTCTGACTTGCTCTTGAATCCCTCAACCTCAACCATCAAGTCTTAGCAATTCAACTTTCTAAATCTGCCAGCTGCTCTCTATTTCCACAGCCAGTCCCACAGTCCAAGCCGCTAGGCCGCTAGTCCCCAGGGCCGTCTTGCTGAAACACCCCCCGCCCAGGCCACTCCTGGGCTGCAAGCCTCCGAGCGGGGTCTCACTGCTGACAGGACTAAGAACCAAGGCTGTGGGTGCTCAGACCCACCCCCCCACCTGCCCAGGGCAGCCCTCCCTCCCCCCTTGAGTGGGTGACACCCCACCTCCTGCACCACAGAACACCAGCGTGGGCTGCTGGCTCTGCCAGCAATGCACAGAGCCTGGCCGGTTCCAGGTTCTCCCAGGCAGACAAGCCTCAATCCCCCTCGACCACTTCACGTGCCTTTGAGTCCCCCACCCAGCAGCTCCCTCCCAGGGCACTTACTACATGCAAGCACTGGCCTCTGCGGGTGAACAGCTCTCCTTCCTCTCACCTGGGAACTTTGTGCGGTAGGGATCACGGCCCTGCTCACCACTTTATCCCCACGCCTGGCTGGTACACAGTGGGACCCAACAAATGGTTGTTGACAGAAGCCAGGACAGGGACACAGACAGGGACAGACATGGAGATGGGCCAGAGGGGAAGAGGGATGGAGGGTAAGACAAAGACGCAGACACAAATGCAGACACCCAGACATGAACAGAGAGGGACGCACCACCCAGGCGAGATGCAAACGCACGCACTTACAGAGGAGACTCCGGGGAAAGGGCACACACAGACACCCTGACGGTGCCGGGAGCCCTGCGCACCCCTCCACGCTTTCCCTGCAGCGCAAATGAGCATCTCCTAGGAGCCGGGCCTGTCCCGGGAAAGGCCTGCGGGCGTCCACCTTCAGCCAGGGCCGCCCACCTCCATCATGTGAGCCTGAGCGCTTCGCTGGTTCTTCTCCCCGACAGGTACTGCCTTATCCCCACTCTTTAAGTGGTAACCACAAGCCAGCCTGCCAGATGTGCTCGAGCAAGAAGGCCTGCCAGATTCGCTCGAGCCAGACCTCCTCCCAGATGCGCTCAAGCCAGACCTCCTCCCAGATGCACTAGAGCCAGACCTCCTCCCAGATGCACTAGAGCCAGATTGCCTGCCAGGTGCGCTCGAGCCAGACCTCCTCCCAGATGCACTAGAGCCAGATTGCCTGCCAGATGCGCTCGAGCCAGACCTCCTCCCAGATGCACTAGAGCCAGACCTCCTCCCAGATGTGCTCGAGCCAGACCTCCTCCCAGATGCGCTCAAGCAAGGCTGCCTGCCAGATGCGCTTGAGCCAGACCGCCTGCCAGATGCGCTGGAGCCAGACCTCCTCCCAAATGTGCTCAAGCCAGACCGCCTCCCAGATGTGCTCGAGCCAGACCTCCTCCCAGATGTGCTCAATCCTGAGCCTCAGGGGTCTTGCTGGCCTCCTCCTTGAGGATAAAAATAAAGACTATAGGATTAAAATAGAGCTCCCACAAGCCCATAACTCGTGCCGTACACAGTGCTGATGCTTTTCCAGGTTGCCGGGCTCTCCTGCAGACACCCTCCCAGCAGCAGGGAGAGGGTGCACAGGCCCGGGGGGGGCACTGCCAGCATTCCCCACACCACCACAAGGCAGGGCAACGACTGTCCCTATTTTACAGATGAGGAAACCGAGGCATGAAGAGGCAAAATAACTGGAGAACGGTCACCAGCCAGCAAGAGCTGGAACCTGAACCCTTACATTTCCACCCAGAGCCAAGCCAGCAATGTGAGCAGCAGCGTAAGAGCAGGCAGCCCCTGTCCTGCCCACGCCCAACGCGCACACACAGCGCCGGCTCCCACCGCGTCAGAGCGCACGTAAACGACTTCTCCGCACGGGCTTCCTTGCGCATCTCGACATGGATCCGCCCAGGACTTCTCTTTCCACCCCGCAAGGCCCCTCATCTGCTCACCTATCACCTGCTCTCTGCCCCTCAAAGCCTGGGGACGACTGCCTCGTTCACAGCCGTGGCCTCACTGCCACCTATGTCAGCGCCAGGCTCGGAGCGGACCCGCGGGCACGGAACAAGCAGACGAGGTTCTCGGTTTGGGACCCCAGAAGCAGGCGCGGAGCCGAGGGCTGAGCACATGTCATCTGTCTGGGAGGGGACCCAGGACGCAGCAGGGGGGGGGGGAGGCAGGGACAGGAAAGAGCCAGTGGAGGGGCACCGCGCCTGGGTCACGGTCCACAGGACTGGGGAGGCGGTGCGAGGCACACCTTGGCACCGTCCCTGCCGCTGTGAGCGGCTGCCCCAGCGGCACGAGCCCTCCAGCCCTCAGGTCGGGGGTCACCGCGTTCAGCCAAGCCACCCTCAATATGATCAGGGCTGGTTTGTCGATCCTGCCACTCCTGTGCCACCCACAGAGATGCAGGGACAGGACCACGTGAGGGGAGGAAGTCCCCACATTCTCCCCGCTTCGGGCAGAACAGGGGTGAGCTCTGGACAAGTCCCAGTTATGAGAATATCTGCGCTGGGCTCCCCCAGAGGACAGCTGCCACGTGGAGACGGGATGATGTGTTGGAACCTCTGTACGCCCAAAAGTATCCGGATCAGAAGGTAGTTCTGGAATTAAAGATCTCAGTCCTGCCCCCGCAATATACCAGCTTCACTGAGATAAGAGTTCAGACTCCAGACAATCCACCAATTAAAGCACACCATTCAACAGCTTTTAATATATTCATAGATATGAGCAAACATCAACACAAAGAGAACCCCATACTTTAGCTCCCCATTTCCCCCCAACCTCCCCAGCCCTTGCCAACCCCTGATCTACTTTCTGTCTCTATAGATTTGCCTCTTCTGGGCATTTCTTATAAAGGAAATCCTACCAGATGAACTTCCGTGCCTGGCTGCCTTCCGCGGGGCACGAGGTCTTCCAGAGGCATCCACGTACCAGGACTCTGGGCCTTTTTATGCCCACATAATATTCCACTGCCTGGACAGACCACCTTTTGCTTATCCGTTCATCCACTGATGGGCATTTGGGCTGATTCTACCTTCCAGGGATTGGGAGTAGTGCTGGGAGGAACGTCTGGGAACGAGTTTTTCATGAGCACCTGTTTTCAATTCTCTGGGGCATCCACCTGGCATCCACCTGGGAGGGGAAGCCAGTCCTCTCTTGACCACACCTGCAAGGCTGCAAGCGCAAGGAGCTGCCTGACCATCAACCCAGGCCAGGGAGGGGACCCAGCGGTGGGAATGCCCCCTGCTGCCCGTGACCTCACGGCTCGGACCTCCCGTAATGAGAAGGGAGTGGGGGAGCCATCGCCAAGCCCTTCGGGGCCATCACCACCACTTCCCAGGTCCCTCTGGGGGAGCAGCGGGCAAGCTCCAGGGGCCAGCAGAGGGCCACCATGGGGGCGAGCGCCCCCCTTGATTACCAGGAGCCCCAAGAAGGCAGGAAGGAAGTCCCTCTCCACCGGCGGCGGTTTTCTCTTTGGTAATCAGCAAGGCCTGCAGAGCCTGTTGGGCATTTCTGTTGAAGGGCCCAGAACTCAGTCTTGTGCCATCCAGGGGCAGCCTGCTAAAGGACGGCTCCACCAAAGCAGGGGCGTGGGCCAGCGAGGAGGGGCGAGGCCTGCTGCTCTCAATGAGGTCAGTCCGGATCTAAAAGGGCTGCACTCTCCGGTGTTCACAGGAGCCCCCCGAGTCATGAGAAGCTTGGTGTAGGGGGTGCACTCTGGAGCCAACGACCTAGGCTCAAATCCCAGCTCTCCCAGTGTAACAGGTGGCTTCAGGCAATAACTTAACCCCCCCGTACTTCCATTTCTTAATGGGAGAAAATGGAAATAATAGTATTTACACAATGCTATTGAGTGAGCATGTGTGTGTCAGTTGAAATAGTACCAGGCAATTTTAACTAGCAAAGATGTAGTATCTTCTATATGCTTGTTAGCTATTAGCCTTTTAAATTACTAAGGTAACTGAACACTGCCTGGACACACAGAAGGCAGGAGAAATGACACAGACCCTTCATGTATCTGTTGTGAAAATGGAGGCAGATTCATAGGTGCTAACGTGGAAAAACTCCTTGACAGCTCCAGGAGACCGGGTGTACACTGCCCATGTGTGCACACATACATGTCCACGTGTGCACGCACATACCATACACAGGTGACCTGTGCTATCCAAACGCTAACTGAGGACCCTCTACCATCACCTGCAAAATGCACCATTGAGATCCAAAACCTGTTAAAGGACTTCCTGTAAGCACCAGTGAAAATATTTAAGCTGTGCATCCATCTGCAGTAAGAGAGGAGCATGCCCAGAACTCTCCATGTTAAAAATTGCTGTCCATCATTCCTAGAGTCTTACACCCACCCTGTGGAATGCTTTTTGAGTCCTAGTGTCTGTTTCTGATAAGCAACCAACCAGGGTCCAATTTAGATGACATCTTTTGTATCTTTTAGCATTTGTATTTTTTGTCTTGTCCTTGTTATTTCCACTACAGTACAAGGTAGCTGGAAGACAGAAGAAAATCATAATTCCGAGCCAATACCATATAGGATACTACAGACTAGTCACAAATGTGCCCAAAAATGAGTTCATGAAAGTATCAAACAATTAGGTACTTGATGCTATTAATACGTGATATGAATGCAGAAGCACGGAACAGATTCTTTCACGGTGTGGAGGAGGGCTAAGCAAGACGAGGGAGACGGGCTGAGCTTTTGGTGGGTTGGCAATCCGTCAGCATCGGTACCCACATCATGTAACATAACACACTGCTGTCCAAGAAAAGCCACGCGGGTGTGCTCAGGAAGGCTAAGGGGAAAGGCCCGTATCTGTACAAGTACACAGGTGTGTACAGATGTGGGGAAAGTGTACCGGAAGACCCTAACAATGGGGGTGACCTGTAAGGAGGAGGGTGGGCCGGTCACGGCCAAGGGAATGCGGTCACCCAAACGCCCAGCTTTGTTTTAAAGCAGGTCAGAGCTCACACCTGGTGCCCGTGAGCTTCCTGCTTGAAGAAGCGAGAGAGCCCACGCCTGAAGCGAGGCCGCGTCTCCGCACAGCCTCCCTCTTGCCCAGCACCACCATGACCTTCCCTGGGTCCGGCCACCCCTCCCCGCGAGGCCCCTGGCGTCTCCTACCAGGGCCGGCTTCCCCAGCCCCGCCAACGCCTCCGCTGACGTCTGGCCGCCGCCTCCATGCCCCGCCAGCGCCCCCAGCCCCTCTGCCCACCGTCCCCATGAGCCTGTTCCTCAAACTGCTGCTTCCTTCCTGGGGGCCCCCCACTCTCGGCTCCGAGCCCTCCCCAAGCTGTCCTCCCCCCCAGGAAGCCCGCTCCTCCACTACCCAGCAGGGACGTGGCCTCCGCCCCAGTTCCCAAACACGAGTGGTGCAGATGGAGCCACAACAGGCTTAACAAAAGAGCTTCACGGAAGGCGGAGGGGGAGGTCAAGGGGATGAAGAGAGAGCGCTGGACACCTCCCCCCATGCCCACCCTCCTCTCCTTCCTTCAGGCGCTCGCCCACCAGGTAGTAACGGGGCCCCGGTGAGGCAGGGAGCCCCCGTGCCCGCCCTGGGACAGCTCGGAGCCTGGAGTGGAAGGCAGAGCCCGTCCGGAGCAGCAGGGGGCAGGGGGCTACAGAGCGACCCACCACTCGCTAAGGCCGCCAGGAACTGCAGCGGCGTCTACACTGGGCCAACTCCCCAGCGAGGAGAGGAAAGGCCGAGCGTCGAGGGCTGGAGTTCACCTGGCGAAGAGCAGCAGAGGCCTGCGAGGGAGGCCCGGATGACACGGGCCTAGGCCCAGCCCCGCTCCGCTTCCCCAAGGGGCTCACCCCCTCCTGGCTCGGTCCCTCCACGCACCGCGACTACAGGCTCTCCATCGCCGAGTGGCGAAATCACCCCCAAGAACATACAACAAACTTACAGAAACCTGCTTTCTGGACTGTGTTAAAGACCTCACGACAAGAGACGTAACGCCAGAAGAGCCGACCTGCTCAGAACATCGCTTACAGAAATATTTAAAATCGACACAAAGAACCTCCATGAGATTTCGGGGATACCATAGGTAGCAGAATGAAGCAGGAGCCCTGGGCCGACCACGAGAGACAGGTCCTGCTGGACTTGCAAGGAAAGTTTGCACTGGAAATGAGGATTCACTTAATAGAATCCCATGAAAGCAGCGGCCACCGTGTTAAACCACCTGTCATGGCATTTGAAAGCCACTGGAGAAACAAAATCACCATTTACAAAGAATCCTCCAGATAGAAGGTCCTATTGTTCAGTGAAAATAATAAGCTACGAAATGTGCTGAAGCTTTAAGATTCAGCAGCTTGATCACTTGAGAGAAAAATAAACCAGTTTCTTCAATTGTGGCTGTTAATTTTAAAGCAAAATATGTGTTCAGTCATATATGAGCTAGAAAAAATTTTATTACTGTAAGTAAAATAAATGAAAAAAAAAGACACACCCACGTGGCCCACGGGGGTCAAGGTCACAGGGGCTGTTAGGACAGATGCTCCTGCACACCTTCCTCCAGCGGCGCCGCCCCCACGGCGGTGGTTTCACACTAGGTAAGAAGAGCCAGGGGTGCATGCGATCTCAGCAGGGGACCCGGCTTTTGAGAGCAAGGGTGTGAGGTCCGCTCCCAGGCGCAGCAGCAGCCGGTCTCGGGGAAGAAAGCACTGAGATGCACAGCCGAGCGCGAGGCTCGACAAGGGCTTCCTGTGGTTCAACACGGGAGAGGAGAGGAGCCCGACTTGAGAAGAGTCCAGCAGACCCACGTTTAAAGCCACGTTTCCTGTCTGTGTAACTTCAGACGGGCGGCTTTTTTCTTGCTTAGCCTCCAGATTGTCATCTGTAAAATGGGGAAGTAATAGCCGTCTCATAAGCAAACAGAACTGTCAAGTGTAAGCCACTGCCCGAGTTTTAGATATTAAAAATCTCTTTAAAGCCTGGAGAGGAGAGTGGGGCTGCCAACTTCTTTGTTGAAAGGTGATTAAACAATACAATTGTTGAGACTTTGTTGTGTCTTTATGTAATCCAGATACCCTAAGATTCATCCAATTAAAGCATACTATTAATGGCTTGTAATACACTCACAAATACCAGCAACCGTCACCGTCAATTACAGAACATTTTCATCGCCACAAAGAAAAACCCCATATCCTTTAGCCCCCCGTTGCCCCCCATATGAAGAGACTTCCCCATATTGGAGAGCCAGGGATTTCTTGCTGTAACGTTTATATTCACACCGACATCCTGGATAGTTTTACGTAAGTGTTAAAGAGTGTCCAGTGATACGAAGGAAACTGGCTGGGGCCCGTCTCCTCTCCCAGGACTATGCTGTCCCCAGGGAAGGGGCAGGCGGCTCTCTGATGGATGGATCTAGAAGATGGAAGTGGGCACTCACCTCCCCCTCTGGTTCCACCCACCCCCCAGGGACCACTCAGACAAGGCCTGGCACTCAACAGTGCCAGCTACAGGGCGGGCAGGCCAGAGGTCAGGGGTCAGTTCTAAGCCCCCCTCTCCAGGCAACTCATCAAGCATCACTATTTGTCAGTCGTCCAAACTCAGGGGAGGAGAAGAAAAAAAGGTGCTTCATGGACTGGCCCACAAAAACCTCCAACACTGACCACCAAACAATCCTGAAAGTGTTCGTTGTTTTACGTTCCCTTAAACTGGGTCTTCTCCCTCCATCTGGAAACTGCGACCAGTTCAATGCTTGTGACATGAAAGATGACTTCAAAGGCAGCCACCCTTCGCTGTAAGGTAATTGCTAGGTATTGATTTTAATATGCATGGGGAAAAAATATGCACCCGGCAACTGTGCAATCAAGTTTCCTTTGTAAATAAATTTAAGTTAAAAGAAGTAACTCCATTTTAAAATATGTATTAATAAGCATAATACAGTGCAGGGGGTTTGCATATATGACAAAAATCACTAGCAGTAAAGGAAGGGCTCACTACCTTAGATGTGGCCAAATAAATTGTAATTTGCTTTGCTTGAAATATGCACTGTAAATCAAAACGACACAAGCAGATACCATTCATACCCACAAAGATGGCTAATATTTAAAACAAAAAAAAAAAGGGAAACAAGTGTCGGCAATGATGTGGAGAGAAACCGGAACCCTCATGCCTTGCTGGTGAGGTTGTAAAATGGCACAGCCACTGTAGAAAACAGTACCGCGGGTCCTCAAAAACTGAAACATAGAAATAACATATGACCCGGCAACCCCACTCCTACATATATACCCCAAAAGAACTGAAAGCAGGGATGCAGTGACTTGTCCACCAACGTTCATGGCAGCATTATTCACAATGGCCAAGAGGCGGAAGGAACTCAAGTGTCCCTCAAAAGATGAACAAAACATGGTCTGGGAAGCAGCTGTGGCTCAAGCGGTTGAGCACCTGCTTCCCACATGGGAGGTCCCAGGTTCGATCCCTGGTACCTCCTAAAAACAAAAACAACAACCAAACAAAAGAAAAAACCAACTGAAGTTAATGTGGCTTGGTGGTTGAGCTCTGACTTCCCATATGAGGTCCCGGGTTCAATCCCTGGCCCCGAACCTCAAAAAAAAAATTAAAAATAAAAACCGGTCTTATACATACAACAGACTATTATTCAGCCATTAAAAGGAACAAAGGTCTGATACACACTACAATAAGGATAAACCTTGAAATCATTATGTTGTGTGAAATAAGGCAGTCACAAAAGGAAGCTATTGTAGTACTTCACTTACATGAACTATCTAGAATAGGCAAATCATAGAGACAGAGAGTAGATTAGAAGAGTCCGGGTAATGGGGGAAGGGGGAGGGGGGACTGTTTAACATAGTTTCTGTCTGGGATAATGAAAATTTCTGGTAACGGATGGTGGTGAAAGTAGCACAACATTGAAAATGTAATGAATACCACGGAATTGTATACTTAAAATTTTTACATCTTATATGTTATCACAATAAAAATTGTTTTAATTACAAAGAAAGCCCACATTAATCAAAGACTCAAGCATTTTTTAAACACGGATTGACCAGTTTTTTGTTTTTATTTTTGGTGTTTTTAGGAGCCATATATGTTTCTGATACTATTTCTCAAACTTCAGTCATCTGATTACCAACTTTATGGAGTTTGGCATAACCGCATACTACTGATACTATTCACGTAATATTTTTATTTAAATCAATCCACTTTTTTCACTTGAATTGATATATTTTAAGAATGATTTTATAAGTCTTTGGTTAAAAAAAAAAACCATTACCACTCACCATTAATAATGTAATTATAAAATAATTATAAAATAAAGTCAATTGAAACAGGACAATATTAAATGCTACCTAAAAATGGTTGTCTGCCATGCCACAGGCAAACTGCTCAGTTTCGTTCTCTGTGTCATGAAGGGAGAGAAGCAACTGCTGGCAGGGAATACAATGGTTACTTCATGTGTCAGCTTGGCTAGGTTGCGGTGTCTGGTTCTTTGGTCAAATGTTGGCCTAGTTGTAACTGTAAGGTGATTTTGTGGGTTTAAACCACTGGCCAGTTGATTGCATCTATGGCTAACTGCATCTACAATCAACAAAGAAGACGGTCTTCAGCCATGAGAGAGGTCGCCTCATTCAATCAGCTGGAGAGCTAAAAGGGAGACCTGAGCATTCCACTGGTCAGAAAGAGAATTTCTGTCTCTGTTTCAGCCAGCCAGCATCCCCCAGGGAATTCCTCATCATCGTCACCGGGGCTCCCAGCTGTTTTTCTGGAGAACCCTGACGAATGCAAGGAGGGAAGTGAGTGAGCCACGCAGACCTCACGGATGGAGACAGCAGTTGGAGCAGGGGCTTCCTGGTGCACGGGGAGGGGTCTAGGGCTGGGTGTGGGGCATCATGGGAGTTCACACACACGTGCACACACACACACTTGAGCTGAACGCTCACCATCAGTGCACATTATCATAGGTATGTTTCCCATAGACATGTTACACCTTGATTAAAAAATATACGTCTTTCAAAAAAAGACGTTAAAATTTTAGAAATGGAGGTAAAGCAGGAAGGAAATGGAATCCCACAGAGGTTCCTGCAGTGATGGGACAATTCAGTATCTTGGTGGATATGTGAACCTGCACATGTGATACAACTGTCTAGAACCAAACACGCACACAATCGTGTGCATGTGCAAAAATAAGTACAAGCAAAACTGGGAAAATCTGAATAAGGTCAGTGGATTGTATCAATGTCAAATCCTGGAGACGACACTGAATTACAGTTTTGTAAAATGTGTGTATTAGGGGGAACTGGGCAAGTCCACATGGGATCTCTCTGTATTGTGTCTCACTATCTCAATAAAAATGTCAATTAAAAAATACACAGTAGGGACCGAATGTGGCTCAAGCAGTTGAGCATCCAGCTTCCACACATAAAAAAATGCACAGTAACAAGAAAGGAAAAGAAAAAAAGATGTTAGACAAACCAACAGTCTTCACCCAATCAGATGCACGGAGGAGGGAATGCATCCTCACCATTGATTCGATGCTCCTTGGGTGCTGTCTGCAAATCATGCTTTGCCATGGCCTACCCCCCGGGCACTGGAGAAGACCATTTCTTAGCCCCCTCCCACTTTGCTACTTCCTAATTCTATGAGCCAGCGCTGGACTCTGCCTTTGCCAGTGTCCACACTATTTCTAGGCAGGCCAGAAATAGATGCTCATGCAGCATGCTGATAAGCCAGTCACTGAAACCCAGAGGAAGTGGCCTGGAGGGCGCCCTTCACAGGGCCAGGCTGGGGGTAGCACAGCCCCCAAAGACAGATGGGAGCACAACTGCTGCGAATGTCCACGACGAGTTCAAGTGCACCCAGTGGCAGCAGGAGTGTAAACGTGGGTTCTCCTTCAAGCACAGACTTTCATTTAATTTCACCCTTCCCTGTCCTCCCTCTAATTAGTGGCACTGCACAAATAGATATCCTTTTCATTCTTTGAGTTGTAGGGTCTTTTTTTTTTTTTTTTTTTACAGGAAAAGAAAGGTTTTGAGGCTATAGCCAATTATCTTGGCTTTGACCAATTGGGATAGAGAAAATTCTCAAGGTTTGGCTGATGTTGAATTCTCCCATTTCCTGGTCCTCATTTCCCTACCAAGGTCCCCCGTCTTGGCATCAGAGAAAAACAACGAGGGAAAAAGGGGAGGGAACCTGCATTTACATAAACATCTAGTGTGACTGAAGCAGCATGCCAGGGATTCTGACGTGTGCATGTGAGGTTGAGATGCTCTTCTCCAGCCCATAAATGGGGAAACTGAGGCACGGAGCGTTAACGACATGCCGAAGACCATATGTCAAGCCAGGACTTGAACTCAGCTAGCTGACCCTAAAGCCTGCTCCCAATTACTACACAGGACCCCAAGTCCCCTTCCCGGCAGCTGGTCATCAACCAGACAGCAAGACCTCGGGGCCCCAGAAGTGAGCACGAGGGTCTGTGTCCAGCCAACAGGCCAGCAATTCAGCAACACAGAGCCAGTTTCAGGTCCCACCTCTGCCACTAACTTTGTGATCTTGGGAGAGTCATTTTATCTCTCTGGGCCTCAGTTTCCCCATCTGGAAAGTGCAGGGACTGGACTAAGCTGGCCTTCTGTGAGTCCCTCAGGGGACAGAAGAACTAGTGGACATGGATTCAGGCTGAAGGTTTGGGTCCTTCCTCTCTGCCCCTGGAGAGAAAGGCTAAATGGGTAACAATAGGTTGCTTGTATTATTAACAGCTGTCATTTATTGAGTGTACAAGTGTATAAAGGCACTTTATTAATTGCTTTACCCAAATTATCTCATTTACCCAAATTATCTCATTTCGTGCCCTCAGCAACCCTTTGATGTGTCATAACCATCAGAGCAGACAAGGAGCTTGCCCAAGTTCACAGAGGCATCAAGGGCAGAGCCGACACCCAGCCCCAGTAAGCATGACCTGGGGGGCCGGGCTCCCCACCCCCATCAGGGGCCGCCACCTCCTTCCACTGAGCAAGGAAGCCCCATGAAGCCAAGCAGCACGCAAGGAGCGCCTGCTGGCCCCGCGGGGTCTCGTTTAAGCCTGGAGAGCAGATCACAGCAGAGACTTTGCCACTTGGGCAGCACAACCCACCTCTGCCATGGACAATCCATGCAAGAGGAGCGCAGAGTTAGCTTTAAACACAAAACGACAGTCCAGAGATTCAAGTCTCCTGAGTCTACATCAACCATAGCGCCAACCACAGAGCCAGTAAAAGTGACAGAAGAGGCATGTGTAGAAAGGGCCCTGAGCCTCAGCAGAGTTGCAGCTCCTACCCTCTGCTTCGTTGGTCTTACCCAGGTCAGTTAACAGGGAGGTGAAGATGGTCAACCACCACACCAGAGAATCAAGAGTGCCTACAACTGCAAGCAGGAGAATCGCATCTATCAGCCATGTGGGATCTAAGCACCCTGTTAATTTAGAAGTGGAGAGGACATCACCATCCCAGGGTCCACAGGATGGAGGAATAAAATATGGATTAGAGAGGACTTACTGATATTCTACTATGGAACTGTTGTGACTAGTAATGGAAGAAATTGTAGCATTGATGTGGAGCAAGTGGCCACGGGAGTTGCTGAGGGCAGGGAGAGGGAAGAAGAGATGTGATGTGGGGCATTTTTGGGACTTGCAGTTGTCCTAACTGATATTGCAGGGACAGATGCTGGACATTATATATCCTGTAATAACCCACTGAATGGACTCGGGGAGAGTGTAAACTACAATGTAAACTATTATCCACGTGGTGCAGCAGGGCTCCAAAATGTATTCACCACATGCAATGAATGTGCCACAATTATGAAAGAAAAGAGTTTGTTGATGTGGGAAGAATGGGTTGGGGGGGTATATGGGGACCTCTTATTTTTTTTTAATGTAACATTTTTTTGTGATCTATGTATCTTCAAAAAAATACAAATAAAAAAATTGATGGGGGTAGGGGGGTGGGGTATAGGGAAACATCTTATTTTTTTTAATGTAATGTTTTGTGTGATCTATTAGCTTTTTAAAAAGATAACTGAAAAATAAAATAAAAACCCTAGCTCCCTTTTTCACCTTGAACTGGTTCAAGGAAGATTCCCCCAGTTCCTTGCCTGTGCACAGTAAATCACCTTCTCACCGAAGGGGGGGAAAAAAAAAAATGTGTCCTAATTGATAGGTGATGTCACATCTGATTCCAAAGTCTTAATGGGAAAAAAGAGAATGTAAAATATTTCATAAAAAATTATACATTGATACTATGTTTGTTATATTGTATTAAATAAAATATGGTATTGAAATTAAAAAATAAAAAAAAAAAACAGTGAAAAATCATCTTCAGCTTAGAACCAAGGGGCTGGAGGACGTGATGGAGGCTGGGCGGCAGGAGAAGCCCCTCCAGGCTGCCTTAGGGCAGGGGAGCTGTGCCGAGGTCCCCAGGGGTGCCCTCCTTCCGGGGCCCTCTCCTGGCCCTAACAGCCACCGCCACAGGAAAGGCAGCCCCGAGGCTCTGCAGCGGGCCAAGCCCCCACTCGGCGGCACCTCCACGGCCCCCCAGGATGGCCACGCTCAGCATCTCCATTCGGCAGACAAGGACCCCGAGGGTCCGGCAGGCCCGGCGAGCTGGGGTCTGCACCCACCACGCACGCCGCTCCCAGGGTTGAGACGCTCCCGCAGGCTCAACGCGCAATTCTGCCAGCGGCCTGCAGGTCCCCGAGCCCTGCCACTGCCCAGCTCAGGGCAGGGAAGAACAGAAGGAACCCTCCCTCCCGAACATCCAGGAGGTGGCAGGGCCAGCGTCACCCTCTCTCTGTCCTCCTGCCAAGGCTGGGAGAAACCCCCATCGTCCAGACGCGCCTCAGGGAGGCGTGGCCCTCCATCACGGCCCCCTGGCGGGCTCTGATGCCAAAGGCCTGGGGGACAGGCGACAAGACGTGGGCCGCTCGCGCCACTCGGGCAGCACGCAGGCGAGAGGCCTGGAGCCAAGGGGAGTCCGGCAGCCTCCCCTTCCCGCTTCCATTTCCGGGGCGCTGCTCACACAATCGCCTCTCCGAAAACCCTAGGTGAAAAGGCGAGGTTCTGGCTGCAGGTGCATCTCCTCTTCGAAGCCAAGGCTGGGCGGGCAGAGTCAGACGCCAAGAGTATAAGGGCTCCGGCGCCCGAGGAAGGCCATTAGCGAGAGGGTGACGCGCCTTTCCGCCTTGCTGGTGACCCCCAGGGGAGGTGGGGTCTTCCGGGCACCTCCTGCGACAGGGGAGACCCCTCCCTCTCTGCCTGCAGGGCCCGGGCCACGCTGGACCAAACTCTGGCTGGTGACCTTCAGACTGACCGAAGGGCGTGGTCAAGGGGAAGGGCTGAGGGGCACGGAAGCCCCGCAAGAGAAGGCGCCGGACTTCCGGGGGCCCTTCCCAGCGCCTGGGGACTGTCCCCCAGCCAGGTTTCTGGGCCTAGAGGGCCCTCCCCGGAGAGGCGAGGCCCTGCTCCTTCGGGGGGAGGGGGGTGTTTCATTCTGGGGCCCGTGACTTGGAAATGCGGGACCCTCTCGCTGTGTGTCCTCCCCTGGAGGGAAGGGCCAGGGCCTAGGAGGGGTCCCCGAGCAGCACCCCCTCCCCCGGGGAGGCCTCCAGGCCCTTCCTGTTCTGCACTTCCCCTTTCCTCATCACACTTTATGGGAACGATTCGCGTCCCGCCATCACCGCCAGGACCCCGGCGCGGAGCCGGGCACAGACGAGGCCCCGGAGCGGTCACCGGGTGGCCGCCGGCACCAAGTCCTAGCCGCTGCCCAGCCGCTGCCCGGGAGGCGGGCCCCGCCACGCTCCAGCTCCGTGGAACCACGTCTGCCCACCCTCGGTCAGGCCTGTCACGGAAGTTTAATTAAACCGGCCGGTTCTGCTGGGAAGGGGACAGGAAAGCACGGGCTAGAGATCACACTCTCCCCGGGTACCGGCGAAGCCCGGGGCTGAGGACGACAAGGTCCCCGAGCCCCCGCGCGGGCTACGGCTGGTCCCAGCAAGACGCCGGCCGGCCGGCCGAGGCCCCCCGCCACGGAGGGGAGAGACCCCCCCGCACCCCCAGGCTGCTTGGCCTCTGCGAGTGCGTCTTCGCTGCGGTTAGCAGGTCAGCGCTTCATTTCCCCACCGGGCTCAGGGTTTTGCAAACCAAGGCTGGCGGGGGTGAGGGGCGAGCATGGCGAGCGCGGCCTCCTGGCAGTTCCCGTTACGGCCCGTCAGAAGGCGAGCATCTTCCTTCCCTCTCGGAGAGGGAGGGACAGGGCCGAGAAAACCTGTGGCCGCGGCCCAGGAGGGCGCACCCCTGTGTACATGTGCTTGCCTGAAGCCCACGTCCCGCCTCCCCCTTCCCAGTGCGCCCCGGGACCCAGCGCGGCGTCCCAGGTAGAGCGCGGAAGAGCCGGGACCTGCTCCACCACGTCACCGCCACCCTGCAGCCACACCTCCGGCCCTGTGTCCCCACCCATGAGACGGAGACACTCAACAGGGCTGACCCTCCAGAGGGGACTCGAGAATCAGAGACGGCAGCTCCCATCAAGGCTCGGGCACACAGCGGGTCTTCGTGTGCCTGTTGCCATGGTGATGGTAACCCCCCCTAGTCCACGCATGCGTTCACCGTGTGGGAACCGAGGGCCTGTGCGCCTGGGACTGCTCTCGGCACAGGGGATACGGGGAGAACAAAACAGACGACTCCTTGCCCTCACGGATCTGCCATCTAAGGGGCAGGGGCCCAGGCAGCAAACAATAAATAAATGGTGCAACCAGTAGCGATAACTGCGCTAACAATTAGACCAAAGCAGGGCGAGGCACAGGGGGCGATGGGGTGTGGGAGGAGTCCCATGGCTATGATCAGGGAGGCCTCCCCAGAAGAGGTGGTGTCTGAGCTGAGGCCTCAGGCGCAGAACCACAGGGATGTTCTGAGCCAGACTGACAGCCAGTGCAAAGGCCCTGGGGTGGCAATGCGCCTGGGAAGAGGAAGGAAATCACTTCCTTGGACGTGCTGCGCACCCAACCTGGAGTGCCCAGGACCACCAGCGCCTGCCGGCCTCACCTCTCCCGCCTGCACACGCCAGTGGCCTCAGCTCAGCACCTGGGCGTTCAGTCGTTGTGCCTGCCTGGCGTCCAGCCCTGGGCACGCGGTGATTACTCCCACGCACCCCTCCCAGATTCCTTTTCTCGTCCCTCTCTACTGCCCCACCCCATCACCCAGCTTCCTTGCGAGCCCTGAGGACCCCACTGTGGTCATTGGGGGGGGGGCGGTTTGCCGTAAGCTGTCCTCCCTGGGCCCAGGAAAGTGCCGAGGAGGGAGTCAGGAGATAAAACGAGGCCTGGAGAGCAATCTGGCCACCCGAGGACACTGAGAACGCACACTCCCCGCCGCCCAGCGGCCCCACGGCACGGGCCTGCAGGAACCGCGCACCACGTTTCCGCCAGCACCGCTGCGTGACTTCCGGGGCAAGGGGGTCGATGTCAACGTCCAAGGCCAGCGGCTGACCGAAGGCTGCCTCCTGTCCTCAGCGGATGACCCGCCAGCAAACACGAGGGAAGCGCTAGGCCCGCCTGCACCCACCTGGAGAAATTCAACACCGACGGGGGAACCCTGGGTTCGACCTTTGACCAGGAAAAGGACAGCAGTGGAAAAGCTGGGGAAATCCAAATAAAGTGGCGTTCAGTTAACTAATGGGCCTTCCCGGTTTGGGCAATGAACCTGGTTATGCCAGTGCTTGGCCCTGGGGAAAGCGCGGTGAGGCTGCACCGGAGCGCCTGGCCCTATCGTTGCTACTCTTCCATAAAACCAAAATTATTCCAAATAAAAAGTTTAGTTTAAAAAAGGTTGAGCAGGGAAAACGGGAGTTACGAAAAGAACATAAATAGTAATATTTAAAAACACCAAACAGTGATCATGGCTAGCTGTAAATAAAAACATAAAGGGGATAATAACCACCGATCAGCTTCGGGGAATGGTTATCTCTGGGAGAAAGGACAGAGGCCTTTACAGCCCTATCTTTTTTCATATTTTAAATGAAAAAAGATCTCAAACAAATATGAAAAATGCTAAGAGCTGCTAAACCTGTGTGGTGGATACATGGGTATCTTTTATATTATTTTCTATATATGTCTGAAATATTTCGTAATGTAAAAACTCAAATGTTATTAATTCATATAAGCAAATACCACCCCATGAATGAATGAAAACTACGAAGTAGAAAAAGACCAGGTAGGGGGTAGCCCTACACAGAAAGCCGAGGCACAGCCCACGACATCATCATTAAAACCCAGATCTGATGGTTTTTCACCTATTCCTGAGGCTAGACATGCTTGCAAGAGAACACACCAACAACAGAGAACGGAATTCAGTGGCGCGGCGCACTGTGCTCATGGAAGGTTGGTGAGAAGAGGAGCAGACACCGCCTCTCAAGCGTTAATGCAACACAGATTAAAATCTAAATACGGGAAACGGACTTTGGCCCAGTGGTTAGGGCGTCCGTCTACCACGTGGGAGGCCCGCTGTTCAAGCCCCGGGCCTCCTTGACCCGCGTGGAGTTGGCCCATGCGCAGTGCTGATGCGCGCAAGGAGTGCCGTGCCACACAGGGGTGTCCCCCGTGTAGGGGAGCCCCACGCGCAAGGAGTGCACCCATAAGGAGAGCCGCCCAGCGCGAAGGAGGGAGCAGCCTGCAGAGGAATGGCGCCGCCCACACTTCCCGTGCCGCTGACGACAACAGAAGCGGACAAAGAAACAAGACGCAGCAAAAAGACACAGAAAACAGACAACCGGGGGAGGGGAGGGGAATTAAATAAATAAAAATAAATCTTTTTAAAAAAAAATCTAAATACGCGCACCTCTGGTCCAGGAATTCCACTTCCAGGCATCTATGCCGCGGGGATATTAGCACGAGAGCACAGGAAGCGGGCGCAGGGACTTCTAATCTGGGTCCGTGGCCATGCCCTGCCCGTGCAGCAGTGGGGCTGGCTAAAGGATCGCCAGTGGCCATGCGCTGGAAGACCGGGTGGGCGGCCGCTGCCAAGAGCGGACCAACCACGTGCATGGAGGACCGCAAAGAAAAACGGCCAGAAGCCGAGCGCCGCGCAGCATGCCGTCCAATTCTTGTTTCAAGAACTGTGAGTTCCTGGGCGTGCACAAATGTGTGTTTGTATGCACACATATGTGAATGTAGGGGGTGTAAGCACGTGTGTACGTGTGGTGGGCTGAATTGTGGACCCCAGTTTGGACATGCTCTCGGCCTTGGTCTGCATTCTGGGGGGTGGGGACCCACTGTCAACATCTCTTCAAGATGTCCCTTCAGTTCAGGTGTGGCTGCAGTGAATCAGGCTGGGTTTAATCCAGACTACAGGAGGCCTTTAGAAGCAGAATGAATAAGACGGAGAATCTAGGGGAGCAGCCAGGAGCTGGAAGTCAACAGGACCCAGGAGAGAAAGAAGATACCACCACGTGCACCGCCAAGTGAGGGAAAAGCCAAGGACCCAGGATGGATGGCAGCCGGCCCAGAAGGCCTGCCTTCAGGAAGCAAGCATCACGGGCTGACGCCTTGCTTCTGGACTTCTCTCACCTCAAAACTGGGAGCCAATAAAACCCCATTGTTTAAGTCAACCCACTGAATGGTATTTGTTGGAGCAGCAGGGAAAACACAACGGTGTATGCATGCGTATGGACCTGTGTATGTGTGTGTGTGGGCATGCTTGCATATATGTGTGTAGTATATTTATATATGCACAGAAATTGTTTTCTTAAAACACATGCTAAACAGTTAATATTGGCTACTTCCAGGAAATGGGGACAGGAGAGATTGTATGTTTTTTTTTCTTCCCACTTATCTGATTTCGGTTTGCTGCAACAAGCATGGCTTTTATTCTAATAAGCCAAGAATAAGGCCTCCTGCCTCAATGTTTCAGTAGCAAAAAGTATATGAATAGACTGAGAGGTAGACAGGTAGGTAGGCAGGGAGATTAAACCCTACCCCACCCCAAATCCCTGGAAACATAGTAAATGTAGAGCAATAACTGAATAAACTACGCTCGTCCACACCATGGGTTATTAGGCAACCAGTAAAGAGCATCAATGAGACTGTCTGCCCACAGGTGAACTGCAGAAATTTCCAGAGTTATTGTTAAGGGAAAAAAGCAAAGTGCTGCCTACGTAGAGGGTAAACCTATGAAGAAAAGCAAGGAGCCAGTGGCCAAAGACAGGCCGGGGCAGCATCGGGGGAGGGGCAGGCCAGGCAGGCGCGCATCGGGGGCTCCCGGATCCTGGCCTGGTTCTAAGGTCAGGATATAAGTGATGGTTACATGGTGATTCATCATAATTATTTGTTATACTGACTATTTCATGTGTGTTATTTCACTATTTTAAAACAGCTTAAAAACACAAAGAAGGGTCGATGTGGCGTGGCTCCCACGGCTGACCTCCCTTCCGAGCACTCTTCTCCCACTCCGGCCCTCCTTGCCTTGTTTTGTTTTTGTTTTAACATGACCGACTCTCTCCGGTCCCAGGGCCTTGGCACTTGCCAGGACTCACTACCCATCCTGCAGCAGCGCTGGCACCTCCCTCTGTAACACGCTGCCTCGGTGCATCTCCGACGTACCCAAGTCCTCTGCCCCAAGTCCACCTGTGATATTTTTATGGAGAATCGATGCAAACAAGACACCAAAGCAGGGCTAGGGGCAGGACACTGGGTGATGTGCAATGTCACTGTGTAAAGAGGTCTCTAGTGAGGTGCTCCAGGACTGTGGCCTTTCTCGGTTCCTTATTTTTGGCTTCTTTTAAAATCAAAACTAGGAAAAAAGGAATGCAAAGCAGGGCAAAGGTCGGTCACAGTTATGGAGCCCCTTCTATGCACCAGACCCCTCGCTGCGTCGTTCGAGGTTCACGGCTCCCCTGAAGGCTGAGGCAGCGAAGGCCAGCTGCGCCACGAGGACTGTTTCCGGCAAGTTTTATAACTCGCTTCAGGTTATATAAGTGTGCCCTTCCAGAATCAAAACAGTGGCTGATACCAGAAGAAAAACTGAAGCGCTCACAACCGTCTAATACAGACTTTCTCGACTGTTGGCCTGTGAAGGCCTCTGGCCGCAGACATGCTTTGTTACATCAAAACTATGATGTGGTTTTTGTTTATTTGTTTGAATGAGTCAGTGCTCTTTAAAAATGAGGGGGGTTCACAGTAACAAACCCATAACTCCAGGCACAGATCTGATGCCCCTGAGCCCGCAGTGGGGGGCCCACCCATCCACTTCGGAGCGGGCACCCGGGGATGCCCCAGTAAGCCCCGCTGCCCACCCTCCCTGCCGTCTCCCGCCTCAGCAGCCCTGGCTTTTTTGTTGGCTTTTTTCCTGGAATCACACCCATGTCACTTATTTGGTCACCAGCCTGACCTGGTGCAGGGATCCCAACTTCTGATGCCTCATCTGGAGCCAGTGAGGTGATTCGAAAGGAATACACGCAAAGTCTTATTTTTCGGTCTGTACACTCAGGCACACCTAGAGAGAGGGACCCAGAGCTCCAAAGCAACATCAATCCCTTATAACCATGGGAGGCATTAATCTGCTCCACGCCTCTTCGCGCATCCCACCCAGGGCGCCCCGTGAGAAGTCCAGGCAGCCTTACGTTAGCATAAGATCACCTAGGCACTGCCGTCTTAGGACAGCACAGGAGCAAGGGGATAGAGAAGCCACGGAGCCGGAGAAAATTCACTGGGGGCCGCGTCCAGAGACGGGCCGGGGCCACGTGCTCTGACGTCAGGGATCTGGCTGACTGCCCGGAGGAAGCAGGAGGCTCACGTGTATCTTCGGCAGTAAGATCCAAGGCTCTCCAACGGACACAGGATTTCCGAAAACCCCAGGGCTGCTCCAAATGGTCTCAGGCTGCCCTGAGAGACATACTAGAACAAACCCTGGTAGAGCCTTCCCAGCTCAGTGACTTCAGGAAGGTTGTAAAATGCAGTCACATCAAGAGGCAGAAGGAGCATTTCTAAAGCCCCGGTGGCAGTGCTCCTCAAGAGGCAGGGGTAGCCAGCGGCAGCTGCTGTTTTCAGGACTGCGTTTGTGCAAGCACCACCAGCACTTATTGGGCACGCATTGTTCTAAGTTCTGACGGATGACCACAGTGAATGCTGAAACATCCCTATGAGACAGGCACTATTATTAAAATTCCCAGTCTATAAACAAGACCGAAGCAAACGAAATTAATTCAACGGCAACGTCACGCTGGCAGTCAGTGCAAAGGTGGGTCTGACTTGGGGAGCCCACCTCTGCACCCACCCTTTTGGCCTCATACTCACCTGCCTCCCACTGCCCCGATACAAGGAAAGAGGCTGCGCTGGAAGCTCTCCTCCATCCCTGAGCCTGCGATTCTAGGGTTCATCCAGTGGCGGATGGAAACGTACCCCCAAATACCCACAGAACTCAGTGGGGTTTTGAGCCTGGAGATGGAGGAAGAGGAGCCAAACAGGGCTCGGTCTTCAGGCTTGGGCAACTGGTTGCATTACCGAGATGGGGAACACTGGAGAATCTATACATTGAAAGAGGGGAAAATCTTAATTTTTTAGGTGACAAGTTCCATTTTTGGACAGGATGAGTTTGAGAAACTTTCTAGAGATCCAAGTGGGGAGGACCAAGAGGGAACTGAACATCTGAAGACTTACTGCCTTCCAAGTTCAAAGTTCCCCTTACATCTGCTAATCTGAGAAACCTTTCCTGGTCTCCCAGTCTGGTTTCCACGCCTCCCCTAGGAACCCACTACGTGTGCCCATCTTAGCACCGTCAAATTCTTGTCTACCTCCCCCACAGACGAGGAACTGTTTCGATCGTGCTTTATTCAACTTGAAAACCTCTAACACGTGTTGGTGCTCAACATTTACTGAGTAAGTAAATGAAAGGGATCTCGGAAGGAGACGCATATTTAGGAGTATATCCATTTCCTCTTGCTGCTGCAACAAGGTACCACAAACAAAGTGGCTTAAAACAACATAAAGTTATTATCTCATAGTTGTGGAGGTCAGAATTCCAAAATGGGTCTCACTGGGCTAGAATCAGGTGTCAGCTCGGTCGTGTTCCTCCTGCAGGCTCTAGGGGAGAACCTGCTTTCTTGCCTTTTCCAGCTTCTAGAAGCT
Source organism: Dasypus novemcinctus (assembly GCF_030445035.2). Lineage (NCBI taxonomy): Eukaryota > Metazoa > Chordata > Mammalia > Cingulata > Dasypodidae > Dasypus > Dasypus novemcinctus. The sequence goes on from NC_080690.1 coordinate 7,351,016, forward strand.
GCTACATTCTGTTGCAGAGCCCCTTCTCCATCTCCAAAGCCAGAATCTTCAAATCTGCCTCTGACTCTGGCCTTCTCCCTCTTTGACCTTCAAAGGACCTTTGTGGGAAGCAGGTGGGCTCAAGTGATAAGGCCTCTGCCTTCCATATGGGAGGACCCGGGTTCAATCCCTGGGGCCTCCCAGTGAAAAAGAAGAAGAGTAAGCGTGCCTACACGGCAAGCCAGTGCCCGTGTGGCAAGCTGAGTGCCCGTGCAGCGAGCTAAGCGGCCACATGGTGAGCCGAGTGCCCATGTGGGTGCCCACAAAGCAATCCAAGTGCCCACGTGGTGAGCTGAGTGGTTACACGAGCACCTGTGTGGTAAGTCGAGTGCCCGCGTGGTGAGCCAGTGCCCACGCAGTGAGCCAAATGCCCACACATGTGCCTGCATGGCGAGCCAAGTGCCTGTGTGGTGAGCCAGTGCCCGTGCAGTGAGCCAAATGCCCACACGTGTGCCTGCATGGCAAGCCAAGTACCCACGTGGAGAGCCAAGTGCCCGCATGAGTGCCCATGTGGTGAGCCAGTGCCTGTGTGGTGAGCCAAATGCCCACACGTGTGCCTGCGTGGCGAGCCAAGTACCCACGTGGAGAGACAAGTGCCCGTATGAGTGCCCATGTGGCGATCCAGTGCTTGCACGGTATGCTGAGTGCCCATGCAGCAAGCTAAGTGCCCGCATGGTAAGCCAGTGCCCGTGCAAGTGAGTCACGCAGCAAGATGATAACCCGACAAAGGGGAGAGTCAAGGTGAAGTGCAGCAGAGACCAGGAACTGAGGTGGCGCAATTGACAGGGAACCTCTCTCCCCATGAGAGGTCCCCAAGGATGGAATCCCGGGGAATCCTAGAGGAGAAAGATGAGAAGTGAAGACAAAAAAGAGAAACGGATACAGAAAATCACACAGCAAATGGACACAGACAACAAAACCAGCAGGGCGGGGCGGGGAGAGGGGGGGTAGAAAAATACAATAACACTGTAATCTAATCTTTAAAAAAGAAAAATGACCTTTGTGATGACATTCAGGGCCCACCCAGATAATCCTAATGCAAAGGTTTCTTGTCCTGTAAAATAACCTATTCTCAAATTCCAGGCATGAGGAGCCTGGAACCCTTTGGGAGGATCAGAATTCTGCCGGGCATATAGGCAGTCACCATCCTATCAGAGGTGAGGTCAAGGGAAAGGGTGGAAGGTGGCCGCAGATGAAAGCAGCACACCAATTCCAGCCCGGGGGACGGGTTTTATTTTGTCGCTTCAGTGTTGTCCCATAATTATATAACTCTTTACCAAATCCGAATGCTTCTAGACAAAATATGTGCTCCCTGGTTTCTCCAATCCCTGCCACACCCCATCATCTTACAACCACAGGACAAGAGGAAGGCGGCAAGAAGGCCCAAGAAAGATCCAGAATCCCAACGAAGCATCGAGGGCCAGACCCAGAGTCGCAGGCCAAGCCCAGGTGCTGCTTCCCCACCGAAGCCAGCAGTGCCCGCCAACGCCCACGATCCCAGGGCCATTTGCTTCCAGTGGCAATAAAAGAGGAGTTGTAAAACGTTAAATCCAAACCCAGAGTTGGCAGGGGACAGCTCGCTTCAGAGAACAAACAGGGCGGCGAGGCCTGGCTCCCCCGCTCCGCCCGGGCGGGCGGCGGCGCGTCAGGTGACCGGCCAGACAGGAAACCTGGCCTCCGCGAGGGCGCAGCGCCGCCCAAGCGGCCCTGCCCTGCAGAGGAAGCCACTCCGGAGCAGCCGCCCCGGCCGGGGCTCGCTGGCCACCCTGACCACAGAAGCTAGGGCTCTGAGCCCCAGGCCCCAGGGAGGCTGGAGCACCCCAAAGTCCAGGACCCTCCAACCCAGAAGGGCAAAAAAACATGAAAATGAGCAAGAGCCGGCCCTGGCTGGAAGGCCGGCTGCTGCCAAGCTCGACCCACACCAACCCTGCCCGCCATGCTGGTTTCCCACGGCTGCTCAGTGCACGACCACAGGCTGCGTGGCTCAGAGCAACACAGACGACGTCTCGGTTCCAAGGTCAAAAGTCAGCCTCTTGGGGTAAAGATGAGGGATGAGCAGGGCTGGCTCTCCCAGAGGCCCTGGGGGAGAAGCCCTGCTTTTGCCTTTTCCACCACGCTCCACGGCTCGTGGGCCCCTCCTCGCCCTGCTCCACCCTCTGCTCCCACCCTCGCCTCTGCTCCCCCTGGCTCCTGCCTCCCTCTGACAAGGAACTCTGTGATTCCATCGGGCCATGCGGGAAATCGGGAGAAGCTCCCCGTCTCCAGATGCTGAGCTCATCCACCTCCGCAAAGCCCCTTTGGCCCCATAAGGTAACAACAGGGCCCAGGATCGGAACCTGGAGATACTGGGGGGCTGAGCCCAGCACACACGCCTACCCCATAGCGCCGTCTCCCCGGAGCCGTGGAGGACGAGTGCAGTATTTTAAAGACTGTTTTGGAAACATCTTCCAAGGAAAGCCAAGCTTACCACCACCCCCCCTTGCCGACGACACTGGGAGAAATGGAAGCCCAAGTTCTGGCCCAAGGGAAGAAGATGAAATGGGAGGAATCAGCATTTGCAGCTACACTACCATGTGGCAAGTGCTGCAAAGGCCCCGACATACACACTGGAGAGGCTGCTCTCATTTTCACCAGTTAACACGGGGGGAAACCAGAGCTCAGACAGGTTGAGTAATTTGTCCAAGATCACTCAGCACATGGGGGATCACGGATTCAAAGGCAGGCCTGTCTGCTCCCACTGCCGTGCTACTCTGAAAATGACGTGGATCCTCTTGGGATTTCTAAAAAATATTTTTTAGTCCCAAGAAGTTGTTCACAGGAAAACCTTTTGTCTGGGGTAGGAAATTATGCAAAGCACTTGCCACCGGCCCCACTGCCTCGGCACCTTAGCAGAGAATCTATTTCGGGGCTCTGTGCTCCAGTGGTCGGCTCGCCCGATGCACGGCCCGCTGCTCATGCATTTTTTTTCCTGCAGACGCCACTTCCTGAGGCCCGCCTGGGGCGCGCTGGGGGGTCAGCACAGCAGGACCCGCGGCCCCGCTCACAGCATGGGGTGCGAAGCCGGCCAGGCCAAGGCCGAGCAGCTCAGAAACCCCAGGATGCGCCTCAAAACAGCAGCCCAGCTCGGGGGAGGCGGCGGCTGCCCATTAGCTCGTCCCCGAGGCACGCGGCGGCCGACCCCCCACAGAGGTGGCCACAGAGGCCACGCGGTTCTCACTTTCCTCCCTCGTTCACTCGTGTCGTTCACAGTGGCCCCAAACTGGAAACACATCTGAAGTCCCACAGCAAGAGGAGGGTGAGCAGAGCGTGGTGCGTTCGGACCACGGAACCCCGCAAACGACCAAGACGTGAGATGGTCAAACCCCGAAAGCATGCTGGGCAAAAAGAGCCAATGCAAATGCATGCCCGGCGTCCGGCTCTGTTCAGACGAAATTCCAGAGCAGGTAAACCCAGCCACGAGCAGGGCGAGCCACGTCAGGGGCCACCAGGGAGGGGGCGCTGACTGCAAAGGGGTCTGGGGGGCCTTTCTGAGGGTTACACAGGTGCATATGCCTGTCAAAACGTATGAAGCTCTGTTCTTAAAATGGATGCATGGAAATGATACCTCAATAAAGCCCATCTGAAAAGTTCAAAGAATATACCACACATGGGTTTTTTCTCCCAGGTGACCACAAACTTTAAAGATGACACACAACATCTCCAGAGAAAAAAGCTAATTCTGGTGCTCTCTGGATGGTGGGTAGTAGGAGATATTTGTCTTTTCTGTGCTTCCTGTATTTTCCAAATGTTCTACCATGAGCAAGTGTTTCTCTTGTAAGGCAAAATAAAACCACAGCAAAGGCAGTTTGGAAACCTGTAATATGACATAATCCCGCCTTCCTGAGACGGCTGATGACCACGTCCCCAAGGAAGGGCGAAGGAGCCCTGGACCAGGAGTCGGGAGGCGCACCAGGCCCGACGAAGCACCAGAAACGGAAAAGCCGGGATGGGACACTCCCCAAGGGCGGTTCGAGACAGCGGTGCGGCTTTGCGGCTGGGAACCGGACCCCCAAAGGGCCTCTGTGACTCTGCCCAGCCAGTTAGCTCGGGAAGGGACGCAACCCACCTCCACCTAGTCCATGTGTCCCCAGAAGCAGCCCTGACCCAACAGGGCCTTCATCTTGCACGCCAGGCCTTGGAGTCAGGCTGACCAGGGTCCAGCAGTCATGGATGCCACCCCTGCCCCTTCCCTGCTGTGTGGCCTTGGGAAGGTCGCTGGGCCTCTCTGAGCCTCAGCCTCCTCCACTGTCCATCAGAAGCAGTTACTCCTTCCTGGGTTGACCAGAAGGATGAAATGAAATGACAGTGTCAGCTGCACCCCAGCTCTTGCTAAAAGACTGTATTTGTTTTTATCGCATTCAAACAGTATCCCGTGATAATCCCTTCAGTCAAAGGTGATGGGCAAGGCGGCCCTCGGTGCCCACGGAAACCCACGGCAAGAGGCATCCTGCTGCAAGCTCCTGCCCCCGTCTCCCTCCGCCCGCCAGTGCCAGCTGGGCCCGCCACATCTGACAGAGGGTGTGCCCAGCTGGGTGGCTCCAGCCGGGCCGTCGTCCAGGCCACCGGGGCCTCCAGAAACAGTCCCCGCCAGACGGGTGTCTTCTGAAGCTCAGGCCTCCACAGCTCACCTCAGCAGATGGCAGGATGGCACTCGGCCGCTCGGACATCCGCCGCGCGCAAAGCGGCCGCTGGTCCCTGCGCAAGGCCCCGAGCTGCCCCAGGGACAAACACGGCCCCCTCCAAGGGGAGAGAAGGCCCACATGAACAGTAATTCCAAGGGTGGCAGATCTCCCAACAAGAAGGGCGTGGTGGAGAGAGAGAAACCATAGAGGTGGCACCAGGGGAGGGGGCGACTGCCTCTGGGTCGGAAAGGTGACCGAGGCACAGGGGATGGAAGTGACGAGAGCAATAGGAAGGGCGAGCCTCTCCGCACACTTCCTCCCTGAATCCTCACCGCAGCCTATAAAGCAGGTGTTGGAATCCCCACTTCTAAGCTGGAGGGACTCGGGCCCAGAAAGGGGAGGTGACTGAGCCACGGTGACATGGCTGGGAGAAACCAGAGTGGATGGCGACCCAGGTCTCTGACTCTTGCCCCTTCTCCCTCCCAGAATGACCCCTCCTTTGGGCTCTTGCTCTCCACCGCGAGGGTTCACTTAACGCCCCAAGGGATAGGGACCCTGGATGACACGGACGAGGACAGGGGGCGCGTCTCATTTTTGCACAACCTGGCCTGGGCCTGACCCACTGCTGAGTACTTAGTGTTACATAACAGAACCACAACAAACCCGCCGATGGATTGCATACACTTTTGGAGTCTTCATAAGGTCAAACGCAGTTTGAGAACTTCTATTTTGCAAACTGTGTTGACGGAAGCTGTCGTAACACTGAATACCATTGATAAAGGATGTTCAAAACCCGGCTAAATTTTGGTGAGGGGATGAGACAGTGACACTCATGGGGATGGACGGAGAGGATGCTGTGGCGCCCTGAAAACAAGGTCACTACATCTTACAGCCACATCCATCAAGTCAAGAAGTCTATTTCCCTCCCTGGCCTGGTGACCTCCTTTGGCCAAGACAATGAGACTGAAGTGATACTGCGCAAGTTCCAGAACCCAGGCCTCAAACACCTTGGCGGCCTCTGCTTTCTCCCTCTTAGAACGTTTCCCTGAGACCACCATGTTCGGGAAACCAGGCCAGCCTGCTGGCACGAGACCACCTGACGAGCAGAGGCCACCAGCCCCCAGCCAGCAAGACACAGCAAGACTCGGACCTTCCAGGCCAGCCGAAAGCAGCCATGACCTGAGCCAGCAAATCCAGCAGAGGAGCATCTCAGAATTGTGCAAAGGCATCAGTCATCATTATTCTAAGCCACTACATTTTGGGGTGGTTGTTTCCTAGCAGTTGGTAATGAAAACTATCATCCTTGCTACCAGCAGCCACCAGTCACTTAGCACTGTGCCAGGCACTGGTCCACTCATTTATATATTAACTCGCTTAATCCTGGTAGATTAGGTAACTGAGAGGTTGTTAGGGGCTGAGACGTGTCCCCCAAAAAGACGTGTCCCAGGCCTGTGATTGCAAACTTATTCGCTCATTTGTAAATAGGGTCTTTGAAGATGTTATTACTTAAGAAGAGACCAAAATGGATGAGGAGGGCCTCCAACCTATCATGACCGGAGTCCTTAAATAAAGCAGAAGGAATTTAGAAGGAGAAAGGCAGAGAAAGAGACAGCCAGGTGACGGAGGTAGAGTGGAGTGACAGACCACTGGCAAGCCATCGCCAGGATGCTCCTCACTCCAAAGAAAGCCTGATCCTGCTGACACCCTGATGTTGAACTGTAGCCCCCAAAATTGTGAGACAACAAAATCCTGTTGTTTAAGCCAACTAGTCTGCAGTACTTGTTACAGCAGCTCTGATAAACTAAGACAGGTGTTGAGAGGTTAAGGGACTTATCCAAGGTCACCCACCAGCTAGCATTTGAACTCAGGCTATCCAGAGCAACCCCAATCTGAATTCTCTGCAAGTAACAGCAGCTTACACTTACTCAGCCTTTTTGGGGTCAGGCACTGAACAAAGCACCTCACTGAAGATTCACCACCGCCTGGGAGGTGGTCGTTGCTTGGTACCTCCCTTTTATAGATGAGGAAATAGGAGCCCAGAGAGGTTGAATAACAGAGCTAGGACAAAGACAGCCAGCATTTGAATCCAGGACAGTCTGGCTCCAGGGTGCTGGCTTCTGACCACCACCCTTACATGCCTCTCATCTGGGACGATAAAATGCAATGAGTATCCTAACCCTGCATGTTCCTTCTCCAGCTACAAGTCTGGGGGCCTTTTTATCACCAGTTCTCACTTCTCGTTTATCAAATAAGCTGAAAGATATACTGTCTACACCACCGTCCACCACACTGACAAACAAGCTGCACACACCATTCCCAGTTTTCAGGCAGCAAAAAAGCAGACGTACCGAAAGGCAAATTTGGATAAGGACCCTACGGGGGCTTCCAGACAGACAAGAACGCCTGTGACAGGCAAAGGCCAGAGAGGGCTCCCACCCGGCCCCCGCCCCCTTGGCCTCCAGCCGGCCTCGGCTGACCCTTGAAGCCGCTGGCTGTCCCCTGTAGCTCTCCGGGGATGGGCCTTGAGGCAACGAGGAGAAAGGCCCCACCGCTGCCCTGCCACCTCCTCCTGCAGTTCAGCACCTCTGCAGCCGGGTGGAGGGACCCTGCCCTTTCATAGACGCCTCCAAAAGGTACCAAAATAAACAACGGCGCAAACGCACAGAGCCCCCAAGCAGGCAGCTGCACATGTGCATACATGCACACGTTCAGAGGAGGGGAAAAAGACTGCCCTCTAGCCTTAATAACAATAAAACAACACCATCTAAAACAGCTGCTCTGGTCCTTAGGAGGAACCCGGCACTTCACACGCATTACGGCATCCCACCTTCACAGCTGCCTAGCGCGAGAAGTACAAATACGATTTCCATTTGATAAACGGGGAAACCGAGGCAGGTTCCACTCTGCCTGGCACGCTCTCTCTTCAGGTGCTGGGGGCAGGCTCACCTCCTCAGAGGCCTTTCCTGACCACGTGGAACACGGGTCCCTCCTGCTTCCCAGGCCAGGCCACCCCCGAGGTGTCGTCTGTATCGGCACTCTCTGTCTTCACCTCCGTTTATTTTCCATCTCTTCCCACCAGCCCCCCAGGGCCGTGGGAAGGACCTTGGGTTGTCACTTGCCTCTGTTTACCCAGCATCTAGTGCACTGGGGGTCTTTCACCTTCCAGACACTGAACAGCTGTGCCGGGGGCATCGGAGCGACCCAAGGCCGCCCAGGGGCGATCACGACCCAACAGGAGAGAGGCCGGGCAGGGAGGCGAGCCCAGGCCTGCGAGCCCCCTCCCGCCACGCAGCCGCCACGCAGCCGCTTGGCGCCTGATTCCAGCACCTCGTCACCTGGGAGCAAGTCCTAATGTGGAAAGAGGGACAGGGTCCCCTTCGCAAGCTGGCCCCAAACCGGGCTCCGCTCAGTGATCCAGTACCCCAAGGCCAAGCCTGAGCGAGCCGAAGGGCAGGGCACCGAAGGCTCGAGGCGCAACCCACGGCGGCCATTAAGACTGGAGCCCCCCGCAAGGCCGGCTGCTCCTGAGCACAGACCTGGCAGCGCCCGAGCGGGGCTTGGGGGGCACATGGCTTCTGAGCTCCCCGGCCTTCCAAGGGTGGAGGACTCCAGATGACAGACGGGTCCATAGAAGCCGGGGGGGGGGGTGGCAGGGAGGAAGAGGGTCTCCACGCTTGGCAGTTTTCAAAGTACAAATAGGAAAACAGGAGCCTCAGCGGGGGGGTGGGGGGTGGCCCTGGGCCCACGAGGCTTCTCCCTGGAGGGACAGGGACCCCTGGGATGGAATCTTCCGCCTCTGGGAATCAGGGGGCTCAGCCGAGCCGAAGAGCAGCTCTCTGGTGTGGCCCCCAACCTGCCCAGGCTAAGACCCCTCGGTGAGGACACAGGAGGTAGTGGGGGGTGGGGATGGGGGGTTGATGGGGGGGATGGGGGTAGTGGTGAGATGGGGGTGGGGATGGGGTGGGCATAGCGGGGTAGTGTAGTGGTGAGATGGGTGTAGGGATGGGGTGGGGATAACGGGGGGTAGGGTGGGGATAGTAGAGGATGGGGGGTGGGGATGGAGGTGGGGATGGGGGCATTGATAGTGGGGGCAACGGTGAAATGGGGGTGAGGGATATAGGGGGGGTAGGGTAGTGAGATGGGGTGGGGATGGGGGTGGGGATAGTGGGGGGTAGGGTAGTGGTGAGGTGGGGGGAGATGACGGTCATGGTGGTGGAGGTGATGGGGTGGGGGTGGGGTGGGGGTGGTGATGTTGGGGGGACTAGGGGAGTGGCACTGGCGGTGGGGGGTGAGCCTTCTGTCTCCCCAGCTCCACTGACCAGGAAATCCTCCCTGTGCTGCGCTGAAAGGGGCGCCTCAGTCTGAAATTGACTCTTACTTTGCACTTGGACCCCGAGCCCTGAGGGCGGAGCCCAGGCTCCCAGGGCCCTGCCAGCGTCAGCCACTGCCATCCGGTTCCTCCTCCCAGACCCCGGCTCCCCACTGCAGCCACAGAAGGGTCGACCAGGACACCTGCGGGGCTGGGCCCCTGAAGGAGGAGGGGAAGGGTCTGGATGAGGCTCAGGCAGTAGCTTCCAAGAAGCCGCCACATTCGGCAGGACGTGACGGGCCTCAGCTGGGAGGCCCCGGCAGCCACCTGGAGGAGGAAAATATCTGAGACCTGCAGAGGAACCAGCACCCACAGCTGGCACGAGGTGCACAATGGAAATTCCAGACTTGAAACGTCAACTGGGCAGGCTTGGTCAGAAGCAGAGCTGGGGGAGCGGATGTGGCTTAAGCGGTTGAGCACCTGCTTCCCACATAGGAGGTCCCCGGGTTGGTTCCCAGTGCCTAAAAAAAAAAACAACAACAAACAACAAGCAAAACAAACTAAAGAACCAACTCAGGGGATCAAACGTGGCTCAGGGGTTAAGCAACGGCTTCCCACATACAAGGTCCCAGGTTCAATTCCTGACCCCCCAGGACCTTTAAAAAAAAAAAAAAGTAGGGCTGACCACACAGAAGGTCAGTCTCACCTCTGGAGCCGAGGGACCACATCAGTCTCCCGCTGCAAATTGTCCCATGGCTCCCACAACCACCAAGGAAAAGCCCACTGTTACCTGGCCCCCGCTTTCTCTCCACCTCTCCCGTTCTCTCTCTCTGCCCCTCGTCACCCAGCGTGGCCTCCTGGTCACCTCGCTCTTCCCAGGACACACCAGACCTCATGGTCTTTGCACTGGCTGTTCCTTGCGCCTGGAACACTCTCCCCCAAATATGTGCACAGCTCCGTCGTGCACCTTTGCCATGTCTCTGCTCAATGGCACTTTCCCATGCTCCCAACTGCACCCCTGGTCCTCACTGTCCCCCTCTCATTCTCCAGATTCCTCCCAATACACACAATTTATTCATTTCCAATTTGCAAGACCAGCTGACAACCCATCCCAAATGTCGTCAGACAGCCCTATGGCCCAGTGACAGCGCAGCCTCCGAAACATTTCCGGATCTGCAAACTCATCAGTGCCACCCGGGAAGCAGGCGGCCCCCAGGAGAAGGGTCTACTGTGAACTACACAGCAATTTTCAGAAACACAGCCAGAGACAGATGCTCAGACAGAGCAATCATAACTCATGATTAAATCCAAGCCAGACACCGGGCAGAGAACAAAGCCAGCAGACGTGCACAATTCCGCATTTCCAGTCTCTGCGGGAACTCAAAGCCACCTGACCTCATGAAGCAGCAAAGAAGTGTCATCATGATCATCACTGCATCTACTACCCAGGACCACCTTCCCTGCTTGGGGAAGAAGGAAGAGGATGGGGAGAATGTAGCAGTTTGATATGGTTATGAATTCCAAAAATAGATACTGGATTATGTTTGTAATCTGGTCTGTACCTGGGCATGATTGAGTTATGATTGGGGCTTTGATTAGGCCTTGTCATGGGGCGTTGAGTTCCCAACCTCTTGGTGGGTAGGGACTCACAGATAAAAGGTATGGCAAAGGACAGAATTGAGGGTTTTTGATGTTGGAGTTCGATGCTGGAGTCTTAAGCTGGAGCCCCAGGATGTAAGCTCACAGAAGAAAGGGAAGCCTGCCCCAGGAAGCCTGAACCCTGGCAGACGTCCGCAGCCATCTTGCTCCAACACGTGAAAAGAGACTTTAGTAAGGGAAGTAACTTATGCTTATGGCCTGGTAGCTATAAGTTCCTACCCCAAATAAATACCCTTTATAAAAACCAACCAATTTCTGGTATTTTGCATCAGCACCCCTTTGGCTGACTAATACAGGAGTATAAAGAAAGTATGTCACAAAGGGAGGAAAGAGTGAAGCAACCCAGGCATTGAAGGACAAATACTATATGACCTCAATGATATGAAATAAGTTAACTGCCTCAGAGAGCTAGAGTCTGGAAAAGTGGCTTACTGGAAATCGGGGGGTGGAGGAAGGATGTGAGTTAATGTCTGTAGGGGTGGAATCTGTGATGAGCTGGGGGTAAGTATGAGCACAAAGGGACAAAATGGGGGCAAGGGGTTACCTTCGGGTGGGGTTTTCTGGGTTTGAGGGGGGCTGGGGATGGGAAGAGGGGTAATATGGTCCAAGAAATAGGTGGGAGGGAGGGGCAACATACAAACATGGGAGAGTGCCAGAAGTTCATTGAGAACTAAATGTTGAGTAAAACGTATCAAAGTATAAGTAGGAGGGTTACCTGGTTAGGACGCTCAGGGGGTATGGTCTGATGTGGGAGGACTCCGGAGGGAATAGCTGAAGGCTCATTTTGCCAAGGTGGGTTCTACCATTGGGTGGGGTGGACCCATATCCTGGGGAAGACTAATGCCGTCGAATAGAGAGAACTGTATCTCTCGTGAGAAAGGACGGCTCCCAGGGCATTAGATTGGCAGGCGTTGTGGGCCCTAAGGGGAGGGGAAAATGGACGTGCAATGGATGGAACAAAGGTAAATAAGGGGGCAAAAGAGGAGTTATGTGAGAGTACACGAGGATGAATATAAAACAGCTAATATTACACCAAAAACATATAGGGGATGACAGACTAATAATGAAAACCATAAGACAAAACATAGGATAACTAAAAAATTTAGAAAACTATACAACCTAAAGTATGGACCACATAGTAAGCACAAATGTTACCTTGTTTGAAAACTATAGTTTCGGAAATCTGTACATCAGTTTCAGGAAATATGATATGAATAAGTTAAAAGATTATTGCTGTGGAAGGGAAAAGGTTTTATGGTGGATCTGGGGAAATACTGTATATTGTATATATGAATTTTGGTGATCTAAGACTCTTCTGAAGCTGACATTATGTTGGGATTCACTTTACGGGAAGTTTTGGATCACAGAGTGGTTCAACAATGGCAGCGGAGGAATACTGATATGGGATGTTATTGACAGGATATATATGGTTGACAGGGAGTTATACAGGGCATATGCCCAGGGTATATGGTAATATCTATATATACTCATAGTGGAAACAATTAAAAACAACAGCTGGGGGGGTACTGGGCTCCTGGCCGGGGGGTCACTGTTGTGGGCCCTGGGAGAGCAGCGGCAATCCTCCAGGTGCAACGGCAAGAACCAGGAAGGAAGGAGGGCCCAACAGTGGGCTCTTGATACTAATGGCTACACTTTTGAGCCTATGCACCTGCAATAAGAACAAGGCCTAGAGTAGCATTGTGCCTGGGGGTTTCCTCCTGACAGCCTTCATGTTACTCAAATGTGGCCACTCTCACAGCCAAACTCAGCGTGTAGATGTGATGCATTCCCCCCAGCGTGGGACACGACACCCGGGGATGAGCCTCCCTGGCACCGAGGGATCACTACCACATACCAGCTGAAGAAGCAACTAGAAAATGACCTTGAATTAAAGATTCAATGCGGAACAGCAGAATATACCTATCTACATATAATAACATGACTTCGGGAAGCGGTTTGACCTAATGTAAGGGGGAAATGGAAAAGAGAAATGAGATTATAAGGCTGTGAGTCTCTAAAAAAGAGTCTGGAGGTTGTCAGAAGGAATACCCCTATGTACAACTGAACAGAGTCTAAGAGACAGATAAGGTAGATACAACCCCAGGTATTGGTTCTTTTGAGGGATAAAGAGACCCACGGGTTCTATGGTCATGGCAGAAGGGGTTCACTGCCATGACCGATGGCCCTTCTTTGGAGCTGGTGTTTCTGCATGATGGAAATGGACTCAGAGGGGATCTCTTTTCACAAGACTTGCATGCTACTTTATTGGAATTGTAGTTGGTGCTGGGTTTAAGATATATATAGGGGATTTGAATCTCTGGACTGATAATATGACACCCAGGCCCAGAGCCTCAACAGACTTCAGCTCCTACACTTTGACTTATTGGACTTACTCCACTCAGCTAACATGGAGTTGAAGAAGGTCAACCACCACAACATGGAGCCTAGAGTGTCTACAACTAGAAGCGGGAAGAGTGCATCCAGTACCCATGTGGAATCTAAGCCCTCACTTGACATAGGTGTGCAATGGACACAACCAATCCAATGTCCACAGAGAAAATGTGGAATGGGTGTGGGAACGGTAGCCATGGGGGCTGCTGGGTGTGGGGAACGGGAGGAAGAGATGAGATGTGGAGGCGTTTTCGGGACGTGGAGTTGTCCTGGATAGTGCTTCACGGACAATTACGGGACACTGTAGATCCCCCCAGGGCCCACTGGATGGAACGTGAGAGAGTCTGGGCTATGATGTGGACCATTGACTATGGGGTGCAGTGATGTTCAGAGATGAACTTACCAGGTGCAATGGATGTATCACGATGATGGGAGAGAGTGTTGCTGTGGGGGGAGTGGGGGGCGGGGGCGGTGGGGTTGAATGGGACCTCATATATTTTTTTAATGTAATTAAAAAATAATAATAATAATAAATAAATATTAAAAAAAAAAAAAAAAAAAAAACAAAGGGAGGAAAGAGGTATATTCTATATCGGTGCTGTCCTCTATGGTAGCCACTGGCCATGTGTGGCGACTGAGTACTTGAAATGTGGCTGATCTGAATGGAGATGTGCTGTGCAGATAAATACACACCAGATTTTGAAGACTTCACATGGAAAAAAAAGTGAACTGTCTCATTAGTAATTATATTGTGGACATCTTGAAATAATATTTTGGATATATTGAGTTACATAAAATATATTACTAAAATTAATTTCTTTTCACTTCTTATTTAATGTGGCAACTAGAAAGTTTTAAATTACACACATGGCTTGCATTTGTGGCCCACATCACATTTCAAGTAGATTAGCACTGGTCTAGAAGTAGGCCAGCTTGGCTGCTGCAGGATGGAGAGCTGGGTGGGTGGAATGCTATAAGTAGGATGGGGAAACAGGGGCTTGCTCTCAAAGCAGGATGAGGAATTTGCACTGGGGAGCCCTAAAGGTTTTGATGATTGGGAAAATATGGCCTGATATAGTTCCTCTAAAAGGCTTGGTCTGGTAACCTTGGACAAGTCACTCAAGCTTTTTACAGGCTTATTGCTATGATTGGAAACGACACAGGAATAACCATACAGTCAATTACACGAATGCATATGCCCCTGCAATGCCCAGCACAGGGCTGGCAAATGAAGGTGCTCTCAATAAATGCATTAATCACTTTGACGTCAAGATGCTCCCAAGGGTTCGAGAACACTTCCCTGCCCTGGTACCAGCAGTACCTTCCGATGCCTTTTCCATCTCCTTTTAGGGCACGGCTGAGAGCCAAATAGGAGGGTGGAGGGGATGGAGTGGGTGTTTAGGAAGTGAGCAGACATTTCCAGGGCCCCATGAAAAGATTCACTGACTATGGACAAACTGGGCTGAGTCTTTAAACCTTGAGGTGATGGAAAATTGGGGTCACACCTCACCTCAGCATCCAAGCAAATTTTTTAATGTATTTTTTTATTAGAGAAGCTGTGAACTTACAAAACAATCTTGCATAGTGTGCCTAAGTCCCATACACTACCCCTCCACCAACACCTTGTATTCATGTACAACATTTGCTACAGATTATGAAAGAACATCTTCAAAATATTACTACGAACAATGGTCTAAGGTTCCATTTGGTAAGCATCCAAGCAAAGGTGAACATCTGTTAAGGAAACAAAACAGACTACCATCTTCAAAAAATGGTCCCTTTGTCTCCTAAAAGCAGAAGTAATGGTTAAAATTAATAGTTCTGGACTTGAGCCAGGAATCACATGCCTGTTGATCCGTTTCCACACCCAGGTGCTCCACACGAAGGTTTCTAGTTTCTTCACTCATTTACCTGAGAGCTGGCATCTAGTCTGAGCTAGATGGCCTAACTAGGTTCTGGGAAAGTAAAAGGAAGAGAAGGCCACTACCCGTGAAAGAGTGGAGAGTACAGAGGACGTGTCTGGAGGGAAAACAAACCAACTAAAAGTCATATAATGACTTCTATTTAAAATACAACCATGAAATGCAAATCAGAAACCAAATCAGAAATGCAAATCAGAACCACAACGAGATACCACTTCACGCCCAGTAGGATGGCTAGACTCAAAAAGACAGACCACCAGTGGAAGCAAGGATGTGGAGAAATTGGAACTCTCAGTCACTGTTGGTGGGAATGCAAAATGATACAGCTGCTTTAGAAAACAGTCTGGCAGCTCTCAAAAGGTTGGACACAGAATTATCAGTGACCCAGCAATTCCTCTGCTACATATACCCAAAAGAAATGAAGATACATGTCCACACAAAAGTTTGTACAAGAATGTTCACAGGAGCACTATTTACAATAACCAAGATGGAAACCACCCAAGTGTCCATCAACTGAGGCTCAACAAAATAATCGATAGATTATTCATCCATGAAAAGGAATGGTGCTCTGAAACATGCTACAATATGGATGGACCTTGAAAACATTATGTTACGTCAAAGAAGCCAGGCACAAAAGGTCATATGTTGTATGGTTCCACTTGTATTAAACAACCAGAATTGGCAAATACATAGAGACAGAAAGTAGATTCGTGGTTGTCAAGCGCTCTGGAGAAATGGGAGGGAGGGGAATGCTGTGTGACTGATAAGGGAATGGAACTGGCTGAAAACGTTCTCAAACTGGTGATGGATGCATAACTCTGTGAAGATACTAAAAACCACTGAATTTTATCTTACATGGGTGAATTGTGTGGTATATGACTCATACCTCAATAACTATTACTGAGTTTGGTTTTTTTAATTTTAAATAAAATCCTCAATAGCAAAAAAATAGAAGTATGGTCAAAGTGCCAATGACTCATCCCAACAGCACACTTTACCAAGCACCCACTCGGGGCACCCTGTGCCAGGGGCTAGACAAACAGAGACAAGACATCACCCACCCAAGGAGCTCGAGTACCATCTTTTCATCCAGAACTAACTCTGCTCAGCACCTCTGCACTCTGATACATTTGTTTTTGTAGCATATCCACCATGCAGCATTTATTTCAGTTCATTTATTACAAATTTTCACATTCATTACTTACTCCAGTTTTGAGAGTATAATGCATATTTGCTTATAACAAAAATATGTGAATTCTAATTTTCCTTTTTCATATTTTTCTTTTTTTTTTTTTTAACAGCATTGAATTCTGCTTTATTCACTTAAGATAATAACATAAGCTTCCTCCATGTCATCCAAACGCTTCTGAAGGCACCTTCAAATGGAAGGACACGCAAAGCCTTATTCTTGAGAAAGGAAGATGGCACCCAACTCCGAGCCCAAATGCCAGAGGTGACCTGTCCTACTCGTGACAAACCCATGAGTGGAGCAGTCAGAATAAGTGGCATTAAATCCCAGCTATCAGCCCTGGAAAGGTTACTTGACTTCCCTCAACATCAGATTTCTCACTGAGAAGATAAGGAAAATACCAACTTCCTGGGGTTGGTGTGGGGATTAGGCAAGGGCTCAGGAGAGCTGTCAGCCCACGGGAGCACTCGAAGGTTCCCTACATGTCCGCAGGGTCGCGTGGACACCCAGCAGGAAGCACAAACCTTTGGCCGTCAAATGCCAAACAATAAATAAAGGCCAAACCAGGAGGATAAAGAGTGTAAGACCCTTGACTTGTCCAAATATTTAATATTTGTAAAACCTGCTAGAGATGATGCCACACGGCAGCGAAGCGGGAGGCTTGACGTACAGGTCAATGCAACTTCCCTGGGGGCAACTGAGCACCATCCTTTCAGGAAATCATCCCATGGAAATCACCATGGATATGCCCAAGCTTTACTTGGAGAAGTGTTCCCAGGACCACCATTTGCCATAACTAAACTACACAATATCCAAAAACAGGAGAAAGCAGTAAAAAACACAGTAGAAAACTAAAGCCATTTAAGACAATTTAGAAGACGTGTATTTGCTGGAATGGAAAGAACTTCATAACTGCAAACAACCCAGAAGCCCTTCATCAAAAGGACAGCGGGAAGCAGATGTGGCTCAAGTGACTGGGCTCTCATCTACCATATGGGAGGCCCAGTGTTCAATTCCCAGTCCTCTTGGTGAAGGCAAGCTAGCCCATGCTACAAGCTGGCCCGAACCAAGAGCTGGCCTGCACTGAGTGCTGGCCTGCACGGAGAGCTGGTGCAACAAGATGACACAACAAAAAGACACACAGAGGAGACAGAATAAGAGACACAGCCGACCAGGAAGTGGAGGTGGTGCAAGAGATTGAGCGCCTCTCTCCCACTCCAGAAGGTCCCAGGATCAGTTCCTGGTGCCACCTAAAGAGAAGACAAGCAGACACAGAACACACAGCAAATGGACACAGAGAGCAGACAGCAAGCACAAAACAATGAGGGGTGGAGGGATAAATAAATAAATCTTAAAAAAAGTAAAATAAAACAAAGCTAATGCTATCACGGAAAAAACTTACAAACATAGCAAGCAAAAAGGCAGGTTGCTAAGGGATATATATACAGTGCAGTCTCATTTGTGTAAAGACCTGCCAAACATACTACCTATTAGACAAACGTTAATATTTTTTAAATAAATGTTTTTAAAATGTCTGGGGATGATCATTTTTCTTGTTTTTTTTTCATTGTTGTTGTTGTTTCTTGTTTTTTTTATTTGGGAATGATCATTTTTGAAGTGCGGTACTGGTTTCTTTAGGGAGGGAGAAGTAAACACGAGGATTTAACTGTATTGTATTTTATTCTTAAATACAAATAAAGAAGATCCAAAGCAAATATTAAATTTGCCTAAGCTGGTCATGAGGATGTATTAGTTTCCTCTTGCTGCTATAACAAGTGACCACAATGTTAGTGGCTTAAAATAACACAAACGTATTATCTTACAGTTAGAATGTCCTTGGGCTAAAGTCACTGGGGCTGGTCCCTTCTGGGGGCTCTAGGGAGAATCCGTTTCCTGGCCTTTCCCAGCTCCTTGAAGCCCCCTACCTTTCTTGGCTCATGGCCCCTCCCTCTATCTTCAAAGCCAGCGGCACGGCGTCTTCAAGTCTCTCTCTCTCTCTGGCTTGGACTCTCCTGCCTCCCTCCTATGAGGACCCTTGTGAATACACTGGGCCCACCTGGATAACCCAAGAGAACCTCCAAGCTCCAGGTGCTTAACTTCACCCCATCTGCAAAGTTCCTTCTGCCACATCAGGGAGCAGAGCCACGGGTTCCAGGATGAGGGCCTGATCAGCTTCAGAGCCATTCCCCTGCCAACCACAGGGGGCACAGAAAGAACCACCATAGGGATAAGAGCCACTGTTACTGGGTGCTTGGGTACTCTGGCATATTTCTCAGGCTCTGATCCCAGGTGTATAATCCACTCACTTGTTCCTTCTGAGAATCCAGTGAGGTAAACCCTAGAGATGGGCAAACAGAAGAGCTAAATAACTGGCCCTAGGTCACAAATCTTGGAACTGGCCAAACCAATACTGGAACCCGGGCAATCAGCCCCAGAGGCCACATTCTTGAGGACGTGGGCATCTGTCTTATTCTCTTTATGAATCTCAATGTTTAAAATGGCTTAAAAGGAGGAGGAGGAGGAGGGTCTCAATATAAAATGAAAAAGCCATATGGCCAAGAGTGTTAGCAAAGGATTTCATTCTGTAAAAAACATACCTATGTCTTATTTTTTTAAAAAGCTCTGGAAGGGTGCAGGCCAAGTGTTTACACAGCAGCTCCGCCGGGCTGGCCTAAGCTGACAGCCCCACTGGTCCAGTTTAAAACTTTCCTACTAATGAATGCATGTTATTTTAATAAGAAAAAATAATAATAAGTTGTTTTAATTAGGAAAAATAAAACTAGGACAGAGGGGCCCACCGAGCACGGTCTTAAACAGGAAGGGGACACACAGTTTGTCCCCAGCCGCCCTGGGTCCCAGCGTCCTTGCCCCCCGGGGAGGAGAATCCCTTCTCTGCCATGCTCCTGCCTGGAGCTGGGGGGCTGGACCCCCTGCAGAGGTTGGCAGCAGGCCAGGGGTGGCTCGGTGTGGCTCAAGCAGGTGCCAAGGGCAGCTGGGCATGGCTGTGGAGGTGGACGCCCGGCCAGTGAAGTCTAGCCCGAGGGGACCCAGGAAGAGGATGCAGGGGCACCCAGCAGGCTGGCCTGGTCCGGAGGCTGGCGGGCAAGCAGGGTGCCTCCCCCCGCCTGCGCTCTGCCCCATCTGCTCTCCCACCAGTCTTTGTTTCGTGTAATTTTGCTGGTTTCCATTTTTAAAAGCCCCGTTTTTTCTTTCTCCAAACAAAGAAGGAATCCTTCTTCTCACACAGACACATCACCCCCAGAACTCACTCCCACGTGTGGCTGCCAGCACAGCCTGCGTTAGAGCCCGGCAGCTCCTCACGTGGGCTGCCTTCCACCCACGCAGGGAATGGCCCCTCTGCTCCCGCCTGCAAGCTGGCACCGTCGCCGACGCCGTTTTCGTAACTCCACCACTGCCCTGCTGGCGCCACTCCTCCCGAGGCCGGCCCTCCCCAGCCTGGTGGGGGGAAGCCAGGGGCTGAGCTGCCCGTGCACACGGCTCAGCCTGGCCCCCGCAGGACCCCTACCCGGGTGGCAGAAGAACGGAGGGGCAGGCTCTGGGCCTGAGTGCTCCCACCCACTGGCCCCCTCCAGGGCCCTGGGCACGACCTGACGAGCCACCACGGTGACACAGGCACTGGGCACCACATCCAAGGCCACTCCCAAGCAGGCTGCATGCATTCACCAACGTTCTGCTCCCGAGGCTCCTCCAGGGTGGTTCTGCATTGCCCCCTTCCCCGGAGAAGAAAGCGGACGGTCAGAGCGCCAGACCCGCCCAGGCCACGCGGCCCGTATGTGGCAGGGCCAAGGTCAGCACCAGGGAGTGCAGGTGACGAGCAAGTTGTCATCGGTTTAGCCCCAGATAGCACCATCTCCAGGACCGAGGGGACAGGGTCCAGGCGGGGTCCCCAGGCCGTTTCCTCAATTCTTTTGCTGACCAGGTACCCGTGGAGCCCCCAGCCCTGACCAGGACGGACAGGGGCCTGCCCCCCGGAGCTCACAGCCGCATAAGGGCGATGCGGGACCCGGCCCCATGGTCAGGCCTCACTGGGGCAGGAGGCACAGGACGCCGGGGTTGGCGGCCATCAGCCCAGAGAGTGCCGCACTCAGGACGCTTCCGAGGCAGAAGAGCACAAGGCCGGTCCTGCCCCGTGGGCGAGGACACGGGCCTAAGGGAGACCCGGGAGAAGGGATGACCGGCCCAAAAGGACAGGCCACCGGATGCTGCAGAGCTGTCTCTCAACAGCAAGTGTGATTACACCCACGCTTCCAAAACCCTAATTGCATGAGGCCAGGCACCTGTGCCCCCAGGGCTGGGCCTGCCTCGCGGGAAGGTGCCACGGCCCTCGGGCTTCTCAGAGGGCCCCTGTCCACACCCTGGTGCCTCTTCTCACTGCTCACCACCACGGCCCGGGGCAGGGGGGAGGGGGGGGTCTGGGCTGGGACACCCAACTCCCCAAAGGCCAGAGAGAGGGGCACGTCCACACCCCCAGCCACAGAAGAGCCACCGCAGCTATGGGCATGCCCAGGGTCCCTGCCGAGGCTCGGCCACCCAGAGCTCAGGCCCCCGGGGGTGTACTTCTGAGAGAAGGGAGGAGAGAGCGCTCACACAGTTCTTACCAGGCCCTGTCTAAGCGATGTAACCAGAGGACGATGACTCTAGAAAGTAGGAAATATCCTTTGGCCATTTTACAGATGGGGAAACTGAGGCATAGAGAGGTGACATTTCTTTTCAAGGTCACAGAGGTGATAAAAGAGCCAAAATTCAAATGCAGGCAAGTGGCTCCAGGGTCCACTACAGTATACTCCACACACAGCCCCCGTCACAGCCGAATCAGCTAAGAGAGAAGGGGACAGCGGAAATAAAGGCTCTTTCAATAGTTTTGTGGTGAACTCTAACTTGTCCAGAAGTCAGAGGCCAAATACACACATCCACTGCTCAGCCTCACTGCTCCTCGAGCGCCTCTGAAGGGGGACCCAGGAGCCAGAAAGCCGCAGCTGGCCTTTTGGAGGAGGCCGGGCCAGCCGTCCTGTTAGAGCCGTGTGGCTCCAGACTCCTAAGTAGCCTCCCACGCTGGCCTGAAAAGACGCGTTCACGCGCTACAGCGTGGAGGAGCCTGGGAAGGTCACGCCACGGCAGAGAGCCAGGCACAGAACACGGGCGACTCCCCTTCCACAGAGCGTCTGGAGCAGGCAAGTTCCCAGACACAGGAAGCAGTCCGGGGTGGGTCGCAGCGGGTGGAGGGTGGGCAGGTGGGGGGCTGGGAGCTACCGCATCGCGGGACCATTTCTGTTTGGGTGGTGAATAAGCTTGGGTAATGGACAACGGCGACAGCAGTGCCACGTTGTGAATGTAATCCACACCCCTGAATTGGTCGTTGAGTAATGGTTCAAGTGGCAAATTTTATTTTACATGCCTGCCACCATAATGCAAAACAAAACAGAGATACATTCAGCCA